>NC_057741.1:22460859-22525653 GCF_004010195.1 Chiloscyllium plagiosum | reverse complement strand
TCGGACCTTCGGGTGACCATCCTCCAAGGTGGACTTCGGGACAGGCAGCAGAGGAAAGTGGCTGAGCAGAGGGCTGATAGCAAGTTCGGTACCCATAGGGAGGGCCTCAACCGGGACCTTGGGTTCATGTCACATTACAGGTGATCACCATTGCACTACACCTACACACACACCTACACACACACACACTTCCACATGCACCCCCTCACAGACTTAAGACACTCTGCACTCACTACACACACACACACTTTCTCACATTCTCGACCCCCACCACAGACAGACACACACACACAGACAAAGACCCACATGCATACATATATTTTGTGGGGTGAATTTGGACTTGCAGAGTTACATTGTACTTTGCTCAAAAACTGCATGAATTTATGTAAAACTCCGTTATCTCACATTTTAGATTAGAATCAATCTAAACATCATGGCATAGACAGAGAACACAGGGGGCCAACACCTTCAACATATCGTCTGTCCATCACCATTGTTAACAGCTAACCCAAGAATGCAATTTTTAAAAAAAGGTTTTGTGATTTACACATGAAAGAAGTGAAACTATCACTGTATTCTAACAGATGAAAGGCTTAACAGACAATCAATTTTTCAATGTATAATTTCAGTTACGTCACACAGTAAAATTTTGCTATAAATTCTGTGTTACGATCAGGCCCTCCACTATCACCTGATGAAGGAACGTCGCTCCGAAAGCTAGTGTGCTTCCAATTAAACCTGTTGGACGATAACCTGGTGTTGTGTGATTTTTAACTTTGCACACCCCAGTCCAACACCGGCATCTCCAAATCACAGCTTCACATAAGCAGCAGCCAAATATTTGCTTTTGAACATTTCCAATAAACAGGCTCTTATTACAGATAACACTAGTTGGCATATAAATTAAAAATGCAGAGAATAATGACCATGACAAGATTGCAATCCCAATACATATATAACACAATGGATAGGACCAAGCATGCCACATAGAAGGGGATGCACAGAAACAAAGCAATCAATAAATAAAGTAGTTTTGACTACGTGATTCTAATTGTACAATGGTACTCAACGTTTCATTCTGCAAACGTTCTGGAGAAGCTGATTAAATTTCAACTTTCAAATACATTAATATATTTGAAAACAGAAGTTTGCAGGTTTATGGAAAAAGGACAGTACGAATGGATTATTCTTTCAAAGAGCCAACACAGCCACAATGGATGAAATGGCCTTCTTTTCTGCGGTGTCACTTGATGAACTATACAATATAATACAGCACAGGAACGGACTCTTCGCCCCACCAAGCCTACACAGATTCCTCATCTTGAAATTACAACTGACCTCAATTTCTTGATGCTAACCCATCTCCACTGCTTATACCTCAGCAGTTATTTTGGAAATGGCAGAAATATTGGCATGAATCTGGTGACAGCAGTGAGATTGAAATGGTCAATGTTTGCCATGATTCTGCCCCTAAAACTGGCAGCAACGTCAGGAGTTGCACATTGACAGAATAACACAAACCTAACTTACTGTCAGCAACTCTATGCTTGACCAAAGGATACACTGTAATGTTTCCCAGACACTACAATTCAAAACAATCGCGGTTTGACAAAAAAAACCTCAATTCTACACTATTATCCTTGCTGAAAAACAAAATATCTTGAGGACACTACACCTTGCCGAATGAAGTTTAATTAAGTTTTGGCATGGCATAATAATTTCAGTATCACTACTCAACACCCTTAGGTGGCCCTGTCATGTTAATTTTAGACTTTCAGCTTATCAAATTGTTCCACAACCGTAGCAAAAAACACATTGTAAATTTTTTTAATGTACTTTTATTTTTTGGCTTCATCTTAGCGTCGGATGTTGTGAGGTGACCTGATAGAAGTTTATAAAATAATGAGGGGTTTCAATAGAGTTGATTGTAGTTTTCCTTTCCCTAAGATAGGGAATTTCCAGACTAGCAGTCACATTTTTAAGGTGAGTGGAGAGAGATTTCAAAAAAGACATGAGAGCCAATTTTTTTCTGCACTGAGGGTGGTTCGAATGTGGAATGAACTTCCTGAGGAAGTGGTGGATGTGGGTACAATTACAATGTTTAAAAGACATTTGGATGAATATATGAACAGGAAAAGGTTTGGCGGGATATGGGCCAGGAGCAGACAGGTGGGACTAGTTTAGTTTGGGATTATGTTCAGTATGGAATGGTTAGACCCAAAGGTCTGTTTCCCTGCTGTATGACTCTGTGATCCAATGATTAATATTTATTGCATGGTTTGGATATTTAAATTGAAAATGAGAAATATTTCCACGTTTTCAACTTTCAGGTTTGTGAATACTTACAATTAAATTGTATCCTGTATGACATAACTGCTATTACATACCAAAACAGTCCCTTGACTTGTGCCAGATTTAAGCTCCCACCACGAGATGGGAAAACCTCACAGCAATTGCTAAATTGTTATGAGCAGCTATCTTCAAGATTAGCAATAAGTACTTTAACTTCATAACAGGTGGCACGGTGGCTAGCACTGCTGCCTCACAGCACTAGGGTCCCAGGTTCAATTCCAGCCTCAGGTGACTGTCTGTGTGGAGTTTGCACATTCTCACTGTCTGCATGAGTTTCGTCTGGGTGCTCTGGTTTCCGCCCACAGTCCAAAGATGTATGGGTCAGGTGAATTGGCCATGCTAAATTGCCCATAGTGTTATAGGTGCATTAGTCGGTGGGAAATGGAACTGGGTGGGCTATTCTTCGGAGGGTCGGTGTGGATTGGTTGGGCCAAAGGGCCTGTTTCCGCACTGTTGGGAATCTAATCTAGACTAAAACTAAAATCTGAGCCACATTAACTTTTTTCAAATAACTGACATGTCATTTTGCTCTAAAACAGCCACAAAGACTTATTTGTGACCAGCAATAAAGTTAAAAATGTTTTCCAAACTAGGGCTACATTGCAGAATGGACTGATTTATTTTGAATACATTTGTTTGTTTTTGTATTGTCAGCCTCCTCCTATGGTCTTTCCCGAAATAATGGACACTTTGATTTGATTTGCTTTATTATAATCGCATGTACCCAAGTACAGTGAAAAGCTTTGTTTGATGACAGAACAGGCAGAGCATAGTAAACAATGAGATACAGATAATAGAGTGGTTAGACTGAGTGAGGCATGCAGGTTACAACTGCACAGGAGGTGCGCAAAGCAAGATCAACATCATTTGAAGTGGCGCTCTACCAAATTGCTTTCAATAAACCTTCACAAGGCGGGACAAGCAGTGCCAGACAGATGATCACCCCCAATTATGTGACCATTTCTTAATGCATGTCACCACATAAAGCAATTCCCTCCAGCACTTAGTAATGTGTATCCTTCAAGGAAGCATGACAAAGTTATTTCATTGAGGCAGGGGCAAGGCAGTTGAATTCAATCTCATGTAGTGTCTTCAATCAAACATTTCCAGCAGGACTCAATTAATAATGATAAAGAACAAGAGCAATTTCTCCCCTTCCTTCACCTCGCTTAAGTATAGCACCCTAACTCCCATGTCAGTAGGATCCACTATCTCAGACTTCCCACTGTTCAGACATTTTTTTGTAACTTTGTATTATCAATTTACAATTTATACATAATGACCCAGCTGTGGCTCAATTGATAGCACTCAATTGCCCCATTCCAGGACTTGCATACCGAATTAGGACTGACTGTTCATTGCCTTACTGTGAGGGTAGTGGAGAGTTGGAAGTCCCGTCTACACTCTCAGGTGAGGGTAAAATGTCTCACGGTACTATTTATCTTGAATAAGATGAGAGTTATCCCCAATGTCCTGGCCAGCATTCATCCGTCAATCGACATCACAAATTACAGATCATCAGGTCATTGTCACACTGATGTTTATGGGAATTTGCTCTATGTAAACCTGGTTGCTATGTTTCCTACATTACTGTCATAGAGCAACCCATACCACTGCCCACTAAATCCTCACTATAAAGTAGACTTGCTGACAACATCCTCTTTCAGGTTGCTCAGTCTGGTGTGGTAGAGGAAAGCCACTTGATAGTTTCATAGGAAGAGGCTCTCATCTTGAGCAAGATGTGGTTCATTACATGACAGTAACTAGGTACAAGTCATACTGGTGTGAGAGACTTTGTTTAAAGACTATAAAAGGAATACCCAGATGACAGATCTTACTCAGAGAACCTAATGGTACCCACCAAGCTCATGCAAAATCATCCTTTTAGGTGGTATTTAAGACATTTCTCAGCATGAACCCTTTCAGCCCCTTGCACATTTTGTAAAACAATTATAATTGTGACAGGACTTCACTAGTACTTAATGGGTTGTAAAAAGCCTGGAGATATCCAAAGATCATGTATAGTACTATATAAACAAAAATTTCTTGTTACTTAAAAAGGCTGAATCAACTCAATGCCAGCCCAGGTGCTGGTGAGACAACTGGTCACCGTTATCGTAAAGTTGCTTAAATTTATGTTAAAAGCCGTCTAGGTCATCTGACTCATAACACATTTGTATGACAAAGTATCACAACATGGTAAATGCAAAGAAAGATGTCACCTGAATGGTCATTTTTCTCCAAAAAGTTCATTCTACTCTTCTTCTCCCTTTCCAATTCACTTGTTTTATGAATGGTGCTCCACAGTAGAGTATTTTAGCTTCTAACCTACTATTCTCTGAAGATTCCCTGCTTCTAATTTTCTCTTTCTGTAAACCCTCACGACTCTAAGTTCAAATTACTTTGAATCATTTTTACCCTGATTAAGCAAGTAACAAATTGTTTTAATTGTAGAGTGCTTGCTAAAGTAAGGGCATTAGTTCATGATTTTACTGCTGTTAAGTGGCCAAAGTTAGCATAAGAGTTGTAGTGAAGAGACTATAAATTTTGGTCACAGGCCAAACAAGTGGATGCTATTGAAGTGGCAAATAAGGGTTAATCAGCAGTGATTTTTAACGGCTCAGTGCTCAAAAAGGAATATCAAAGACAGAACAACTTTCGTCAACAGAAGAAAATAAGATACATGCACCCTGTCAACTAGAAACATGAGCTACTTCCCCAAATCAGATCAACTGAAAACCGCTGCCTTTACTGAGTATCACTTCTTTTGCAGTTATGATAGACTATCAAACTCAAGGACATGTATTTGTACCTAGGATGGATCTTATAACTAGTCAGAACTAGTAAAGCTTTCATTTGGCTCTCTCAGACTTCGTCTATAATTCTAAGGTCCAAGTGAATTACAATGAAAATTGAAGTGAAACCCAAAGTCTCACACATTTCATTGGCCAAGAGTCGGCAATGTTAATCAACACTTACTTTAACACAATTCTCCATAATCTTCAAAATCCTTAGTCAAATCTTCCATTTAACCATAGCATCACTGCACAAAGATACAAAGAAACCTTGCATAGCCATAACTTTTAACTTACTGCCAACAAATACTAAACAAAATCAATTCCTTTTAAAAATCTGGTAGCATTGAGTATAATGAACAAATCTCAAAAGCTCAGATGGCTTTAACTCTGATCTTGGTTCATCATGATACCTCTAATGTCCTTTCTAAATTATTGAGCTGCTTCCAAGTAGAACTGTGTCATTAATCGAGTCAGCTTCTGTTGATGCTGAATTGGTCTGTATATGCTGTTTCAGCAACCTTCTGTGCAGAATAAATAGCAGTTCTCAGCTTTAGAAATGGAGTTTTGAAGTCTGCTTAAGTAATTATTTCCAAACCATCTTCATGATTTGCAAACTTGGCCTTTTTGATAATTAGTCGATAAATGTATTTAGTGATATTTTTCAAATAAAATGTTCAATTCACCGAGAGATTAAATCCTCAAGATACAGCTTCTGGGAAATGCAGATTAAATTGAAAAAAAAACACAGCACTTTGCCAGATTGCTCAAGACAAGAGGCTGACAAAATAGTTTCCAATGTTAGAACATCCTATTCACTTAACTTCATTTGCTATTAACTTTCAGAACTCACCACCTGGGTGGGTAGTAGCCTACTGAAGGGCAACAAGCCAATGCCCAGAGATGGGGGGCTTGAAAGCGTGACCTCTCGTTATTGAATCCTTCACCCTGGGAAAAAGCTGGTCTCTATCTACCCTGTTTATACCCTTCATGATTTTGTAAACCTCAATCAGGTCCCCCCTTCCATCTCCTTTTTTCTAAAAACAAAATAAACCTAACCTACTCAACCTTTCTTCATAGCTAACACCTTCCATACCAGGCAACATCCTCGTAAACCTTCTCTGCACCCTCTCCAAAGCGTCCACATCCATTTGGTAATGTGGCCACCAGAACTGTACACTGTATTCTAAATGCGGCCAAACCGATGTCTTGTACAATTTTAACATGACTTGCCAGCTCTTATACTCAATACCCCATCCAATGAAGGTAAGCATACGATATGCCTTCTTGACCACTCTATCCATCTGTGCAGCAAACTTCAGGGCACAATGGACCTGCACTCCCAGATCTCTCTGCCCATCAACTTTTCCCAAGGCTCTTCCGTTCATTTTATAATTCACTCTAGAATTAGTCTTGCTTAAATGCATCACCTACATTTCTCTGGATTGAAAACCATCTGTCACTTTTCCACAAACTCTCCAGTCTATCTATACCCTCCTGTATTCTCTGGCAGTTCCTTATGCTTTCTGATACTCCACCAATCTTTGTGTCATCTGCAAACTTGCTGATCATACCAACAGTGCCCTCTTTGAGATCATTTATGTATATTACAAACAACAGTGGCCCCAACACTGACCCCTGTGGAACACCATTGGTCACCTTTCTCCATTTTGAGAAACTCCCTTCAACTATCACCTCTGTCTCCTGTTGTTCAATCAGTTCTTCATCCACCTAGCTAGAACACCCTGCACACCATGTGACTTCACTTTCTCCATTAGTCTACCATGGGGAACCTTATCAAATGCCTTACTAAAGTCCACGTATATGACATCAACAACCCTTCCTTCATCTATCAACTTGGTCACTTCCTCGATGAACTCGAGTTTGTAAGGCACAATCTCCCCCACACAAAACCACGTTGCCTATCACTGATAAGCCCATTCTTTTCAAAATATAAATAGATCCTATCCCTCAGTACCTTCGCCAGCAACGTTCCCACCACCGACATCAGGCTCATTGGTCTGTAGTTACCCGGAATATTCCTACTTCCCTTCTTGTACAGGGGGACATGAGCAACCCTCCAATCCTCCAGCACCTCACCTGTATTTAAGGATGCCACAAAGATATCTGTCAGGGCCCTAGCCATTCCTCTCTTGCCTCCCTCAGCAACCTGGGATAGATCCCTCCAGTCCTGGAGATTTGTCAAACTTTAATAACCTCTAGCCTGCCCAACATATCTTCCCTACTATAGCATGAAATCAGTCAGGACCAGAGAAATCAGTCAACCTGCAATTCTATCATTTTTGCTCAGTACCACTTCTCAGGTATCACAAATTTACCAAGTTCCCCTTTTCCTTCAACCTCCTGTTTTACAGGTATTATTAGGATTTATTTTTGTATGTTCTATAGTGACAACTACAGAAGGAATTGATACCTCTGCCATTAACTCCCCATTCACACTTTCTAGAGGACCATCACTCACTTTAGACTCTTCCTGATATTAAAATATAACAGCAAGTTGATTCATAATTTGGCTTTATCAGAGTAAAGTGTTCATTGAACTGCCTTTGAGAAGATCTGAGTAAAGTCCTAATGGCCTGTGAGAGATTATTCTATGTAGTTTGGGTAACATGCACATATTAACAACCATTGTTATAATCCACTACATGCTAGTGTAGAACTATTCATTAGTCAATAAAGATAAACATTTGATCTTCAACATTTGAGGTTGAATCAGTACATGGTGAGGATATGTTCCCTGCATTCTCAGCAACATGACACAAAATGCAGTTACATGAAGGAGAGAGAAGTACAGGCAAAGCTGTATTCAAATGTCAGTCTTTTAGACATGAAGGTGAAGGGTCATGACCTCAACATACTTTATGTGCATCTCCTTGTCTGAATCGTGGAGGATTTGCTGCAGCAACAATGAATCATGGAAATCTGCAGGATCCCATGCTTTACAATGCCTTTGATTGCACTTTGACCTTGCACTGTAACCTTTACCCTCTTGCACATTCCTAAATTACTGTCATAACTTTTCTTGAATGTGGAGGAGGGGGCACCATATAATCTAATGCTATTTATTACTTCTAATATGAAAAAAGATACAATGATCAGGAGAAAAGGAGATTACGACATCACTGCTCATTCTTCTATAATTAAATTAAGCTTGGAAACATTTTCTATTATGTCCACATCTGTGATATAAACCCACAGTGGGAATAGTTATATAGAACGCTTCGTCTTACAACATATGGACTACAATTTACCCTGCATGAACGCTACACCTGCTCGCTTGGTTTATGAGCGCTCCATCCCACCAAAATAAAAACTGTTGCAACATCTAATAGAAAAATCAATGTAATGGCTGGTTATAATTTAAGTGCCATAGAGATATGCTCTTGAGATTCCCAATTATGAGCATATAATTAAAAATAAAATGCAAATAAGAGTCTTAAAAATTCTTGCAGGATTGATTATTGCACAGCATCCAATATTTAAATACGATTCCTACTGCCCACCCTACCGTGCCCTCCACCGCACCACCCCAAAACTGCCACTACAAGACGTTTATTCGTGGCTTGAAGATAATCCAGAAGTTTGATTACAATCTACCAAATGTATATAAATTATTCCATTTACTTATCCAACTCATTGTTTCTACAGTGAATCTTGGAATCCAATGGTTAATCAGATCCTTATGAGCAATCTGTGCAAGTACTGCTTCCAGAATGTGTGCACACAATTGTATTTGGTCTTATTCATTCACTGGATATGGACATCGCTGTCTCGGCCAGTATTTAATCACCCATTCTTAATCACCCGGAGAGCAGTCAAGAGTCAACCACATTGCTATAGGTCTGGAGTCATCCTTCGATGAGTCTAGCTAAGGACAGATTTCCATCCCTATAGGATATTGGCTTTTTCCCAATCAGGAATATTTTTATTGCCATCAGTTAGACTCTTTACTCCAGACTTTTATTGCATTCAATCATACCATATGCCACAGTGGCATTCAAACCCAGGACCCCAGATAGATTTCTGAAGTAATAGTCTAGCAATAGCATCAATGATCCTCCCTTCATAGTGTATGAAAAAACTATTTATGTTTAAAGATATATAATTTCCATGCATCATGTTAGAGAGGCAGGAGCACTGTAAATTGAAAAAAAGCACAGTCTAATAGGGGATAACAACCCCTCATTGTATGGGGAAAACAGACAGTTACTCAGTTTTTACTGAACTAAATTAATGACCAGGGGAAGACTCAGCACCCAAAAGAGGCTGGATAGGCTCATGAAACTGGGCATTCAAAAAGCAAGCAGCAGTCTGAAAATGCAGAAGCCTCTTTTTTTTTCAAGCACCTGACCACAATTTACTAATTTTTTTAAAATTAGTAAAGTGCCCTCTGATCTAAGTTTGCCCTTATTGTTGTGAACAATGTTCATCCTATCACCCGAAACACATGAAACCGAGTGTTCTTATCGTAGTATTAAAGAATCCAACAGACATTTATTACAATTGACTAATTTGTACAAACAATCTATTCCTCAAGTATATAACTGTCTCAGCTAATATTAAGCAAGTAGTTCACGACAGACAAGCATGCTTTCCACAGACTGCCATGCTTCAAGTGACACAAGGCAAGATAGAAAAGGAAATTTTGATACCCTTAGGCCACATACTATGACACGGTGACAATATCATGAGGATGCCTTTCAAAGGCACACGGACCATGAGACATAGCATAACATCAGCATGCAGACCTCCCGACATTATTTAAGTCACCAATACATCTCTGTGCCAATTACGCTCAGAGATTGATGCCATCAATGACAGCTCACTCAGACCAGATGCCAGAAAAGAGCATCACCAATGGAAATAAAACATCAATTATCACCATCACAGACACAGAGGAATAAGTGGGATCGAAAAGAGGGTCAGAAAGGAAGATAGAAGAGAAAAGATGAAATTATAGAGCTTCTGCAGTTTATTTTGGAGTGTGTGTGGAAGACTTAGAAATTTAGGAGATAAGAACCTACCCTGCCTGTTAAAAGGGCAAAGTTTTTTTTCCCCATCTGTAGGACTAGCAAATTAAAAAACACATGCACTTTGGGAACTCGAGTCAATATTTACTGACTTCATTCATAGTATGCTGTAACCTGTGCCAAGCCAGATAGAAACATTAAATTACTGTCAGTACTGTTACTAACATGAGAATGTACAAAGAAGGGTCTCCAGTGTTTAATCTTCAAAGGCAAAATCTAAGATTGCAACATGTGGATTCTGTACACTATTGAGGCAAAGGCACCATTTTAATTACTCTTTTTAATGTAAAATACTGTTTTCCATTTGGATAACCATTTCACTATGCATTGTTAACAGAGTCATTTACGTTTTGATTTTTTTTCTAATACTGAGCTACAGCTTTCCTTCTGCAAGATGGGACATTTACATTTCCATCATATGACAAAATCCCATGTGAACAGTGCACGAGCTTACACAGCAGAAAACAGTGTACCCAGGTGCTGAAAAGAAGCCAGCTATGAATATTTGTTACCAACTGTCTCAATGATAAACTTCAACCTACAACAGGTTTCGTTCAGAAAAATCCTCAGAAACCATTTCTGTCTTCACATATTAATTAACAAATAACACACTACCAGCACGTTAGCGACAAATATTTGTTAGGACATGCTGAAAACACTTTACAAATCAATCAATTAGAGCTTAAGCTTTCCTCCATCTTCCCTTCAATTTTTGAGAAGAAACTTTAATTTAGCAATATTTTGACATGTTACATGTCACAATGTAACTATCAGCAAATGGGAGTAAAAACATCAAACATTTTATCAAAATAAGTTTACATTATTTGACATCCCATTAGTTTCACATCGTTGCTTACAAAAAAATTAAGGTCAAAGTGAGGACTGTTGATGCTGGACATTAGAGTCGAGAGTGTGCTGCTGGAAAAGCATAGCAGGTCAGGCAACATCCGAAGAACAGGAGAATCAACGTTTGGGCAAAAGCCCTTCAGCCTTTTGCCCAAAACATTGATTCTCCTGCTCCTCGGATGCTGCCTGACCTGCTGTGCTTTTCCAGCACCACACACTCGAATGAAATTAAGGGCTTAATATTAGTGTGTGCGTTAATGGGGAAGCATTGAAATGACATTGGGAAATAACAGCAACGATCATAGCGGTGCAGCATTCCAACTCAAATTCTGAAGTTAGGGTTTCTTTCACAATTCTTTAACCAGCATCTAAATGTATCACTTATATGCCACATTTCCTCATCACAGTAAATGCTACCAGGTGGTAAAGCTAAAACACCCTTTGCTCCACTGACCCACTCACCGCTATAGCATTATATTTTGAATGCACAGGTAATAATTAAGAAGGAATTTGAAGGAAGGGGGAGAGCGGGGAGGAGGGAGGAGAAGAATGGGCAGGAGGGAGGAGAGAGGAGGGAGGGGGGAATGGGATGGAAAATATCCCAGATACAATTTGTTTTCTGCAAGTTAACTAACGCCTTGCCCTCTCAGTCTTTCCTTCTTCCAACAAACTTTCGTTAAAATCCAAAGTTTGACATCACCTTATTGTTATTTCTCACCTTGCATGTCATTGTAAAGTTCTTAACACTATGACATTCAGATTTATTGAGTTTTGGGCCTTCATCATGGTTTCTTCTGGTCGCTGCAAAACTTTAAATTGGATTTATAAACGCTCTGAGGACTTTTCCGGTCAAGCTCTATCTCCTTCTCATTGACAGATAGGCACATGGGCAAACAAAATCTTAATTGTCAAATGCAAATGCTCACAGACAAATTAAACAGAAACAGAAGGCAGTTTTAAAAGCTTACAAAATTTAACCCATCAGAGAATACTGACAAATACAAGGCAATGAAAGCAACCATTATGGTAACTAAGGAACGTCATGCCTTACTATGGGAACATGCTGCAAGTCCAGTCCTGCTATTCCTGAGTGGTCAGAGAAGTTAAAAGATTTGTATCAAAATACACAAAGTCTCCAATATACTTGTCTAGTAGACTCAGATTAACACAAAACACAAACCAGGTTTCTATATTTAATGTAAATTACTATTTGGTACAACTAAACAGGTTCTAAATGCATGCAAATGACTATGAACTCTTCATTACTCTAATAGTTAAAATTATAATCCCCTTCTTAAACCCCCACACACATACATACATAAATAAATGTTATGTGAAATAATTCCATGGAGACTGGTATCATGTCACCGAGTCACCCTTTATTTACACTTGCAGAGTACAAGACACTGACTTGGCGAGCACAGAGTCAGCTCTCAGTGTGAACAGAACCTGTAAGACCATAAGATGTGGGATCAAAAATTAAGCTATTCAGCCTTGTGAATCTGCTCTGCCATTCGATCATGGCTGCTCAATTTCTCAACTCCACCGTCTTGCTTTCTCCCCACAACTTTTGATCCCCTTAATAATCCAGAACCTCTCTCAGTCTTAAATACACTCAATGACCTAACCTTCAGAGCCTTCTGTGGCAGTGAATTCCATGGATTCCCCACTCTCTGGCTGAAGAAGTTTCTCTTCATCTCCATTCTAAAAGGTCTTCCCTTTACTCTAAAGCTGTGCCCTGAGGTCCTCGTGTCTCCTACCAATGGAAACATCTTCCCAACATCTACTCTGTCCAGGCCATTCGGCATTCTGTGTGTTTCAACTAGATTCCCCCCATCCTTGGAAACTCCACTAAATATAGACCCAGAGTCCTCAAACATTCCTCATATGTTAAGCTTTCCATTCCTGGGACCATTCTCGTGAACCTCCTCTGAACACGCTCCAAGGCCAGTACATCCTTCCTGAGATATGGGGCCCAACACTGCACACCATACTCCAAATGTGGATTGACCAGAGCCTTATAGCACCTCAAATACATCCCTGCTTTTATATTCAAGTCCTCTCAAAATAATTGCCAACATTGCATTTGCCTTCCTAACTACTGATTCAACCTGCAAGTTTACCTTGAGAGAATCCAGGATGAGAACTTCTAAGTCTCTTTGCTCCGAGGACTTCTGACTTTTCTCTCCATTTTGGAAACAGTCCATGCTTCTGTTCTTCCTACCAAAGTGCATGACCTCACACTTTCCCATGTTGTACTCCATCTGCCACTTCTTGACCCACTCTCCTAACCTGTGCAAATCCTTCTCCAGCCTCCTGCCTCCTCAATGCTACCTGCCCCTCTACCTATCTTTGTGTCATCTGCAAACATAACCATAATGCCCTCAGTTCTTTCTTCTAGGTCATTAATGTATGAAGTGAAAAGTTGAAGTCCCAACACTGACCCTTGCAGAATACCACTTGTCCCCAGCTGCCATCCTGAGAAGGACCCTTTTATCCCCACTCTCTGCTTTCTGCCAGACAGCCAAGCTTCGATCCATGCCAGCACCTTGCCTCTGACACCATCTTATTCAGCAGCCTCCAGTGTGGCACCTTATCAAAAGCCTTCTCGAAATCCCGGAAGATAACATCCATTGGCTCTCCTTGGTCTAACCTGCTCCTTACTTCCTCAAAGAATTCTAGCAAATTTGTCAGGCATGACCTCCCCTTGATGAAACCATGCTGAGATACTCTTGTTTATAACGGTCGGCCAGGTGTGTCTCATAGGACCAGGATAACGGTCCCAGTTAGGGAAATGATACTCTGAGATGCACCTGGAATATATTGCTCCAATCACAACATTAAGATTGGAGGAAAAACAAAATGGGGGAAGTTGTTGATTGGTGCCAGTCGTCAGGATTCAATGAGGTGCTCCTTTTGTTTCCCAAGTCCTTTTGCTGTCTCATGATTTCTTTCAGGTTCCTTCACTACTTTCCAGCCAGCACCACAGAGTGACTGGTTCACAAATTAAGACATCTCTGTCTCAATGATTAAAAACAATAGCTTGCAGCAACTGGTGGGAGAAAGTAAACTGGCTTTGTTCAGGCATGAACATTTTAATGGAAGGAGGAAGAGAGAAAAAGACACTGAGCCCTTTCAGGGGCCAGAAGGATTCCTCCAAATGTTGTTCTTGCCCACAAGCTGTTTTTGTTAGACAGGTGGCCTTTGGGCTCCAAAACTGGTCAACAACTCCAGAGATCCATCAGCAACCTGCTGATAGCCAGATACTCACTTTGTAAACATATACTTGATCTGCCACCCTCCCCTACTGCTTGCAAAGCAAATGGGTAAACTCTATACACAAACACACACACACGTTCCAGTAACTTGCTTTTAAAGAAATACAGCAATCCCCCCTCCTCAGTCCTTCACTGACAATCAGTATTGAAAATAAAATGGTGCGATCTTTACAGAAATCTTCAGAACTGATCTTACACAATTATTGCTAATAGGAAAAGCTTTTTTAAGCTACCTCTCAGGTTCTAAAGTTAAAAATTGCATGTGGGAAGCAGAAAGGCATTCCAGGACAATTTAAATCGACTATTTTCAGGTTTTAGCAAAGTTGTGAAGTACATACTTTGTCTCTGTCTGTATTCTGGTGGATGTTATTCATGATCAGGCAAAGCAAGGTCCTGTATTAAAGAAGGCTGCAAAGGTTAGAAATAGTGATATGACTCAGTTTGGAGAATTCACCATCTCTCTCAAATCTCACCACTCCACTGGTCAAAACAAAGTCCTCTGCTTTATCCACATCCCTCTGTGACCAAATATATATATTCATATTACGTTTAGAATAAAAATATTGTGGAATCAGGTTCCTTGAATAAAACAGAATTCTATTATCTGATGAAAGCAAGGCATTCATTCAACCTTCTAAATACTCCCTCAAATCCACATATCACACTCACACACACATCAGGGTTTTAGGACTGGTGCAAGTCATGGCTTTTGTTAATGACTGGGACAGTGGGTGTGTTTGGCTTAGGGTAAATGCATTTTCAGC
This sequence comes from Chiloscyllium plagiosum, assembly GCF_004010195.1. Classification (NCBI taxonomy): domain Eukaryota; kingdom Metazoa; phylum Chordata; class Chondrichthyes; order Orectolobiformes; family Hemiscylliidae; genus Chiloscyllium; species Chiloscyllium plagiosum. The sequence goes on along the minus strand of NC_057741.1, from coordinate 22,510,567 downwards.
CAACACTACAATTTATAGAGGGGTTAATTCTGTACAAAATATTAATCTTCCGCAACAAGATTTAGATGGACTAGATCACAGAATCAGAGAATCCCTACAGTTTGGAAACAAGCCATTCGGCCCAACAAGTCCACACTGACCCTCCAAAGAGTATTCCACTATACCCATTCTCCTACCCTATTACTCTACATTTCCCATGACTAATGCACATAACCTCCATACTTCTGAACACCATGGGCAATTTAGCATAGCTAATTCACCTAACCTGCACATCTGTGGACTGTGGGAGGAAACCAGAGCATGTGGACGAAACCCACACAAACACAGGGAGAATGTGCAAACTCCACAAAGACAGTTGCCAGAGGCTGGAATCAAACCCAGGTCCCTGGCACTGTGAGGCAGTAGTGCTAACCACTCAGCCACAGTGTCACACTGACAATTCACCTGCCTTGATGTCAAGAAAGAGCTGCATGTACTCTGTACATTTAAGACTATGGGCCCTACCCATACACTTTATGCTTTAGCAGTGCTCCCTAGGTCTCGTCAAGCTGTTCCAGCACAGGTACAATACTAACGACTAAATATAAAACTCTTCAGTTTTGTGCACAAAAAGCAAGATTAATTCAATACTACCAATTGCTCTGATGTAGAGACAAAGTAGATATGCAGAAGACTGGAAGAACACAGCAAGTCAGGCAGCATCAGGAGGTGCAGAAGTCAATGTTTCAGGTCTGAACCAAAGTGATGCATGCTGTCATTGACAGTAATTTAATTAAATAAACCATACACCATTCTAGCTCCAAGCAGGGTATGGAGCAGCAGAGAGAACTGAAGCCCAAGTCAGCCACGGGATGGAGCAGAGAATGAACATCACCAAAGGCCAAGAAGCAAAGGTATAGGAAATCTGAAATAAAAAATTGCTGGAGAAATTCAGCACACCTGACAGCATCCATTGAGAGAGATACAAAGTTAACATCTAAGAATGTAAACATAGAATAGCATAGCACAGCATAGGAACAGACCCTTCGGCCCATCATGTCAATGCTGACCATGATCCATTCTAAATTAATTTCATCTGCCTGCACAAGTCCAATACGACTTTTCCATAGAATACGGGAGATCTATTAGTATAAAACAACCAGGTGTTAGGGGATCACAACTTGTAGGGTTTGAAAAGGATTATTTTAATACACATCTAGCAAATAAGCATGCAACATCACTATAAATTGCTGACACACTTTATGTTGAAGGCTTTTTTTTGGTTGTAGGTGCTACTCATAATAAGAAAACAAAGGGGGTAAGGGAGTTGAAAAATGCATTACTTACAACCGCTCTCACTTTTAAGCAGCCAATTTTTCCTCAAAGCATTTCCAGAAACTTTAGAATCCAAACATCTCACTGCTGATGACAAAATAATGCTACAGGCATTAAGTAACTTGGAATCAGATTCTTACTGTACAAAATACTATTCAGGTCACCATGACAGTGCTGGCTCGAACAGCTATATAATTAGTCCCATCCTCCCTCATTTGCCCCAGAAGCAGCCAAGTTTCCACAAAATGATAATGCAAAAAGAAGTGGAATTCTCCAACCCAATCTTAACCTCTAAAGCAGAAAATATTTCATTAAGTAGCTCGATAAGAATTAAAATCAAAACTAAAATTCAAATTAAATGATCTTTTTTCTGGACCAAAGTACGTCATCGGATTTTACTCCGATAATTGTAGTGTGATGCATACAAGCTTCAGTAATTCAATAGCTACTGGCCATTTTCAGAGTTAGCAATATTGAGAAATAAAATGATCTGGACGCTAATGTGCAGATTGGTCAAAGTTAATGATCAATGTAGAGAACAGGGTATTGGGTTGCATTGTTGAAACAGTTCAGTCCAAATCAAAAGACATCTGTGTCAGATACAGATACCTTCACTTGGTGTATCACATCCAGTTTTAAATATTGCACAAATTAAAAACAGCCCACATTTATGGTGAAGTTAGTGAGCTGCTATAGAAACATGTTTTTTCATTGGAAGAGCAGTGCAAATTTGGGATACGACACAATTTAGAGGATAACCCCATGTAGAAGATGTTGTTTCTCATTCCCTGGTGTATTTCATAAATTATAATTGTTAACAAAATAATGGGATTATATATATATTTCCTTCCTTTGTATCAACTGGTATAATTTTCAATAGTATACTGAATACAATTTGACCTTTTTAACTGATGGATGATTTCTTGCTTCACTGACAGCTAATAGTTCACATCAGCAGTACCTTGATTCAAGATGACATTGTCCAAGTGTTTGGGGTTTCTGCCAAGAGTCATTACATGACCGAAACAAGTCAATTCTCAACCCATAGGCCAATGAGCACTTGGACAGGATGTTCAATGACAGAATGGGACAGGAGTGCAAGATTTATGTCCCAGCTTTTCCTTTTCTGCCACCATTTGGCTTCATCATTCACATGTTGTGATTGAAAGATTGATCCAGCTCAATGCATAAATTGCCACCATTTTGAAACACTGGCATTAATAACTGGGATGAGCTTCTTACTAATGTCAAAGCTGTCTGCTTCAAGGAAATTATTCAGCATTTTTGAAGCATTGTCTTTGCCCTACAACTGAGAAAATTAGACCTGATGGGTAAGGCACACTTTGTCCGTGTAGTCGCAGTACCTAGCCCATCAAAGTTGGTTTTACTTCAGTTTTGCCTGACCACTCATAGAACTGGCTTCAAAAGGAGACATTAGAATTTGTTTAACAATCACACAGTCATATTGCACAAAAACAGACCTTTTGGTCCAGACAGTCCATGCTGAATATCATCCCAAACTCAACTAATCCCAGCTACCTGCTCCTCGCCCATATCCCTCCAAACTTTTCCTTTTCATGTTTTTATTCCAAATGTCTTCTAAACATTGTAATTGCATCCACATCTACCACTGCCTCAAGAAGTTCATTGCACATGTGAACCACCCTCTTTTGAACCTGGAGGATGTGGCTGAGGCATTGCGGATGGAATTTCTCCAGATAGGTAGTGTGTGTCTGGAACCCGTTGCCAGAGGTGGTGGCATGAATAGGAAGGGAACAGAGGGATGCGGATCCTGGAAGTCAAGTCAGTTTTAGCATGGAAGGGCAAAAAGTGGCATCTCAGGCTTAAAGGGCTGAAAGGCCTGTTCCCGTGCTGTAGTATTCTTTGTTCTTTGCATTTGAAATTTATTTTTGTGTGCGGAGAATGACTTTTAGCATGCCACAGGTTTAATAATGTCATTTTTACTAGTAGGTCATACCACAAATATTAAAGGATGAGTACAAATTATTTCTGTTCTCTCCAATAGTCCAAAAAATACTACACTGACCAACCATGCATTTCCGTGAGAAAAAAAAGCAAGTTAATTATTAGAAGAAAAATATCCATACTGAAGTTCGCAAAGAAAAATTACACAAGTTTTAACATAACGTAACTTTTTTAAACCTTCCATTGATTGTCTTAAGATTCCTATTCATGGGGAGATTCAAGATGGCGGCGACTCAGCAAGTCTGAGTCTATAGTGCTCCTCAAGACCTAGGCAAAGTGGGCCATCCTCCCCCACCACACTCACCAAGTCAATTAAAAATAGTTTTTACTTAATGTAATTAGTTAGCATGCCACAGGTTTAATAATGTCATTTTTACTAGTAGGTCATACCACAAATATTAAAGGATGAGTACAAATTATTTCTGTTCTCTCCAATAGCCCAAAAAATACTACACTGACCAAAAAATACTACACTGAAAAAAAGCAAGTTAATTATTAGAAGAAAAATATCTATACTGAAGTTCGCAAAGAAAAATTACACAAGTTTTAACATAACGTAACTTTAAACCTTCCATTGATTGTCTTAAGATTCCTATTCATGGGGAGATTTAAGATGGCGGCGACTCAGCAAGTCTGAGTCTATAGTGCTCCTCTCAAGACCTTTGCAAAGTGGGCCATCCTCCTCCACCACACTCACCAAGTCAATTAAAAATAGTTTTTACTTAATGTAATTAGTGGTTCAGTACTAAATTTAAACAGTTCAGTCTCCTGTAAAAATGACTAGGGGGAAAGGAGCCCGCAGCTCCCAGCAGGCAGGAGCCCCTCCCCCACCCTCCCCAACTGCAGCAGAGGCGTCTGCAGCCGCCCCGGGGGACTTACCTACGGTGGCGAGCCTCGCGGAAATAATCTCCAAACTCGATGCGAAGATCGATGCTTTCATTGAAGAGTCCTGAAGTCAATGGAATTCATTCTCGGCCACGCTATAAAAGCACAGCCGAGACATCGAAGAAATTGAGTGCCGAGTCGGAGGGGCAGAGCTAAAGGCTGCGACCTCCGAGGCCATTGCAGAGTTGGCCGTGGATCGGGTCCGGACTCTCGACCAGCAAGCCTGGACCTTAGAGAATCACATTGATGACCTCGAGAATCCATAGCTGGCTTCCACAGCTTTTAAATCTGGAGGCTGGATCAAGCCAGGTAAGGGTGGAATGGGCCTACCGGGTTGCAACACGCGGGCCCGGCTTGAACCAGCGCCCCCGCCCGGTCCTGTTTCGGCTGCAGAGCTATAGAGAGAGGCAGATAATCTTGGAAGCCTCCAGAAATCTTGGGAAAGATCCCCAAGCCATGACTTATAAAGGATCCAAGATTATGCTATTTCAGGACTTTTCCCCAGCTCTGGTCCGAAAGAGGAAGGCGTTTGATGAAGCAAAAAAACGTTTCAGGGATTTAAACATTCAATACTCCTTGCGCTACCCAGCTATACTACACTTCAGCCATGAAGGGTCAGTGTATAACTTCGGATCACCGGAGAAGGCCAAGGAACTTTTGGACTCTCTTCGACAAATTCTAAGAGTTAATTTATGTTGTTTTGCCCTACCCCCACCCCGGTTTACCCCCTTTTTTTTCCTTTCATTACCTTACTGTTTAATATCATCTCCAGGGGGTGGGAAGATGGGTTTATTTATTCATCCTTTACTTGGCGATTTTCTTCCCCCCCCTTTTTATGTACATATACATATAGGCCAGGTGGTCTAGTTAATGTAGATGGGGGCAAGGTGGCTACCTTATCTTATTTTATCTTTGTCCTTGGGAGTGGGGTTGTTTTCCCCTGTTATTTTGTATTAATATATTTAATTATTATTTGCTGAGACTAATTTTATAGTTATATATGGTATTAACACTACCAAATATATCCAGGTGTTGGTGTGGGTGGGGGTGGGGGAATATGGTACTCACTATTAGTTTTAGTTCAATAGTATATTTGGATTTTCTTTATCCTATCATGGGGTGCCTGGGACAAGGGTAGGGCACTGGGGATTGGCAGGGGTTATGGTGGGTTTTTTGGAAAAGAAGTGATGCCCCCCGGGAATAGGGGGGGGGGGGGGGGGGGGAGATCTCCGTTTAAATACGTTTTATACATTTTTTTATTATTTAGAAATAGTTTTTTATTATATTGATCTGAATGTATTAACGAGCTTTTATTTTTGTGAATTTTATATGCTCTATGCTCGGGATGTTTTGGATAGGGTTTTTTCTCCCAGGGGGTCTCGGATTTGCCCGGTGACGATTAAATGGTACACCTGGAATGTCATGGGGAGTAATTCACCAATCAAAAGGAGGAGAATATTATCAAAACCTCAAGGAGGAGAGAATCGATATAGCTCTCCTATAGGAGACACATTTATTGGATAAAGAACACCTGAAATTACAATAGGGAAGAGATTATTTTCCGTTTTCTCTTTCTTTGCAGGGAAAAACATTTTGGTAAACTGGGTGGCTGAGGGCCCTCATGGATTTTCAAGTTGGCACAGAATAATTATGGAATACACTCCCCCTGACTTCCTTACAAACATGGTGCACCAGGAGAAAAAGCCAAATTATTCCATAAAAATATGGCAGCCCTTCTTGAATTACACAAATACAGATATCTCGGTCATCCTACAAGGGCCTTTATTTAACTGAGAGGGTGAACCTGGCTGGTCCGGGGCTCCCTGGGAGAGGAATCCCGCATGAATACGGGTTTTGTTGTGATCTGATGTTAACACATTCCGAGCATGTATATCACTGCTCAATTTATGTGGTATTCGTTGGGTTTTTTTTTCTCTTGAATAATGTAAGAATTTTAATGATACACTCTGGTTAGTTGTAAGTTAGATGAGTAGTTAGTTGAGTTTTGTCTTTTTTTTTTCTCTTGGTATTTCTGTTTTCTTGTTTGACAGATTTTGATCATCATTTATTTAAGATTTAAGATTTAATTGTATATCATTGTTTATACTTAGGTTTTTTTTAGTTTTCTTTTGTAAACTTGTAAAAACATGTTAAAGTTTTAGTAAAAATATCTATAAAAAAGATTCCTACTCATTGAAGTCTTTAAAGCAGAATCCTTTGGTATACCTTCATAAGCATTTTCCATTTCATCACAATGACCTAAGGAATATCTGATCTCAATTGCAGAACATAGGCATGAACTCAGATCCAATTGGTCCAGCATATTCTCATGTTTTAGATCAAAGGAAGAAGCATTTAAAGGCTTTCTTCATTGAAAACTTATGATCCCTGCAAGTCAGATCCCAGTAAGAAATCTGGTTTGATAGATCATATTTCTTTCACTTTAAAAGATTTAGTCTTTCACTGAAACAGAAGCGATATTGCAGATTTTGTTTTCATAATAAAGTACAATTTTATTAACCAGAAGAAATGAAGATAATACAAATCAACCAATCTTTTCACTTATAACACAAAGTACAGTCAAGAAAATACATCAATGCCTCTACTTCCTCAGAATGCTAATTAAATTTGGTGTGTCCATAACAACTGTTTGCAATTTTACACCACAGAAAGCATCCCAAACAGATGCATCACAGCTTGGTATGGCAACTGCTCTGCCCAAGATCACAAGGAATTATTGAGCATCATGAACACAGCCCAGTCCATCACATAAATCAGCCTTCCATCCATTGACTCCAACTATACTTCCCATTGTCACAGCAAAACAGCCAACATAATCAAAGGCCCTTCCAACCCTGGTTATACTCACGTCCACCCTCTTACATTGGGCAGATGATACAAAAGTTGAAAACACTTGCCAACAGATTCAATAGCTTAATCCACGCTGTAATCAAATTTTTGAATGGACCTCTCATGTACTAGAATTGATCATTCTCTGCACCTTCTCTGTAGCTGTATCACTATGTTCTGCATTCTGGTCCATTACTCTGATGTACTTATACAAAGTACAATTTGGTCGAATAGCATGCAAAACAATACTTTTGACCGTATCTCAGTAAATGCAACAATAATAATCAAATAAAGTTTTAAACACAGTACAAATATAATTCCATTAATCCCAAAATACTCCTTTACAAGTTTCAAAAATATCCTTTGTACAGTACACCAGAATCCTTTTTCTAACACCTTGAAAGGCTAAAGGTAACTGTGACTTTAACTCCAAGACTGGAATATCTGATGGACATATGATACTTCCAGGAGAAGTCATCAATTTCTTCAAGACTTCTTCAGGGTTTTATCCCAACATGTTCAGTCTTAGACTAACACCTTGGTCTATGAAGGTTTAGTTTGCTATGTTCTCCTATTCTCAGGATCACTGCTCTATACGTGCAGCTCCATGCAAGGACTTCACAGAGCTGGGACAAATTAAGCAAACCTGAGACAGAAGTATCTCTCACTTGGTTATGGGTATTCCCTAAGCTTTAAAATAAAACTCAATTTATAAACTTCCACCAGAATTTAAAACACAATTGTCTACACTGCTAAATCATAGAACATTCCTGGTTAAACATTAACCCATTAGGTTGCCAAACCGGTTTGAAAGAAATCACTACGGCTATTGGAATACTTAAACGTTATTTCAAATCTTTGAAAACAGAAGTTTCTGAACTCAAAATTCAAAACTCGAACAAAATACGTAATGTTTAAACTATGTACAAATCAAAGAATCTCTAGATCCTTCTAGAACACTTTTTAATTAATTCTATAACTGAGAAAATAAAGTAAGATCCTATTACCCATTACCCTTCTCATCACCCCACAAATCTCAGCATAGAATAGAACAGAAACGTCCATCTCTAGTAGTTACATCTGAAAGATTTCACTCTGGCTTGGTATTCACAGATAATTCTTCATTGCCCTACAAAGGGTGATAATTACTTCAAAGACTGCTGAGATTTCAACTCACACGCCAACAGAACAGAAACCCTTCACTTCTACACATACGGGATAGTCGATGCAACTCTCTCCGAAAAACAGCAGTGGATGCCAGATTAGTGGTTCATTTTAAATCTGAGAGAGATTTTTTTTTTTGTTATGCAAATATGGAGGATATGGGCCAAAAGCAAGTAAATAGAGTTAGACCACATATCAGCCACAATCTCATTGAATGGCTACACAAGCTTGAGGGGCTAAATGGCCTACGCCTTTTCCTTTACTCCTATCTTCCCTTAAATTAATCAATTTTGACCTTTTGTAAAAGTTTCATATAATGAGGTACAATATACAATTTATGATTTGAAACAAGATAAACCCTTACTTTTGTTGGATTGTTTCATTGTGCAAAAGCCTAAGTGCATTAACGTAATGCAAAACATTTATCTTTTTGTACCGCACATGCAATAAATCCCGAGGCGCAATGTGTGTTTTACCTTCAAATTACATGTCCTTATCACCTCTAAAATCGCACAGTGAAATTCAACATGAGCATGAATGGGCAACCTCCAGAGAACATTTCATATTAAAAAGAATACTGAAAGTATGAGCATCTCAACATATTGAAGAATGGCTGCATTTTAAAAATGGATTGAACTGTATGTTTATAATCAGGGTGAACAAATGCTGATACTATGGTAAAATTAGTCATTTCAGGTTGAAGCAGGTTGAAGGAATTCTGAAGTTTCTCCATTCTTATCTCTCAGCCACACCAGACTACTACTTCGCAACCATCTATGAATCAGCAGGAAATAGTGGAATTTCACATGGATAAAATCTTCTTTCTGAAGTAGGTTTGTTTGAAGAAACCAGTTATAACAAGGCCTTACTATACTTTTCGGTAAATTATTTAACTCCCCACATTGAAGAGTGATTTGCCCAACATTACACAAAATAAAAGTTCTAAATTCAGAAAAAGCAAAACCAATTGCTATTTTCCATTAACTAATTTTCCGCTCAGCAACAAAACACGAAGAATGAAAACAATCTTGAAGTGCATTGTTTTATTGTTTGGGAAAGGCTGCTCACACATTTAATAATTGCAATGATGTTATAATGTGCTGTTAATATCTGTCACATGTTGAAATTCACACAAGGAGGGAGCCCAATTGTTTTTTCTTCTAGTATTGGGTCACCTTTCCTCATTTACAAGCTTCTCAGTACCTCAGCCAAGATCAAATGGCTCTTGGATCAGCTTTTCAATACAGACTCCTCACCAGAACATCTTGATGATCTGCAGAACTCAATTCTGGAATGTTTCATGTTCTCTTTTCCCTGCCCTCAGCTTGGCTTCCTACTTATCTTTTACACACAGCGTATCTCTTCCACAGATAGGATGCTGGATCAATTGTTAACATTAAAGTGGAGATAGACAATTTTTTTTCCCATGAAGCAAGGGTATCAAGGGATATGGGCATACATGGAGTTCAGCCACAGATCAGCTATAATCTCACTGAATGGCGGAATAGGCTCAAAGGGTTGAGTGGCCTACTCCTGTTGCTAAGTTTCCTTGCCTAAATTGGCAGGCTCTTGCTGAACAGAATTCCCTCTATTATTTGCTGCTCCAGACCAGTGCTCTTGTTCCACCCAGATTCCTCCAGCTTTCCTTAGATACTTCCACCCTCTCCTCCTCATCCGGACATGTCATTTCTCATTTTCCTCAACCATAACCCATGCCAGAAAAAAAAAATCACCTTTTTCAAAATTTCCCTTCCTTGCCACCACTATCAAATCTTCCTTGAAAATGAAGTAGACCGCATTGGACCAACTCAATGCGCTTGGCTGTCCTCCTAAACTCTTTATTTTCGTTCAGCAGCTTTGCCCTCACACCTTGAAGAACCACCTTGAGATATTCTTCTCAATTGAAGTTTCTATAATAACAAAGTTATATTGTATCTACTGAGGTGTTAATTCAAGATAAATAGCTCTTGGATTAAATGGGTAATGCATTTTAGAGTGCGAAAAAAATATATATGCTGCATTGGATCAAAAATAACATTGAAGGAAGGAATGCTGGAAACCAATTATTTCTAGAGGTTTTTTTGGTAGGAGTGGGGTGAGTAGACAATTTACAAATTATGTACCTACCACTGTTATTTGAATAAATGCATGTTCATAGTTAACACATTACAGCCCAAGAACATTGCTAAAAGCACAATAGGATAAATCAACAACATTTTATTTCAAGATTTGAATAAGTTAACTATAGTAACACACAAGATAATCGGCTATGGCAAACCCCAAGGCAAGGATTAGAACTTTTTTTTCTGACATTGCTCTACATTTTGTTGTCAGATGCAAGAAATATTGGCTATGTAAGGACTTAGGTCAGGTTAGGTCTCAGTCCTCTCACTGCAGATTATTATCATGACGGATGACAATATTCATTCAGTGGTATTGTGTGACATAGCAAAATATAACATTTATTAAATCTAATGTGCTCCAGTATACAATACATAAAACCAGAAACACTGGAAATGCTTTTGGTGCAATTTAGTTGCAGGGCTAAAGTCACATTATGTGACACAATGACAAATTAGTGCAATTTTAACAAAAATCTCTTGAGTACTTGGGGAAAATAAGGTCCCAAAAACTTATTGCATAATGATAACAACGAGTGTAATGGAGATTGGTTTTGAGTAAATTGACGGGGGTGGGTGGTGTGGAGATAATGTCAGGGCAGACAAAAAAAACCTCTCTGTACCAAGCTGACTGACTTATTCATCACATCCTACTGTTCAAAGTTAAAACTCCACAAAAAACTTTGTTTGCTTCATCAGTTTTATCAATCAGGAAACCACTGAATCCCTACAATCTGGAAACAGGCCCATCAGCCCAACAAGTCCACATCAACCCACTGAAGAGTAACCCACCCAGACTGTGGGAGGAAACCGGAGCACCTGAAAGAAACCCACACAGATCTGGGGACAGACAACTGTCTGCGTGGAGTTTGCACATTCTCCCTGTGTCTGCGTGGGTGCTCCGGTTTCCTCCCACAATCCAAAGATGTGCAGGTCAGGTGAATTGGCCATCCTAAAGTGCCCATTGTGATAAGTGCACGAGTGGGGAGTAGGGGAATGGGTCTGGGTGGGTTACTCTTCGGAGGGTCGGTATGGACTTGTTGGGCCGAATGGTCTGTTTCTGCACTGTAGGGAATCTAATCTAAACTAAATGTGCAAACTCCACACAGACAGTTGCCCGAGGTGGCAATCAAACGCGGGTCCCAACTGGGAGGCAATAGTGCTAACTACTGAGCCACCAGATTGCCCACAGCATAAAACAAATTTCAGTTCTGACTTTAATGGTGTTTATATTAGTATTATGGGGGATGTACAATTCTAGTGTGTCAAGTTGAACATTAATTGCAGTATCTCCAAACCATGCAACAATTTAAAATTTCCCATTAAAATTAACCTCTGGCAAGTCAGAACTGAGCCTTCACTTCTATGAGACATCAATCAGTACCCCCATTATTTGGAGGCGATCAGTTTCTTTCTTTTTAAACAAAATTCTTGAAGTTGCAATAAGTGAACAGTGAATGACCTTTAATATCAAAGTAGTCGCTGTTTCAATATTGCTCATTTAACTTATGCAGGGCACGGAGTTGGCAAGAAGGAAATAGAAACTTGAAAATGGTTGGGTTGCCCAAGGGAACACTTTTCATGTCAAATGGTTTGCAAGCTAACTTCAAGCTTGCATTCTAGAAAGGACAGCTCCAACTATATGTTGCCTGTTATGGTTAATACTTTGAATAAAAAGGTAGAAAACAGAGGGTGGTGGTGGAAGGTTGATTTCAGACTGGAGGCCTGTGACCAGTAGAGTGCCACCAGGATTGGTGCTGGGTCCTCTACATTTTGTCATTTACATAAATGATTTGGATGTGAGCATAAGAGGTACAGTTAGTAAGTTTGCAGATGACTCCAAAATTGAAGGTGTAGTGAACAGCGAAGAGGGTTACCTCCGATTACAACAGGATCTGGACCAGATGGGCCAATGGGCTGAGAAATGGCAGATGGAGTTTAATTCAGATAAATGTGAGGTGCTGCATTTTGGGAAAGCAAATCTTATCAGGACTTCTACACTTAATGGTAAGGTCTTAAGGAGTGTTGCTGAACAAAGAGACCTTGGAGTGCAGGTTCATAGCTCCTTGAAAGTGGAGTCACAGGTAGATAGGATAGTGAAGAAGGTGTTTGGTATGCTTTCCTTTATGGGTCAGAGTATTGAGTACAGGAGTCAGGAGGTCATGTTGCGGCTGTACAGGACATTGGTTAGGCCACTGTTGGAATATTGAGTGCAATTCTGGTGTCCTTCCTATCAGAAAGATATTAGGAAACTTGAAAGGGTTCAGAAAAGATTTACAAGGATGTTGCCAGGGTTGGAGGATTTGAGCTAAAGGGAGAGGCTGAACAGGCTGGGGCTGTTTTCCTTGGAGCGTTGGAGGCTGAGGGGTGACCTTATAGAGGTTTACAAAATTATGAGGGGCATGGATAGGATAAATAAGCAAGGTTTTTACCTGGGGTCGGTGAGTCCTGAACTAGAGGGCATAGGTTTAGGGTGAAAGGGGAAAGATATAAGAGGCCTACAGGGCAACGTTTTCACACAGAAGGTGGTACGTGTATACAATGAGCTGCCAGAGGAAGTGGTAGAGGCTGGTACAATTGCAACATTTAAGAGGCATTTGGATGGGTATAGGCCGGGTGCTGGCAGGTGGGACTAGATTGGGTTGGGATATCTAGTCTGCATGGACGGGTTGGACCGAAGAGTCTGTTTCCATGCTGTACATCTTTATGACTCTATGTTGTTTAAGTAGCTGCCATTCTTTGGTAAAGCATGAAACAAAATTGAATGGCAAAAACTAAACATTTGGTCAATCCAAGTAAGATTTATTATGAGTTTTTGTTTTAATATCATAAAGTCAAGCAACATGGACAAATAGGCAATTTTGCAATGTGTAGCTAACATGCCACTCATGTCTTCAGCACTGATAACTGCCAACTCAAAAACAAAATTTTAGGTTTTGGGAGAGAGTATATTGCACCTCTTCAATATCATAGATCTGATTTTTATGCAATATATCCATCAGAATAATGTCTAATTTTAGTTGTACAAGGGTAAGTAATTGAAGACAAAAGCTACTTAAAAGTTTTCATTTTTAATCATGACTCAAGTCTCCGTTGATAAACAATTACAAATTTTTACAGGGATGAATTAATTTAGGACAATCCAAAATGAAATTGCAGAGTGTGGTGTACTAATTGCAGCACAGAACTAACAACCCAGGAGTTCAGAACTTACATTTCATGGAGAGAGGAAAATTCAATAATAATTCGGGTAATTTCTGGGCTAGCACAATAAAACTGCTGGATTACTAATCTCCAGGGCATCTATTACCCCTACCTAATCTGGTCTACACATTATTACTATCCTGTAATGTGCGGCTGCTCTTAATGTTCTATAAAGCGTTTAACAAGCCATTCTGTGCTATAAAAGAACAGTTTGAGAAGGCAGCCTCAGGCAACTACAGCTTGTGAGATTAACATGTATGAGGAAAGGCCAAAGAACCCATTTTCATTCATCCATAGAGAATGTTTCCGACTCCAACTACTGCTAAATTGTATTTCTGTACAATTTCCAGTGATTTCAGCTTCTGACTGATAGCAGTACATTGGATGACACAGTATCATCAATGGACACAATGCTTTACACAGTCAGAACATCCCCCAATAGCCAAAGTTACAGAGAAATAGTCTATCTTGTTGACAAGCTGAATAAGCACACAACACTCATGGCCAAAACCACAGAAAAGCCCTTCTTTTAAAAGGAAGTGAAATGAGTTTCATCTTACCAGCAAAATGTAGTGAGTGGAAAATAGTATACTGTGAAAGGAATCTGCTAGGTCAACCCCAATCCAATCTCCAGATACGATTGGAGATTTCCTCTGGCACTCATCTCCATTTTTTCAGCAAATCTGCTGTATATCTCTATTATTGTGTAGTCAATAACTTCCTCATCGCATTACAGAATTTACCTATGTCTATTTCCTAGTTTAGAATATGAAGCAACCTTTCATCACCTGACAAGTATCCGAGATGAACATATCCTTCCCAGTATAAAAAGTCTCAAAATTCTTCACACATTTTTTTACCAATCAGACTTTCAACATCAGAGACCAAGCTCATGAATGTTCTCCTTTGTGCCTTTAGTATTTAAACCCCTCCATAGTTCTCTGCTAAGCAGGACTGGGCACAGTACACAAGCATCTGGCCAGAAAATAATACTAATAACTTAGCAATGTTTCAGCTACTTCATAGTGATATGAAAACTCTTGTCACGTACAGCTTCTAAACTAAGACACCAGCTACTCACTATACACTCCTCTCGAAACTGAGGGCATAAAACACAGTTTAAGCTGCAACTTTTAATACATCAGTTCTAGCTACAAGTGTAATGCTGGACCTCTGGTGGCTCAGTACTTGAACCTCTACCAACACTCTCTTGCCCTTTCTCTCTTTGACCTTCACACTGTTGTGACAAGTTTAACAGAAGCTCCAAGAACAGTAACTAATATCATTTCAGGCACTATATGGGCATTGCATGTGAACAGCAATTTGAACTACTTTTGTCTTTAGCTTATATTCCCAGCACCATGTCCATTAAGCCATCCCTGCAACCCCATTTGTATTTCAACAATTGGAAGAATTGAGTGAATTCCTCAGGATTAGGAGGAAGGGGAAATAGGTTGTTGGTTATGGGTGGAGTCTTTCTTACGGAGATGACTGCTCTCCTGTAGGTTGCCCAGCTTCTTCATAACTGACAGATTCAGTGTGGGCTTCTAATGTACATTCTGAAGAGTCATATCAGAATCAAAACACTAACTCTGTTTCTCTCTCAATGGATGTGGCCAGATCTGCTGAGATTTTCCTAACTTTTCTGTTTTTGTTTCCAATATGTATTTGATTTCATATCATGTGAATGGTTTCCCTCACTGATTTTTCTTTTGGTCAAACATTTTACAACCATTTGATTTCCACATCATTTTACTCTTTGATGTGTATTAATTGCCTCATTAAAAGGTATCTTTGCCACTATCAGCACATAAGGTCTTAATTCTCTGAGCAGTCTCCAGATCATCCAATCAATCAAGTCCACTCTAAATAAACAAACATGACCATTCCTTCTTTTTCACCTCTTCTTCACTCCCTGCCCTTTTCTCCTTCTGTCTCTCGACCCCTGTAAATAGTTTTAGCTATTTGTCAATCTTCAAACCCAAGCAAGTGCCTTCACCCGGAATCGGTAGCCTTGCTCTTGAATCACAGATCTACATTTTCTGTTCAATTTTCTTCTTCTGGTGTATACATACATATCTCCAATTTGCTCTGAAGCATCAAAACATATTCACATCCAAACAAAATAATACAGAGACTCTCTAATCTCAACCTCCTGGCTTGACATAATGACGTCCTACCAAAATAATACGGTCGACAAAAATCTGTTTCGCCCTGCATTAATTTCTACAATTTGATGTTTCAGACATCAAAGATTTGTTGAAAATCATGAACATTTATATTGCAAGAAGAAAATGAACCATGTTCCTTAGCAACCTCAAGACTGCTTTTCAATGCACAGTTATTCTCTATTCCATTGCGTTTGCCAGTTCCCAGCTGAGAGATGCACAGACAGCAATCTTGATCCTGTCACTAAGAAATGCACAATTAGCTACATGTTTCACGCTTGCCAAATATCACTGTTGTTTTAAAAATTTGCCTCAGTTTGATGCATTTCTCTTCAGGAAACAAAAAAACACTTCATATTTGTAAAGATGTTTCCAAACTCATTATGAAAGCTACTCCAGAAAATTAACATAATGCATATTTACACATGTTGGTTGTGTTGGATAAGAAAGTACCCCTATATTGGATAATGGTCTTTTGAGCTCAGAAATATTTCCAGGAGTGCTAAATTTGCAGTGTGAAGTCATTTTGAAAATAGTTACAATGCTTTGAATTAATACATAATCCAGATAGTAAAAAATCAAATGCCATTTGATGAAATCACATTCTGAGCTCAACAAATGCATCTATTATGCAAATGCTACACTTTGACTTATTCAACTATATGTCAACCCTATACCCAGTTTCATACCACATTTGCTGAAACGTTTGAAGTGGGTTTAAGCTTGAGGATCTCTCAGCACAAAAAACTCCAAAAGTCAACAATTTTTTTCAAAATGAGCAATCTTTAATAGATACAAATATGAAACCCTACTCTCAAAAATGATCAAAGGGGTTCTACCAGTACAGTGTTTGAACAGTCAGTTTATAGTTATTTTTAAAGCAACCTGCTCACATGCATTATTCACCTCAAGGGCAACTTGAACCCAGACCTTCTGGTTGCAGTCAATTTATATAGTTGCAAAAAATTCACTTGACCAGCTGCTTTGAGAACTTTCCAACATATTCCCCAAATCTCATCTTTCCTTAATCACCTGGTCATATGACTTTTCTGTCTCTTCCTCCTCTACAAAAGTTAATCTCTTTAATGGGGCTTGCACATGTCTCACATGGTCCATTTCTATCTTGCTTTAGTAGCTTCAGTTTTACGCTAAGTATCTCATGACACCTACTTGACAGTTTCCTTTTACCTACACAAATGTTCCAAATCAACATGACCTTTTTTTTGAAAAAGTACTCTAATATGGTTCAAAACAAAAAAAGAGTCAGACAAATTAGATCTGGCAGCAAATGTGGAAAGAAAACAGAGCCAGGAGTTCTGAAGGAGGGTCATTGGACCCAAAACATGGACTCTGCTTTCTCTGTCCAGATTCTGTCACACCTGCTTAGTTTCTTCAGCTATTGCTTTTTGTTTCACATTTCCAGCATCCACAGTTTTGTTTTGTTGTTCACTCGTATGTGATAGTTGGATAGAATCTATTCCTCATTTAGCCAGGTGTCATTTTGGGTTCGTAAAAATGTATCATGTCTTTCTTTGCAGAGCCCAAATTATACACAATGAATTATTTCAAAAGCACATTTTGTTGTACTTCTCCATTTCTTTTGGATTGCTGAAAAGATGGGTATCAAGCATTTTTTTCTAACATATTATTTATAGTGGCTTTAAATTATTTTCAAAATAACAGG
The DNA here is from genome assembly GCF_004010195.1 of Chiloscyllium plagiosum. Lineage (NCBI taxonomy): Eukaryota > Metazoa > Chordata > Chondrichthyes > Orectolobiformes > Hemiscylliidae > Chiloscyllium > Chiloscyllium plagiosum. The sequence continues at coordinate 22,493,192 of NC_057741.1, read as the reverse complement.
TCTTCTGTTCAAATCTTTACTCTAAGATACATCACAAATTATTTGGTTGTATTCCAGTGTTTCTGACCTACTTTACATGTCCAATAATTCTTTGCACATGACTGAGCAAGTTCTATTTCAATGCTTCACTGCAGGTACACAGTTTGCATCCATTAAAGATCCAACAAAGCTGCCACCACACATATAGAAAGAACCATTAATTTCTCAGATGAATTGGAAACACTAACCAATTCTACACAAAAAAAAACAAAATGCTGTACATGATACAAATCTAGCAAACTAAACTCAGCTGCTAAAGCAATGGCTGTGGAGAGGGAAGAAGGTAGGGCATTATCACTCTTGTCATAGTAGGTAAACATTACAGATGGACTTTATAAGTAAAAGGAGATGCTTAAGGTTGATAGGCGGCACGGTGGCACAGTGGTTAGCACTGCTGCCTCACAGCGCCAGAGACCCGGGTTCAATTCCCGCCTCAGGCGACTGACTGTGTGGAGTTTGCACGTTCTCCCCGTGTCTGCGTGGGTTTCCTCCGGGTGCTCCGGTTTCCTCCCACAATCCAAAAGATGTGCAGGTCAGGTGAATTGGCCATGCTAAATTACCCGTAGTGTTAGGTAAGGGGTAAATGTAAATGTCGGGGTAGGGGTATGGGTGGGTTGCGCTTCGGCGGGGCGGTGTGGACTTGTTGGGCCGAAGGGCCTGTTTCCACACTGTAAGTAATCTAATCTAATCTAATCTAATCTAAGATAGACACGATGAGATTCAGTGGAGGTGAGAGATGACGAAATAGTGATGATGCAAGGCAAAGAAAAAGGCAAACTCTCTTTCTTGGAAGTGTGAACTCTTGGATTTAAAATAATTAGTAGTCAATCAATCCTGCTTTTCCGTTCAATATGGTCATATCCGATCTTGAGCTTAACTCCAACTACCTGCTCACTCGCTTTACTTTGAGTCCCGGAGAGATCAAAAATCGGTCTCTCCCAGGCCACAACATAATAGACGATGGCTCATCCACAACGTTCTGGCTGCAGAATTCCAACAATACTTGGTGAAACAATTTCTCCTCATCTCAGTCCTAATTGATGAACTCCCGACTCGGAAACTGTGATTCCTTGTCAATATCTCAGTACATGGCCTGTGAAGCCCTTTTGTAACCTTGAATCTTTCAATAAGATCGTCTCTCATTCTTCTAAATTCCACAAAATACAAATCCAATTTATTTGACCTCTCATCATACAGTGATGTCTTCATGTTAGGGACTAATCTAGTGAACATTTGAAGTACTGCCACCAATGGAAGTACATACTTCCCAAAGTCCAGACATGAAAGTTTCTGGTCATATTCTAGATGTGGTCTCAACAAAACTCTATTCATATACAGCAAGAATTCTTCATACAATCACAGAATTCCTACAGTGTGGGAAGCAGGCCATTCAGCCCACCAGGTCCACACCAATTCTTCAAAGAGCATTCCACCCTAACCTACCCACCTGCCACCCGCCACACCCCATACCCTTTCCCTGTAACCCTACATTTCCCATTGCCAATCCACATCCCCTGGACACCATGGGCAATTTAGCATGGTCAAATCACTTAACCAGCACATCTCTGGACAGTGGGAAGAAATCGGACCACCTGGAGGAAACCCATGCAGACACAAGGCGAACATGCAGACTCCACACAGCCACCTGGTCTCAGGTGCTGTGAGGCAGCTGTGCTAACCACTGAGCCACTGCACATCTTCTTACACTCCAGTCCCCTTATAATAAAGGTTGATATGCTAGCTGCCTTTCTAATTACTTGCTATACCTGCATGCTGAATTTTTGAGCTCCTTATACACATACCCCAGTCTCGCCGGGGATCAATATTTAGAACATTCCAGCCTTATAAAAATATTCGGCTTTTCTATTCTTACAATAGAAGTGAACAATACCACCTCTCCACTTTATACTCTATCTACTAACTTACTGCTCACTCATATAACCTAACTGTATATCTGTGCACTTCCAACTCACTATCATCAATAAACTTAGACATTTCTTTGCCTCCTCATCCAATTCATTAATACCAATTGCAAATAGCGGAGGGTAAGAACTGATCCTTGTGGCCTGCCAACATTACCGTGGGCTATCAAGAGTCAACCACATTGCTGTTGGTTTGGGGTCACATGTAAGCCAAAAAAGGTAAGCACAACAGATTTCCTTTCCTAAAAAAGGCATTAATGAATCAGATAGGCTTTTAACCACAATTGACCGCGGTTATACGATTGCCATGCAACCAACTTTAAAAGTCCAGATTATTTGGACTCAAATGTTATCATCTGTGTGACAGATCTATGTCTTTAAGAAGTCCTTTTTTTTGGAGCGGTTTTAAGGCAGAGGTGTAGAGCTGTTTATTGAAAACCTGTAAAAGTAAACAGCTTGAGAGGCCTTGAGGTTCTTTCTTTTTAAATTGGAGCAATAGAAGCAGCCTGAACAGGTGTGGTCAAGCTCCCACAGGACTAGAATTTTTAGGTTCGTTTTTCAGTACTAGCAGTTGCTGCTCAGGTCTTGAAGTGGAAACTACTTTTCTCCCCCTCTCGGAGTTACAGCTAAAAGCTGGTGGTTCTCTTCCTCCTGCTGGAGTTGCATGTCAGATCTCAGTTTTCTGAATTTATCTTTTGCCAAGCATGTGTTCATGGGATGTTACTGTATTGGAACACGTAATTCATAATAGTTACTGTACTCTATAATTTTGTTAAGCATTTCAGTAGAGTTACAGCTAAGCCAATTCTTTTCTTTTGTTATATTTTAACTATAGCAAATGTATAAATTGAGTTTTGCTTCAAATCTGGGAGGTTGAGCAGTGGAATTGCATCTGGAACAGAACGCCTTACCTTTATCTTATTTTAAAGCTAAAGGTAACGTCTACATGACCTTCTGAATATAGTTTGAGGGGATACGGTCTGGTCCATAAAATCTGTAGTGGCAGAATTTGAACCCAGAATGTTGGCCCGGAGTATACTACACAAGCATTCTACACTTCTTTTTGAGTTATAGACAAATCGGAAAATTTAATATAGATCACTGCACTAACTGGCCTAACGTGATACCACTATGAAAGTCAAGGATAAAGCGCAAAATCATAACAGATCAATCTGGGAAAAAATAAATGCTATATTTTGTTTTCTTACAGATGGCTGTCTTGAGATTATGCTTTGAGATATCTACAGCCTTCTATCTGACTTTCTCCTTTATATTTACATTCACATTCATGGTGGATGCAATGCTACAACACTAGTTTGGCAAAAGTTTCTAACAGCACAACTCACTAGTCCCCCACAGTGCAGCAAGAGTAGTAGTTTGGAATTACTGTATACAGGTGAGATTACAGCAATTGTTCCATGGGCTATGTCGTAAATGAGAAAATGAGGAGGGTAACAGGGATAAGGAATATGTGAAGTACACAATTTAGATAGTGAGAAGGAATTCATGAGTTATTGGATGTGGTTTTTAAGACACAAACATGATTGGGACACATTGGAAAAAGTTGAACACACCCAGAGATACACAAACCATACTGGCATACTGTCAAACTAAGTCAATGTATGAGATGCTGATCTAGATGGAGAGAGGACCATCATTGGGCAGCACAGTGGCTCAGTGGTTAGCACTGCTGCTTCACAGCACCAGGGTCCAAGGTTCAATTCCAGCCTCGGGCGACTCTCTGTGTGGAGTTTGCACGTTCTCCCAGTGTCTGCGCGGGTTTCCTCCGGTGCTCTGGTTTCCTCCCGCAGTCCAAAGATGTGCGGGTCAGATGAATTGGCCATGCCAAATTGCCCATAGTGTTAGGTACATTAGTCAGAGGGAAATGGGTCTGGGTGGGTTACTCTTCAGAGGGTCAGTGTGGACTTGTTGGGCTGAAGGGCCTGTTTCCACACTGTAGGGAATCTAATCTAAAAAAAATTTCAGTAACTGTGCATGTATGGGAAGAGAATGAATGCCCAATGATCATCACAGTGAAGAGCAGTAAAGCAGTACAGTATTCTGACATTGCCTTTGTAATATAAGCTTCACTGGTTTGTCAAGAATCACAGCCCTTGATGCCAAAACAGGAAACGTTCAAGACTTACAATGGGTTGCTCAAGTGTGGTTTGTGGCACACACAAAGAGAATGTCATGCAGGAGAAAGAGAATGATGTTAGCCAAATTGAAATAAAAATGAAAAGGCTTCTCCAAGCAATTAAGTGGAAAGTGCAAGACTGAAAAGTGGAGGAATGAACTGGGGTCCTGCCCTGTTGCAGATCATTATTAGTCCTGTCACATTTCATTTACCTGAATATAAAATGCAGCGACTGTCCCAGCAGTAACTGGTTCAGCTGCTTTATTACTGTACAAGTCAACAACCTATTCCACAGGTGTACGTCTCCTCTGGAAATAAACAAAAACTAAAATCTAATATTCAAGAAAGCATACATAAACCTCCAATCTTTTTCAAATCAACTGGAACAGATGTTATATAATCCAGCCCTTGAACTGTTATTTCCCTTAAATCTAATCGATAATAAATCCACTTCTCTCTAACATGAATCGACCCAGCTTTTTAAGAGGAGTAACCAAGGTTAGTACGCTGAAATTCTTTTCATAGAATTACAAGTAAACATCAATGGATTCAATATTTGTTAACACAGTCTTATACAAGGACAAAATTGTATGCTCTGTTTTCCAGTTAACCAACTAGCAAATACAATCTGCAAATTTATTTGTTTTGCTAATGGCCTCTTGACATTGTTAATGAACCTCAAGAGAGTTATGAACTATGACATAAAGATCTTTCTCACCTGCAAGTGATTTCAGTTCTGCTTCACATGTTAGGGTATACTTGATGCTGACCCTAAGCAAACACGTACACTGCGTTTAACTAATTGAAATAACGTTTGCCAGATTTTGATCCATTGTCCCTGCCTATTTAAATCTATTTGCAGAAATGTCTGCTCCTCCCCACTTGCACAATAACGAGTAATGATGATGAGATTAGTGCACTTTTGCAAAGATAACCTACATACAGCTAATGCTCTCGTGGATCATGATGTACAAGTTAGGTCATTAAAAATTATTTCGGCCTTGAATATACTTAATCAGTAAAGGAATCAAAGGTTATGGGGAAAGGCAGGAAAGTGGAGGTAAGAATTATCAAATCAGCTGTGATGTCAGTGATTGGCAGAACAAACTCAATGGGCTGAATAGCATAATACTTTTCCCATGTGACAATAAAGACCATTCTGATTCTGATGTCTTATGGTAATTGTACTTAAAGTTGTTAATGACAAACTAATTTTGATTTGATTTATTACTTTCACGAGTACCAAGGTTAAGTGAAAATAAATGTTGTCTTATGTACTTTATAGGCAGATCATGTGATACAAGTGCATCTAGGTAACAGAACTGAGTGCAGCATACAATGTTACAACTGCCAAAAAGTGTAGAGAGAGAGAGAGAGAGAGGAGAGAGAGATTTTGAAATTCCAAGGAATGCAATTTATGTATATGATAAACTTGCATTGACAGTCTTCATCTACTAAGTGTCTGCACTTGGGATTTTTCTGCCACTGGTAACTACAGAAATTTCCTAAATAGAAGGCACATACCAAATGACAACTTAATAGCTTGCAACCGAATCCATAAGCAGAAAATTCCGTGAATTTCAACACTGTAGTAGGACATACAGCAAATGAAATTTCAAAGAGACCATCTCTAAAAGGTTCTGATGAGAGACTGTGTTAAAATTATGCCCAATGCATAAAAGATTAATTTCAAAATAGCCGAAAAGGACTGAAAGCAAAGCCTGATTTTAAATGAGGTGATTTCCCTTTGGGGTCCAATTACCAGGGGAGTGTCCCCACTACCTTACTGTCTACTGGTCTGGAGCAAATTACTGATATTCATAAAAGATTTTGAAGCGAAATTGGGACTTCTGAAGAAACCAGATTACAAAGGGATTTCAATGAAGTGAGAAGATCGTCCCCAGACAGCTAATGGTTTCTCACAAGGATAAGAATGCAGTTAACTCTGGCAGGGAAAAGCAAGAGCTGGCACTGAATGTGAAATAGCTGCAAAACCAGGATTCCAGGAGTCAGAGGGACATTAGGAGATTTTGAGTTTCATTATATACAAACTCAGTGCATTTAGAAGGATGACACAGGAAAATATGAAGCGGCCATCAGATTGGGGAGATAAATGAGCACAAAATTGAAGGTAGGAGGTGCACTGAGAGCAAGGAAATAAATACAAACTTGCTTAATTTATTCACATCAGAATGCATTCGAGTACTTTACAGCCAATAGCTTACTTCTGAAATGTAACGTCCATCATTTAAAAGAAGTGCAACCATTAATTTACATACAGCAAGAACCCAGAGATGAAGAAACAACCAAATAATCAGTATTTGATGTTTACAAGAAAACGTAAATGCTATTGAGAAGTCACTGCTCTTCTTTGCAGTGTTGTGAAGTTTTTTATTATCTGAAAAGCAGTTAAGGCATCAGCTGAGCAAGTTATCTGAAATGTAAGCCCTTCTTCTAATATGGTTATCCATCAACACTATACTCAAGTGTCAGGTAAGATTATCAGCTAAGTCCACAATGGCATTTGAACTCCACAGTAATCTAACTTCGAGGCACTGAGTACTCCCAGCTGACTAAAGGTAAGAAGATTTCTCAAGTTTCAAACCCTAGATGTGTTAATGATCTTTAGAAATTTAACTGATGCTCATATAGAATTGCAAAAAATAGGTTTAAGGTACCAGTTCAGTTAGGTGTGGCGCTGTGAGGCAGCAGTGCTAACCAGTGTCCCAGGTTCGAATCCAGCCTCGGGTGACTGTCTGTGTGGAGTTTGCACATTCTCCGTGTGTGGGTTTCCATCAGGTGCTCCGGTTTCCTCCCACAGTCCAAAGATGTACAGGCCAGGTGAATTGGCCATGCTAAATTGCCCATCGTGTTAGGTGCATTAGTCAGAGGGAAAAGGGTCTGGATGGGTTACTCTTCGGAGGTCGGTGTGGACAGGTTGGGCTGAAGGGCCTGTTTCCACGCTGTAGGAAATCTAATCTAATCTAAGCTAACTTGACTATGGAATTTAGACAACGTCAATACAAAAATTTGCAACAGATGCACAAGTCACAATGTGGCTCTGATACAAACCACGATGACTTCGGAAGGGGATGACTGACGTAGTCATTGAGTTATTAATGAATTGACACAACATTATGTCAAAGACTGAAATTAGGCAGTCGTACTTTCTCACAGCTGGATGGTAAGCCGTGAAATAGAGCCAAAAAAAGTAGTGCTAAAAATAGAATATATAATAGCTTTTTAAAGAAGGAAATAAAAGGCATCCAGCTAGTGGAAAAGTGAAAAGGTATTGGGAAAGGGCTAGCATCGAGAAAATGCCAGCATCGACAGACAGACCAAATGGCTGCCTCCTCTGCTGGAAGATTGCAACAATACTGTGATTATGCAAGTAGTTTACTTCTGTTCTAAATACTATGGGCCAGCACGGTGGCTCAGTGGTTAGCACTGCTGCCTCACAGCACCAGGGTCCCAGGTTCAATTCCAGCTTCGGGATGACTGTGTGAAGTTTGCACATTCTCCCCGTCTGTGCGGGTTTCCTCTGGGTGCTCCGGTTTCCTCCCACAGTCCAAAGGTGTACAGGGTAGGTGAATTGTTGCAATGCTAAAATTGCCCATCACGTTAGGTGCATTAGTCAGAGGGAAATGGGTCTGCATGGGTTACTCTTCGGAGGGTCGGTGTGGACTTGTTGAGCCGAAGGGCCTGTTTCCACACTGTTGGGAATCTAAACTTAATTTACTTACTGCTTGTGGTTTGCACTGAAAACAAAAGGATGAGAATAAACAAAATAATGTCAGTGGGTCTTTGCTCAAGATAAAATGTGCTGTATTTAAACAGATTAGAGCAATACAAACAAGTTTGGGGACACACTGAGGACAAACAAGTTTCAATTCAAATTATCAATGCCAACAGACACCCAGCAGTGCTTTCCAGAAAAATATTTATTAAATCAAGAAATGTCTGTGTAGAATTTCATCTAGAGCAATTTATCCCATACTGTACAAACTATTCGCAATCGATACCTCTGGCAACATCTATTGATTAAATGACCTTAGGTCAATACCAGCACTTCACAAAGTCAAATATTGGCAACTGATATTTCTAATAGCTTAAAGCCTAGTTGTTTCCAAATTTTGCCAAGTTATTGAACATTCATTTATTTCAGACTTGTCATCTTGCTGAACCGGTGTACAGTGTGAAGGTGACAAAAAGACACAGAATGAATGTGGTGATTTAAGCTAATATTTGGGTTGAGCAGCAAAGACAAACATGTTAAAATTCGTTCCTCAGAACGCCTTCAGGGTGAAGAGCTAGCAAGACTCTCCACCGAATTTCCAGTGAACGTACAAAATAGTAGCTGAAATAGACCCGTCAGCCCCTTGAGCCAAGTCCAGCAAGCAATTGCATTGCACTGACCTTGTGAGACTATAAAAACATGCAAGTAGTATTCCAAGTTGACTTTGATATTTCCTGTCTCAAATGAACTTTCCTAAATTCAATGATAAAGGACACTACAACGTTACAAGCAAAAACAGCAAGCGTTTCAACTGTTTCGTCAAGACCTTTAAAAGGTGGCAAACGCTCATTAATTCCCTTGTAAAACATAGCCAGAACAATGATAACTTCTCAGTCTTTCACAAGAACTGCAACAACCACACAATCCTCCTCAGATAAGGATGAAACTATGAGGTGTTCAAGGGCAACTTAAGTATTCTAAGAAACCAGGAGATCAACAATAAACATTCCAAATTGTATGACCTAATACTTTAATGTAGAAATATTACTGTGTACAGTTTTGGTCTATATTTAAGGAAGGACATTAATGTATCGGAGGTGGTTCAGAGGAAGTTTACTTGATTGATAGCTTAATAAACTACAGAGAATAAGGATACAGAGAGACTGGGCGCGATTCCCCTGGACTTTAGAAAAATGAGGGACAACTTGATTAAGTGTTTAAGATTCTGAATGCTCTTGAAAAGTGGATATGGAGAGGATGTTTCCTCTTGTGGGTCAACCCAGAACTCAGACACACCATTATAAAAGATTAGAGGTCACCTTTATAGTAGTGAGATGCACAGTATATTTTGATCTGGTGGTGAGACTTTGGAACACTCTACCTCAAAGTGAAGGTGAAGTCATTCAAGAGATAGATGAATTCTTGCTAGACAAGGAAAAAAAAAGGGTATTTTGAGCGAGGTAGAAACATGGAATTTAAAAACACAACCAGATCAGTCATGATCTTGTTGAATGGTGGACTAGGCTCAAGGGGTTGAAGGGTCTATTTCAGCTACTATTTTCTATGTTCACTGGAAATTCAGTGAAGAGTTGTGATAGCTTAACCCTGCAGAATAATTCAACCCTAAAAGAAAATCAGAAGGACGAAAATAAGAGACTATGTGCAGTCATGTCTTAAAATTAAATAACTCAAGTCATCAGGATTTGGAGATGCCGGTGTTAGACTGGGGTGTACAAAGTTAAAAATCACACAACACCAGGTTATAGTCCAACAGGTTTAATTGGAAGCACACTAGCTTTCGGAGCGACATGAGCGTTTGCCACCTTTTAAAGGTAGTGTGCTTCCAATTAAACCTGTTGGACTATAACCTGGTGTTGTGTGATTTTTAACTCAAGTCATCAGCAATAACAAAATGCATGCAGGCAAGTAAAACCTTACAAAAAGCCAACCTTGAGACCTCAGGTTCTGTGAAAGGAAATGGACATGCACATGCAATTTTTCTCCCCCATCCGACCCTGCTGTATCCATCTGCAGTGTGGAAGAACCCAGCTGCAGTTTGATGAATTTTGTTCAACTAATCTTGAATTGCATTTGGAAATTGCACTACATGAAAGAATAGCAACAATCTTCTATAATGCAAGGTAACACACTCCTCCCCTAATATTCTTTATTTTAAAGAACAGTCATAACATGTCTAGAAAGCAGCAATGGATTTAATTTTGATTACATTTTTGCAGTGAACTTGAAATTATGGAATTATATTTTGCTCAGAGATTGATTTAAAAGGGTTTGATCGTCAAAAGTATATTACACACAAATCAGCTTTGTTACAAAACACACAGGCTTCAGCGCACGCAGCTGCTCACAATTCAATAGTGCCGTTCAAAACTGTACTAAAGCTTGGAATTCAATTTGAGTTGCAGAGTAATTTTACGTAAAATATTCTCTCCTTTGCATTTGCACATTTGGTTGACTGGCCAGTTGCTTACTCCCTCAGGGAAGGGGTAAAAGAGAAAGACTGTGGAGGATCTACAAGATCGCAAGTTACAATCTACACTTTGGATGAACAGTATTTAATGGGGTGCTTGGCTTCCCCATGGCACATTTGCATTCACTGATGTACGTACAGGCTCTCTGGAATTAACCCCCATTTTTCCCAAGTGAAACCTTTCCTCCTCTTCTTAGTCAATCCTTCAGGATCCAGGATAATGTTTTTCCACTCTAGAATTGTGCGTCCTGAGGTGACTGTACAGTTCAATGCCATATTCACACAATCTGCTACAGGTAGGGGAGTTAGGAATTGAACGAGCAGATGGGTGGGATGCTCAGATTGACACACACTCCTTCTGCTTTTTGTGGTTCTGTCCAAGAGGGTTAGCACCTTTGCAGATGCTTCTTCTCCCATTTGGGCTGTCTTAGGTTAGAGTTGGCGGGGGATGCTGCATTTGAGGATGTCCCCGAAATGGCCTCTCTGTCCTCCTGTTAACTGCTTACTGTGAGGGAGCTCAGACAAAGAGCTGGTTTTAACAGTCTTGTGTCAGGCTGTAAGATAATGAGGTCCACCTGGCACAGCTGACTGGGCAGGAGCCAGTGCCTCAAAGCTGGCATTGTTAGCCTGGAGGACACCAACACTAGAGCACCCACCCACCTTGCGTATTGTACTGTAGGTGGAGGCTTCATCGAGTGTTGCCGAGAAACACAAAGATAGACCCTTTGGTCCAACTTGTCCATGCCAACCAGACATCCTAAACTAAGCTAGTTGCATTTGCCAGCACTTGGTCTAATCCTTCTAAACTCTTCCTATTCTATACCCAACCAGATGGGCTTTAAATCTTGTAATTGTACCAGCCTCTATCACTTCCACTGACAGTTGACCGCTGGTGGTATTTTTCAAGAAATATTCTACATTTTCCTGGTCTTCAACCCATTCAGAAAGGGCAGCTAACACTACTGGCCACGATGATCGGGGTGCCACATTTAAGGTCTACATTAAACACTGGAGTTCTTCAGATGGCCAGGGGCTACACTGATGCACTGGAGGGAGCTGAACTTCATGGCAGATGTTTGAACATATTGAAAGGAGTTTCTCCAAGATATGAACGTAGGAATTAATGAGTGGGAGTAAGCAATACTGCCCTTCAAGCCCACTCTGCCATTTAATTTTTGCATTGTGTGGCCCAGCGGCTTGTCATGGACCTTGGCAGTAGAAGAGATGGGTGACAATATTGCATAATGGGAGTTGGCTGTAGAAAACCTTTGATGTCTAAGACCCTTTCTCTAAAATGCCTTTGTGAATGTATCAATCATGTTTTGGAGCTCATCCTCTGAACATGCAAGTGTCTTCTACATCCTGCACTTCAAAGACGGGGGTTGGGGAGACTTTGCTTCTGGACTGGAGGTAATTCAGGTTGAACGGTTTCCTGCTGACCCCTGGGAGACTTTCTAGTCCTGCAGGAAAAGTCATGGATATGGCTAGAATGTCATTGGATAGTTGGAATAGGGCAAGGGGAGAAGAGACTTAGTGTGGCAGCACAGCCTTGCTTGGCCCAAGTTCGTCTACCTAGGTTTGTGGTGTACCTATTAAAGATCACGGCTAGCAAGCTGTCATGCAGCAGGTGGAGAATGGTGGCAAATTTCTGTAGGCAGTCCCATTTATGGGACAGATTCTCCATAACCTCTCATAACAGAGAGTCAAAGACCATTGTGAGATTGCAGCAACTTTCTCCACTCTCTTTAAACCTGTCTTGCAGTGAGGATCATCTGCCCTGTCCTTCGGATGGGCAGAATCTGCATTGTCAGGATTAGGGTTGTGCTGAAAAAGCACAGCAGGTTAGGCAGCATCCTAGGAGCAGGAAAATAGACATTTCGGGTAAAAGAGAGATTAAGGCTTTTCTCTTCATCTGGTTTTTGCCCGAAATGTCAATTTTCCTGCTCCTCGGATGCTGCCTAACCTGCTGTGCTTTTCCAGCACCACTCTAATCTTGACTCCGATCTCCAGCATGGTTCACTTTTGCCTAGAATCTGCATTGTGATTCCAGAAGAAGCTCTTCAACCATTGGAAAAAGGTGATGGAGCAGGATTTTCACACGTCTTTCCCTTCTGAAATTTCTATAAATTGGTTTTATCATTTTTCTTCAGGATGATCTCAGTGCTTGGAGATGCTCTTCTTTGCTTAGGTGAAGACGATGAGGTCAGGTCTTCATTCCAGTTGTGCTTCTCTGCCATGTCTCAGTAAGGATTCCATTTGCATGGGTGACCTTGTTGATACTTAGAAAGTAGAACAGTACAGCATAGTACAGACCCTTCCAGCCCATGTGTTGAGTATTTATCTTAATCTAAGATTAACCTAACCTACACACCCCTCAATTTACTGCTGTCCACATGCTTGTCCAGCAGTTGCTTAAATGTCCCTAATATCTGTAACTCTACTGCCAGTGTTGGCAGTGCCACCACTCTCTACATAAAGAACCTATCTCTGATTTCTCCCAGATACCTTCCTCCAAATCAACTACAATTAATGACCCCTCTTGACAGCCATTTCAGCCCTGGGGAAAAAGTCTCTGGCTATCTACTCTATGCCTCTCATTACCTTGTATACTGCTATCAAGTCACCTCTCTTCCTTCCTCTCTCCAGTGTGAAAAGCCTGAGCTCACTCAACCTCTCTTTTTAAATGGCCTTTTCAAACTAAAGGTCGTGTTGGGGTTATATGGATCACGATCAAGGGTACCCAGGCTGAAGGCCAAGGGATCCTCAAAGTATTCCTCCACCTCATGCTTACTATCTCTCTTCTCTCAAGAGGAGCCAATCTGTTCTTGGCTCTTAGTGGATTCTTGAACTGCCGATGGTCTCAACTGTGCTGAAGCATGACCTATCATGGCTGTCTGCCAAGTGGCTAGATTTTCAGCTCGCTTTCCATCCATCATCGGTCCTTGACATCACAGGTTTGGTGTTGGGCCTCTACTACCAATCCTCTCAGGACCTGTTTTCTTACTTTTTAAAAAAAAATAACATTTGGTGGGGTTTCCAGTTCAGGAATGCCTTGCACTTGCCATTTAGTAACTCCTGGACCTTCTGGTCATTCCTGTCAAGCTGGTCTTGATGTTTCCTGGTCAGAAAATAACAAGTCTCCTTGTAGTTATTGTTCAAGATGGAATTAAGGGAAAACCAGGTACTGTAGATGTTGAGGTTGCTGCTTGGTGAGGGTCACCAGGTTAGCGGCTAGATGTTGACCAATAGGTCTTCCTTTACAGAGATTACAGAATTTCTCCAGTACCCACTACCATTTTCAGGCCAGGCTGATGGAGATGGTGCATCAGATTAGGTGATTGTCTATCCAGTAGTCGACTGCTCCCATCACAGCAGAGGAGATTAGAACATCCTTACAGTCCCTCACTTGGGCAATGATATAGTCAAGCAAGGAGTTGCATTTATCTCTGATCAACTAAGCCGCTTGTTGTGATCAAGCTCTTATTGTTGCCACAAGATTTGCTTATGGGCCAATGTCCAGCTGCAAACAGTGGAGTAACAGAGGGTAACAGGAAGGAGGGAGAAAAGATGAACTCTATTGCAGTAAAATCTTACATTGTACTCAGTGCTTCAAGATGGCAACGGAGCAAGGCAACATTTGGTGTTTTGCATGCAAAAAGAAACTTTATACTGTATTTTTACACTCAAAATCTAAATCGGACATCAGAGTGGAAGGTGCTATCATTATTCAGACCTCGTAAGATCAGCAAAGACTCATTCCTGCCACAGCAGCAAGTTTCATATTTCTCAAACTACCAAGTCAGATCTTCCCTCGATGCCAATGCCACTTAATTCCTTACAACAAATTTCAACCTGTGAGCTTTCTAGCCCTTTCCCCCACGTCTCCCTCCTCACTCTCTCCCTTGGCCCTGCTGCTCTCATAAGTAACACTTCATATTACCCCAGGTCAAACAATTGCCTGCTATCACCACTTGTACCTCAACCTCCCTCCAATTCATCCCATCGAAACCAGGTGACACTTTAACCACGGCCAATGTCATAAACACGGCCTGAATTACAATTTTGTTTTCATCTTGTTTGTATCCTACTTTACCTCCTTCTAAGGCATTAATAGCATCCATGCTTTTGTGAAACATTTGCAAACTATTCAAAGTTTCAGCAATGCCCTCATGTGTAAAAACCAAAAACTTTATTTGACATTGGGTTGTGTTTCTTCTTGCTTCATAATTTAAACACAAAACAAAAAAAAGTTTAAATTTAGAATACAGATATTAAAATACCTCAAGCCCACATTGTGTTTGTTTTAAAAATGTACTGACATTTTGTTTTAAGAGAGACACTAATGATCAGTAGATGTATTGTAACAACATTTGTCATAATTATTAAACTACTCTGGACAGCCTTACACACAGGATAGTAAAGAAAAAGTAAAAATATACTGATAGTGCCAACAAAACTTGAGGGGTAATTTTTAAAACTCTGCTTAGTCAAGCAGCTTAAACTCCTCCTTTACCTCGTTCTTGTTCTCCTCCCATCCCAAAACCCCCTCTCTGACATTGCTACCTTGCAATCACTCCAAGGTATCCATTATTCTCAAGGTGTCTACTACTGGAAAATGAATACAACAGGTTTGATATTAGAACTTCAATATTTCAACTGACTGAGGCATGTTGATACAGTAAGACACATCTCATGATTATGGTATGAATACTAACTACAGTAAATTCCCTACCTGAACCCAAATTATAAATATTAGCCCATGCAATTTACTTGATTTAAGTTCCCCCTATAAGGTTTCAGATTAGACTTAGAAGTGTTTCAACTTTAGTTATCAGGATTTATCAGCTAATAAGGAAACCCTGATATAATTATGGTCTTTCAATTTATAGCAAATATCCCTAAAGTATTTAACATTTGAAATAGAGGCTGTGTTTTGTCTTGAATTCAAGACATCATTTAGGCATTCTAGACTTTTACTCAATGTCCTTAGGAGTAAAATTTCTGCAGTGCAGGTCAAAAGGATAAGCATTAACTGCAGGTACCTGGAGTAATAATGTATTTCAAAATATTTCATAACAAGTGTTTATTGTTCATTAATAATGCACATAACATTTAATAGCCAACATACATAAATTGCTTCTACTTCTGCAACTTTCAAGAAAACAACTAATCATCAGTATCATCAGTTCTGAGGCAGGGTCACTGGACTCAAAACATGAGCTTTGTTTTCTCTCTACAGATGCTGCCAGAACTGCTGAGTTTCTTGAGCAATTGTAATAATAATACCTGCATCATTGTTCACTGTCATTAGATCAGTAATTTAAAGTAAAACAATTCCAATTCAAAATATCAGATTATATTAATCGTTCATATCCTTTTCTGAGCATTGATGGAAGTTATGCACTCTCAATCCATTTGGGACTTAGCTTGCTTTTGCCTTTCAAGGATTATTTCACTGCATCACTTCGAGACAAATCTTTCCTCTTGCTCTGTAGGTCCACCCTGACAGCAACATCATTTCCCAAGACCAAGGCAATGTGCTACTAGGCTTGAATCAATTACTGATTATAGTTTACAATAGGAGAAAGTGAGGACTGCAGATGCTGGGGATCAGAGCTTAAAAATGTGTTGCTGGAAAAGCGCAGCAGGTCAGGCAGCATCAAAGGGGAAGGAGAATCGACGTTTCGGGCATAAGCCCTTCTTCAGGAATCCAGCACTAAGAATTTACCTGTAAAAGAGTGGAGACTCATTCATCCAGAATTTGAGACACAACATTTTTGAGCTTCATGTGGAACTTTAACTCACTCTCTAGTTCTTATTCCAGTTTCTCTTTCTCTCTCTCTTTGCTTTCTGTATTGATTGAACAGTGAATTAATATTCTAACTAGCACTCCCTGCTTTTTGACTGTATGCTTTCGGATGGATGCTTCACTCTTAATGGTTGCAGAGGTACACTGCTGATGGTCCTGTTCCAACTGATCTCAGGTCCTCCATTAGAGGGCTATGCACTTTGTTTGTCCTCTGCTTACTATAAGTTTACCATATAGAAGTCTACCAAACATATTTGAGAAGCTGAAAGCACAATAGACAGAAATTACCATTCATTCACCACTAACTGCATAATTGGGACTGATATGCTACATTAGTCACTGCTGCATATAACACAATACAAACGATTGCCACACTAGGTATAGTTAAAAAATTCAAATCGGCCATCAATAGGGGGTCATGGGTATTAATACTGGTCAGAGTTAGACCACACACACACACACACAACCAGACGCACATGTACGCACACAGAACAAGATACAATATGAATAAGATTGAACTAAAAGGTTACAGGGCAATATAAATATTGCCTCCACTCAAAGTGAAAACCATTCTGCAGTCATCACTTAATATTGAGCCAAGTTAACGGATTTGTTCCGACAATTTTACATGTCCTACAGTACAAAACCTTTCTTCAGTCTTTTAAAATAAAACAATATGTTCAATGCCAAAAAAATGTATAATCATACTGAGTTTTGCCAGCCTGGTCAGCTTTGATTGTTCAGTTTGAAGGGAATGTCTGTCAGAGTTCCTTTAGAGAGTGGTGGCTGGAGGATGCCAAGGCATTTTGTCCTATGGGAGTGTGCAGTCAGTGTCCCAGGGTAGTTTGCCAGTAGTTGATGAGGGCAGTGCTGTGGTGAAGTTGCTGGAGAAAGAAAACAGTAGATAGGAAGAGGAGCCTAACATGTTTACCTGGCTGGAGGGGTTCTTTGTATGAAGGGTACAACTGGATTGATTCTAGGGACAAAGGAAATGGGATGTACGTCAGGGGAAGGATGGGAGGGGGGGGTTGGACAAAACAATGAAATTGATGAAGAATGGGAAAATAGCAGAGCCAATTATTTGATGCAAACTACTTTTTTAGCATAAAGAGTAGCTTTCAAATATTAGGAGTCACTGGATTTTGAGCACAGAAGGCATTAGAAAAGCTGTCAAATGAATTAAAAGATTACAAGAAAATTTTAATCAGAGATAATGAGTCAATAGCTGGCAGTGTTTTTACACAGTCTAACTCAAACAGGCACTGCACAAACTTAAACCCAAAGAAGGAGCCATTATAATGAAAAATTAATTCTCAAAATTAATCGTGAAACAATATTAATAAGTTGCAAGCAGCTTTCTTTAATGACAATTGCTGAAAACACAACAAGCAAATTTTAAAAGGAATTGGAGTGCAATGCTACTGAGCCCATCAGATGCAAACTTGTTATTTCAACTCAGGAGAAAAAGAGCAGTTCTCATAATCTATGAGTATATCAAGAACACAAGCCCAAATTCCTGGCAAGATTTGCAATAATATCCCTAAGTCTATTTTCACTCAAGGACAACTTTAAATAGCTTTTCCAAGAATAGCATGTTTTGATACTTTCAAAGTTATAGGTGAATAAATAATCTGAAAATTCTACATTTAAGTACTCATGCAATAAAAGAATGAATTTGACTGCAAATGTTTAATGAATCTCTCCTGCGATTAGCAATTCTTGATCTTCTTGCTGGGTCACATTTATGAACGCTGATGGTGCCAATAAAATAGAGAACATTACAGTGCAGTACAGGCCCTTCAGCCCTCGATTTTGCACCGACCTGTGAAACCAATCTGAAGCCCAACTAATCTACGCTATTCCATTTTTGTCCATATGACTATCCAATGACCATTTAAATGCCCTTAAATTTTGCAAGTCTACTACGGTTTCAGGCAGTGCATTCCATGCCCCTACTACTCTGACTAA
This sequence comes from Chiloscyllium plagiosum, assembly GCF_004010195.1. Classification (NCBI taxonomy): domain Eukaryota; kingdom Metazoa; phylum Chordata; class Chondrichthyes; order Orectolobiformes; family Hemiscylliidae; genus Chiloscyllium; species Chiloscyllium plagiosum. The sequence goes on along the minus strand of NC_057741.1, from coordinate 22,475,093 downwards.
GGAAACTACTTCTGACATCTGTCCTATATCTATCACCCCTCAATTTAAAGCTAAGGCCCCTCATGCTAGCCATCACCATCTGAGCAAAAAGGCTCGCACTGTCCACCCTATCTAACTCTCTGATTTTCTAACTCAATTAAGTCACCTCTCAACCTCCTTCTCTCCAAAAACAACCTCAAGTCTCTCAGGCTTTCCTTGTAAGAACTTCCCTCCATATCAGGCAACATCCTCATAAATCTCCTCTGAACCCTTTCCAAAGCTTCCACAACCTTCCTATAGTGCAGTGACCAGAACCGTACACAATATTTCCAAGTGCGGTCGCATAAGAGTTTTGTACAGCCACAGTATGACCTCATCAGCTTATAAAATCAGAAGCTCAATCCCTCTACTAATAAAAGCTAACACATCGTATGCCTTCTTAACAACTCTATCAACTTGGATGGCAATTTTCAGGGATGTACATGGACACAGAGATCCCTCTGCTCATCTACACTACTAAGAATCATATCATTAGCCCAGTACTGTGCATTCCTGTTACTCCTTCCAAAGTGAATCACCTCACACTTTTCGGCATTACACTCCATTTGCCACCTCTCAGCCCAGCTCTGCAGCTTATCTATGTCCCTCTGTAACCTACAACATCCTTCTGCACTATCCACATCGACCTTCTTGTCATCAGCAAATTTACTCAGCCATCCTTCTACCCCTCATCTAGATCATTTATAAAAATGACAAACAACAGTGGACCCAAAACAGATCTTTGTGATACGTCACTAGTGACTGAACTCCAGGATGAACATTTCCCATCAACCACCACCCTGTGTCTTCTTTCAGTAAGGTTTGTGAGGCAAGACCTACCCTTCACAAAACCAGGTTGATGATCTCTAATCAGCTTATTCCTTTCTAGATGATTATAAATCCTCTTATAACCTTACCCAACACTACCCACAACCGAAGTAACTACTTCAATCTTCTAAATTCTCGGTTATTAGACTTTTCCTGTAATTATACCTCTGGATTTAAAAATACAAAGTAAATAGCTGACAAAAGGAATTTCTAAAGAAGGCACCTTGTTCCAGCTGTATTTATTAAGGAAAATCACTTCAGGTTTTTTTTTATATTTTGTGTACAAACAAGGAAACCCTTCACAGGTTAATGGAACAGAAAGTATACTGGACAGCAGTGTAAAAGAGAGAAGCCTACCATCACAACAGAAGTGCAATTTCGCATACAGTATGAATCAGTACTGATAAAATATTAAGTTATTAGGATTGCGCCATGCATTAAATATTTTTTAAGAAAACAATTCTCCACATTATGGCAATATTTAAAATTCTTTTTCCATTTGTGTTCAGGGAGGCCTGCAATAAGAGGTGTTCTATAATCTCAAAATACCCCAACGATTTTCAACGTAACTTTCCACTACCAGTCTCCACAACACAAACAGGCACCTGCTTTAATGTTGCTGAGCACTTTTCATTATGTGGTATGCTGTCACACTGTGAATCTGGGTTCTTTATAGACTAGTCACCGAGAGTGCAAAATCAATAAACATTCGTCAGGCTTAGACTTCGCAAAGAGCACTACTTATCATGCACTAATTGTAAGCACTGATTTCCATGATAACTTTTTACATGCCAAGCTCGCTCTTATAACTACATCAGGTAAGCACAAATCTATTTTCTTTGTAAGCTCATGTCCATGTGCTCCTGAATCTTCGGAGCTTTCTAACTCCACCCACATTATGGTATTTAGACTCAGTGATGTGCAGAGCCATGGCACCATCTCAAGGTCATTACAGCACCTTGAAACCTTTATTCAACATGCATAATTGAGACAGACGGTTGGTGACATGTGGAATTCGCCACCTTTACATTATACATGATCTTGGCAACAGTGCAAATTGTATTTATTACTTTCAATTTCCTTACCAAAATATAGCATGCATGGCCCTGGGTTATTTTAAATATAGAAACCCTGCCCAGTGTTGCCCAGAGTGATGATGTAATCCATCCACATTCATTTGGCTGCTCAAGGATCTTCACTAAATTGTTTCATTGTTAAGAGTGACATAGATTCATAGAGTCATAGAGATGTACAGGATGGAAACAGACCCTTCGGTCCAACTTGTCCATGCTGACCAGATATTCCAAACCAATCGAGTCCCACCTGCCAGCACTTGGCCCCTGTCCCTCCAAACCCTTCCTATTCATATACCCATCCAGATGTCTTTTAAATGTTGCAATTATACCAGCTTCCACCACTTCCTCTGGCAGCTCATTCCATACACGCATCATCCTCAAGGAAAAAAGTTGTCCCTTAGGTCTCTTTTATATCTTTCCCCTCTCGCCCTAAACCTATGCCATCTAGTTCAAGACTCCCCGACCCCAGGGAAAAGACTTTGCCTATTTATCCTATTCATGCCCCTCATGATTTTGTAAACCTCTATAAGGTTACCCCTCAGCCTCTGATGCTCCAGGGAAAACAGCCCCAGCCTATTCAATTCTCCCTATAGCTCAAATCCTCCAACCCTGGCAACATCCTTGTAAATCTTTTCAAGTTTCCTTTCAAGTTTCACAACATCTTTCCAATAGGAAGGAGACCAGAATTGCATGCAATATTCCAACAGTGGCCTAACCAACACCCTGTACACCGGAACATGACCTCCCAACTCCTGTACTCAATACTCTGACCAATAAAGGAAAGTACACTAAACGCAGCCTTTACTATCCTATCTACCTGGAACTCCACTTTCAAGGAGCTATGAACCTGCAATCCAAGGTCTCTTTGTTCAGCAACACTCCCTAGGATCTTACCATTATGTGTATAAGTCCTGCTAAGATTTGCTTTCCCAAAATGCAGCACCTCGCATTTATCTGAATTAAACTCCATCTGCCACTTCTCAGCCCACTGGTCCATCTGGTCAAAATCCCGTTGTAATCTAAGATAACCTTCTTCGCTGTCCACTACATCTCCAATTTTGGTGTCATCTGCAAACTTACTAATTAAACTTCTTTTGCTCACATCCAAATCATTTATATAAATGATGAAAAGTAGTGGATCCAGCACCGCTCCTTGTGGCACTCCACTGGTCATGGGCCTCCAGTCTGAAAAACAGCCCTCCACCAGTTCTGTATCCAAATGGTTAGTTCTCCCTGTACTCCATGAGATCTAACCCTGCTAACCAATCTCCCATGGAAATCTTGTCGAATACTTTACTGAAGTCCATATAGATCACATCCATCATTCTGCTCTCAACAATCCCCTTTGTTACTTCTTCAAAAAACTCAATCAAGTTTGTGAGACATAATTTCCCACGCACCAAGCCATGTTGATTATCCCTAATCAGTCCTTGCCTTTCCAAATACATGTATAGCCTGTCCCTCAGGATTCCCTCTAACATGGTGGGCAGCACAGTGGTTAGCACTGCTGCCTCACAGCGCCAGAGACCCGGGTTCAATTCCCGACTCAGGTGACTGACTGTGTGGAGTTTGCACATTCTCCCCGTGTCTGCGTGGGTTTCCTCCCACAGTCCAAAGATGTGCAGGTCAGGTGACTTGGCCATGCTAAATTTCCTGTAGTGTGAGGTAAAGGGGTACATGTAGGGGAATGGGTGGGTTGCGCTTTGGCGGGTCAGTGTGGACTTGTTGGGCCGAAGGGCCTGTTTCCACACTAAGTAAACTAATCTAATCTAATCTTGCCCACCACTGATGTCAGGCTCTCTAGCCTATAGTTCCCCAGCTTGTCCTTACCACCCTTCTTAAAGAGTGGCACCATGTTAGCCAACCTCCAGTCTTCCGACACCTCACTTGCGTCTATCGATGATACAAACATCTCAGTAAGAGGTCCAGCAATCATTTCCCTAGCTTCTAGGGTACACCTGATCAGGTCCTGGGGATTTATCCACTTTTATACTTTTCAAGAAATCTAGCACTTCCTCCTCTGTAATCTGATATGATATCATATTCCCAACAAAAGCAAACAGTTTCCAACATCACACCACTTTTTCAAAAATACATCTTTTTTTAATAGCACTCAATCCATCAAGATTTATTCAACGGACCAGAAACACCACACTCAGCAATGGCTTATATGAAATTAAGCAAGTCATTTACATGACTCAATAACTTCGAACAAGCTGAGCAGATATTGTATTTCCAGTGAGAACACTACTTCAAATATTAAAATTTACATTCTAGTCGAAATCAGTCCAACTCAAAAGAAATTTGCATGTCCCCACATAGCAACGGTTTTTGAAACGCACTCATGGTTCCTCATGGCACTAATGTGTGATCTTACAGATCAGCAATTCAAATCAGAGCAAGTATCAGAAATCAAACTGAGGTAAGAGTATTTCCAAACCAACCTAAATCAAGGTTGGAGTCGAAAAGCGTGGCACTAGAAAAAAGAACAGCAGGTCAGACAGCATCCGAGGAGCAGGAGAGTTGACGTTTTGGGCACAAGCCCTTCATCGGGAACATGAAGGGTTTACATCCAAAATGTTAACTGTCCTGCTCCTGCTCTTCCTGCCTTTTCCAGTGCCACACTTTGACTCCAACCAACGCCACACTTTTCAACTCTGACTCCTTAGCATCTGCAGTCATCACTTTCCCCTCGTTGCTGAACCAAGGTTGGGTCAAGATTTGTACATTACAAACAGATGCTAGTACAGATGGGGCAAAGCAAGAAAAAAAACCAGCAAATAGCATTTTAAATTTATAAACAACGGCTTAGAAGGAAGATGATGATAAGTCCCCCAAGTCCTAGTTTAAACACAGTTAGAAATCACACAGCACCAGGTAATAGTCCAACAGGTTTAATTGGAAGCACTAGCATTCAGAGCGCAGCTCCTTCATCAGGTGGTTGCTCCGAAAGCTAGTGCTTCCAATTAAACCTATTGGATATTACCTGGTGCTGTGAGATTTTTAACTTTGTACACCCCAGTCCAACACCAGCATCTCCAAATCATGACTATTGACAGTTTAAACACAGATGTTGAAGGCACGTGCATTTAGAATCAATTGAACTGGAATGCAAAAACATAAAATCAAGGTATAATTATAAAGGAAACACAAGAGACAGGAGGTTATTTTCATTGAACCCAGAGAAAGCTAACAGAATTTTTATTAGTTTTTAAAATTTGGGTTTAATTTGAGGATCAGTGACCAAAGACTGCTTCCAGTGATTGGAAAGTCAATGTTAAGTGGTTACCACATTATGGCAGTCAACAAGACTGTGGGGAGATCAGAGAAATATCTGCACGGGGCAAGTTGGATGGGCTATGGAATGTTTAAGTGACCAACTCCTTTAGATCTACTGATATTCTTCTGAGCAAGGGAATTCTTCTTTGTGATGTGCAAAAATGTGAAAGATATGAAGGGTTAATGAATTGTTGAAATTGGGTTGAGTTTGACAAGGTCATCACCTGAAGGGCAAATGTGAAGCTGGTAATTAAATGCTGTAATAGATATAAAATAGTTAATGTTTGAAGTGAGGAAGCAATGTGAAAAAAGCATCATGGTAAAATTAATGTAGAATTGCATCATAAAATCACTGCAGTGATGATCCACAATTCCTAAAAACTAGGAACAAGTAGTAGATATTGTAACACACAGAGGGTGGCCTCTGAGTAGAGGCTCCAGGTTCAAATCCCATTCTATTTGATGGTCAAAGATGGGGTATCCATAACACGATCAAACAGATTGGACATCAACGTGTCAATCTTTCCAACAGACACAAATGACAGGTGGTAAGATCAGAAGTTATTCCTGGTCAGCCAGGAATTTCTCTAAAGAGCCCCTACCATTCATAGGTGCGGGTCATTACATACCACAGCAACTGAGTCTTTGGAGGACCAGGTGGCTACATTAGTCCAATCAACAATATGGATCAAATTGGTATTAACAACATGGAGGTCAATATCAATTCCAGCTGGAGTGGATTTTGAACCAGCTGCATTCCCCCAGTGGAGGAGATTGTGTCACTATAGGTCGGACATGTCTTTGGGCAGAGAACTGTAGATGAAAGTATTAAAAAGGATTCCTCAGTGTTAGTTTCATGATGCTGATTGGTGTTAAGCACAGGCTATAAATTAACATAACCATGTGATCCAGGGTATATGTCATATACTCATCTCATATGATATTTGCCAAAATAATTTGAAGGGTCAATTTAACTTAAACATATTGCATGCTCAAACATAAATCAAAGATTTTACTGATAGTTGAGACAATGGCCTATCCCACATATGATCCACACGGTGTGGTGTGATTAAAAACTTGAGAACACGTGCCTCAACTCTGACTGAGGTGGATGTGTCAGTGTTGGACTGGGGTAGACAAAGCTAAAAATCACCCAACACCAGGTTATAGTTCAACAGATTTATTTGGAAGCACTAGCTTTCGGAGCACTGCTCCTTCATCAGGTAGCTGTGGAGCAGGATCGTTAGACACAGAATTTATAGCATAAGATCTTGCTGTAAATTCTGTGTTTTATGATCCTGTTCCACAGTTACCTGAAGTAGCAGCACTCTGATAGCTAGTACTTGCAAATAGACCCTTAGACTCTAACCTGGTGTTGTGTAGCTTTTAATTCTGACTGAGGATTGAGTTGTATTACAACCCACTGGGGGTAATGTGCTGGAAATAAAGTCTCACTATTCCCAGAGTCTTCACAAAAGTTAAAAGATTCCAAAAATGCACTGGGTTTCTCAATTTACCAGCCTTTCTGTACTTAACAAAAATTACCCTTCAACAAAGTAAACGTCTCCAGCGACAGATATACAATTATGAACCATCACCGTGTAACTCTACTAATTAGCAATCTAATCCACTCTTAAACTCCCTTTTATATAAATACAAAGATACACAAACCTGGTCATTATGGGTGAAGGGAAAGGCTGCGATGGTTGTTCATAGCTTCATGAGTAAACAGGAACCAATGATAAAGGCAGTGACATGGTGATCACATCACTGCAGTAGTAATCCAGAACCCCAAGCTATGTTCTAGCCCCTAACATTACAGCCTCGGTACATAGGTGACAAGAGAACGGAATTCCAGAGATCAAGTGACAGTAACTGCTCTTGATAACAAGATAAGCATTTGAACCAGTGTGGCATCAAGGAGCCATAGCAAAACCGGAGTCAAAGGGGAAAATGTTTTGCTGATTAAAGTCAAAACTGGCACAAAGGAATATGGCTCTGGATGTATTTGTTGGAGGTCAATCATCTCATCTCAGAGACAGAGACATCGCCACTGGAGTTCTGCAGAGTTGTGTCACTGCTTCGTCAATGATCTACCTCCATCATAAAAGGGGGATGGTTGCTGATGACTGCACAGTGCTCCCTACGAATCATAATTCTCCATATACTGAAGCAGCAAAAATAAACAACCATGTCAATATGTTGGGATTCCTATGGTTTCATGTGCTACAAGATTGGCCTTATTGGCAACTGTATAAGCAGTGCACGAGCCTTTGGTATATTATGCAAGCTTGATACTGAAAAGGGGTGTATCAAAACTATTTTGAGAGTTAATGGCGATCCTGAACAAATCATTGCCCCCTGTTTCATTAACAGGACAAAGGCTGTCAGTTTTGGCCCCAAATAAATGCCTAGACTCTCAGATTACCCTGAAGACAATGACTGAATCTAGTGGTTTTATAATGCTACTGCTCTGTAGCAACATAAGCAGTGTTGGCCACTAACGGACTTTTGCCAAAAGACAATACGTCATTCTGCGTATCCACAAATGAGTAATGTTGTACATGAGCCTCAGTGTGTTGCTTGGTGCATGAACTGTATGTGCCATCAGATCATATCAAACAGCGTACCATTTCAGCTGTTTGCAAAAGCAAGTTACTGACCTCATCCAACCAGCCTACACTTGCAAATGGCACAATAATATCTAAAATTAGATCGGATTCTGAAATTGGACAACATTTTTAATTAAATGTTCACTGTGTGGAGTGTTATACAACCCATCTGGAATTGTCAATTGGCCTTACAGTATGGCACACTTGCGTGTACTGGAAGAAACATATACAAAAGACCCTGTTTATTGCAGACAGAAAATATTACATGCACTACACTTGTTTCGATACAACATCAATGATAGCCATTCTTTGGTTCATTTCTCAGGGCAATGCTTGACAAATCAGCATCAACCTGCCTTTCTAAACTTTAAGCCAAGCTTGGCAGTTAACGATCAGTCATGATTAACTGATGCATTCTTCATAGTGTTACCTTGACGACTGTCCACTTGCAACTAATCAGCACTGTCCTCTCAGATAGTTTTAATGTTGTTTTCCCTCAAATTCTTGTGAATTATCCTAATGATTGCAAAATGAAACCTGAACAAAAGATGTCTTCTTTCTAGCAATACTCTAGTTCTCTACTGACAAATGTTGAAGACGTAGCAATTTCTATAATGCAATAAGCTAGAAGTTAAAACGCCAAGTTGTACATAATAATTAAGAACATCAGGGAGCGATCACGACAGCTGTCTTCATTGACATCTCAAGCTAGACACCTCTTTCCCCACTCAAGACCACGTAATATCATCAGATTAAGTGGAACTTAATGCAGTCTCCAACACTAATACTTTCAGAACAATTACTTTGCACAAAATTTGAGTCTTTGAAGGGAGGGGGCTCCACACAAGGTGGGATGGAGGGAATTGGCCCGGGGGTTGAGAAGAACAGTTATGCAACCGGCGTTGAAAGAGCTTCAACAACCTGAAAAGATGACAGCCAAGGGTGATATGCTGAAGAACACTTCAAATCAGTAGCAGCTCCATCATAGAAAGAGCTCTACAATTCCCATGTCCTTTTTGAGCAAAAATCATTAATTTTGATCTCAGGAAAGGCAGAAGAGCCTGCACATGCCTGAATAAGACACACGTGCATGGAGTGTGGGGGGGAGGTAGTGGTGGCAATTGCCTCCTCTGTATGGGAAGTGAGCCTTCTGCTCATTCTCATCTTTGCCAGTGTCCCCCGACAAACTTTTCACAGATTGTTTAAAATATAAAATAACCACTGTCTTCAAAAAGCCAAAGTGCTTTATTCTGTCACAAACCATTTCATAGAGTTGATCAATTTGCCTTTAAAAATATCTGCCACTTTCTCAGGGGCCTTCGGTGTGTTTGCACCCAGCTGGAGGTTGTATGGGCACAATTTTACCCTTACTGAATCGAGAGGCAGAATGGAGTCATCAGCCATTGCTTCAGAGATAGACCTAATTCCCCGGATCCAGCCAGTGTCTCATTCAGTAAGGAGGCTCAAGTCATGGTAGCAATGCACAGAAGAGTCAAAAAACAAATGCCTAGAAAATTCTAGGTGGCGGAAATGGAGCAGAAATGTGTTAGCAACAGACTTTGGATGACGAAGCCAATAAAAACAAACTGGCAAACTTAAAGAGAATGTTTCAAATTCCACAACTATTTCAGTTAGAGCAGAGATTTAGTTTTAAACATTCTTTTGTTGTCTTCTTTGGCTGAGAGATATGCAGGCCATAAATTAGATCAAGACCAGGTCCTCGGACTGTGACTCATTTTAACTGACTGCAACTCAAGAAACATGCGATTGATAGTGAGCAGTGCATACTAATGTTACAGTAGCTGATGCAAGTGGAACAGTGGGACAATGCAAATGAACCAGCAAATGGTGCAACATAAATGTTATAACTCACCTTCTCTTTAAAATTACTTGAGCTTTTGCATTTAATGATGTTTGCCCGAGTAACACGCTATCAAAACATTGTGGTCCATCGTGATCACATATTTTAAATAATAGTTTACAACATGAGGGTAAGAAAACAAAACTGGAAGGAATGATACTGACCTTGTAAATCAATACCATCCTGGAAGATGGCCATCCAGTTGTAAATTAGGTTTCAGTCAACCCAAAAAGTGGAAGCATTTACCTTTGTATCAATTCAGCCAAGGCCAACAATCACCTGTATACGCAATTTCCATTAGGCCACAAGACCTACAGCAGAACTAGACTGTTAAGGCCATCAAAATATTATGCCATTAAATGGCTCATCTAATTATCCTCAGCTCCACCTTCCTGCTTTTCCCACAGCCCTCAATTCCCTTACCTATCATCCTTGAATGTATTTAATGACCTAGCCTCAACAACACTACGGCAAAGAATCTTGCAAATTCACAATCCTCAAAGAAATGCATTGTCATTTGTCTCTTAAGTGCTAATCCCTGTTCCGAGATTTTGCTCCCGGTCTGAGACTCTCCCACAAGGGGAAACAACCTTTTTCACGTCTGCCCTGTCAAGTCCTCTAAGAATCGTGTATGTTTCAATACTTCAATATTCTCAACCTTTTGTATTCTTGCAAGTAGAGGCCAAATCTACTCAACCTCTTCTAAGACAGTCCCTCCACATTTGATTCTAGAACCTTCACTGGATTGCATCCAATGCCAGTATCTTTGCTTAGATGAAGGGCCCTAAACTGTTCACAATACTATATTCCAACTGTTGTCTAACTAGCACCTTGTACAGTGTTAGCAAAATCTCCCTACTTTTATATTCCACTATCTTTCAAGTAAAGTCAAATATCCATGCAATACTATTACCTTTCAGTGAAGAAACATTCATATTCTATTCTAATTAACAAAGCTTTGGGATCCTTACATTAATTTCCTACATATTTGGCAAACAATATATTTTACCGAATGCAATGCACAATGATAACTGCCACATCCATTATCATAAAGAAACTTTGCATTGCAAGATAGTTTGAAGAAAACTCTCAGTTAAAGTAATTTGAATACGAACTACAAAAACCCATTATTTGACAATTCGTATTTAAATTGCTGAAATTTCTTTTTAGCCGTTCACTTTGAAGTATGAGCAAAATTAGCTTCATTAAATCCAGTGCTGCTCTGAAGGGGGACTTAAAATGCAGCTCAAATCCTTTTCAGAAGGTTGCATGCAAATACAGAAAATGTTTTTATTTTCCAAACTGAGGAAAGGAGAGCAGCTCAAGTGCTCCCTCTACATGTTTCGCAATTCTTTCTAAAAATGGATAGAATGTGCATGAAAAATACACCAGCAAGGATATGTGCACATCAAACTTAGACAATAAAGAGAGTAGGCTATCAATTCACATTTATCAGCCCATCCAAGTGGCATGGTGGTTCAGTGGTTAACATGCTGCCTCACAGCCAGGGACCCAAGTTCAATTCCAGCCTCGGGTGACTTGTGGAGTTTGCACATTCTCTACATGTCTGTGTGGATTTCCTCCCACAATCCAAAGATGTGGAGATTAGGGGGATTTGCCATGGAAAATGCAGGATTACAGGGTAGGGAATTGGGTCATGATGGGATGTTCTTCACAGGGTCAGTGTGGACTCGATAGACCAAATGACCTGCTTCCACACTGTCAGGATTCTATGATTTTATGATTGAAAATTGCTTGCATTGTTAGCCAGAGATCTTGAAAAACACCAACGAGATCAGTGTTATTGGTCATGAAAACCAAGGGATGCCATGTTTTTTTTTATTGTGGGAAGAAAAGCAAGTTACCCAATCACACTCCTGGATTAAGCCCAATGAGCTATCCCATGTTCAAATATTAAATGGGGATATTTTTACTGAAAAGTTTTTGCATTGGCAGTTTGAATTTTGTCAATGCCACAACAAGGCCTGCACTAAGCTTCCCAGGAAAGTCACACAAACTCTAACTTCCCATCAAAATTCTACAAGAATGCAAGAGGGAAAATTTTCTCTTGACCCTTTAAGCAATTTGACCAAGATCTGATAAATACTATAGACTTCCAGTTAAACTTTAATTTTCAATCGTTCAGTGTGCAGGACTAGAGTTAGCTGCAGTCAATGTTTGTAAACCAAGAAATCCCATGGGTTTGTGTGGGGAATTAGAGTTGGTGGACGTATGGAGGTGTCTCCACCCTACAGGTAGGGATTTCACATTTTTTCTCCAATCCGCATAGATGTCACACGAGGATCGAGTTTTTTCTGACCCTTGCGATAACCCTGGATCTGGTGGCATCCTATATGATTGGTAATATTGCCATCTCTGATCATGCCCCAGTGTACCTCATGGTTAAAATTAAGGATGTTACAGTGGATTCAAGGTACTGGCGAATGGACCCCTTTATTCTCATGGACAGCAAGTTTGTGGAGTATTTCTCTAGGGAATTTCGGACATTCCGAGACATCAACATAGGCTTGGTTGATAGCTCATCTGTTCTCTGGGAAACTGCCAAAGCTTATGCCAGAGGGTTAGTTATTTCATATTCCACAAGTAGGAAGCGGCAGAAGGGTGAGCAGCAACGTCTCCTTGAAGCACGGTTGAAGGCAGCCGAGAAGGCCTATTTTGACAGACCCTCATTGGACAAACTACAGAGGATTACAGCACTGCGGCCTACACTAAGTTTCATGCTCACGCAGACGGCAAAGCAGGAGCTGGCTTTTGCAAAGCAAAGGTTATACGAGCATGGTGACAAGCCAGGCAAATACTTAGCATACCTTGCCAGAAAGAGAAGTGCCCCACAAACCATTACAGCGATTAGTGAAGGGCCTGGGAACCTAACATATGATTCTAAAAAGATTAAATGTGGCGTTCCAGAGATTCTACTCTAAGTTATATCAGTCTGAAAATTGTGAGGAGGGACAGGCCAAAATGGAATCCTGTTTTAGAAATCTGAAGCTCCCAGGTGTGACTCCTGAACAACAGTCCTTTCTCAATGCCCCGTTATCAGAGCAAGAAGTATAGGAAGCTGTGAGGCAGCTTCAGAGTGGAAAGGCGCCCAGTCCTGATGGACTTCGCAGTGAATTCTATAAGGAATTTATAAGTATACTGTCAGGCCCGATGCTGAATATGTTTAATGATTCATACAGTCATCTTTGTCTCCCACCGTCTCTGAGAGAGGCCAATATTTCTCTTATTCTTAAAAAAGGGAAGGATCCGGAAGACTGTGCTTCATACAGGCCCATCTTGCTCTTAAATGTGGACTTTAAGATCCTCTCTAAGGCTCTTGCATTAAGGCTGGAGACTGTGTTACCCTCTATTATTAAAGAGGATCAGATGGGCTTCATAAAGGGTCGCTCCCAGTTCCGGTAACATGTAGAGTGAGTATAAGCCAGACCCGGGAGTCTGCTCTGGGGTTACGTTTAACCGCCGAGCGTGGGTTGTTGGCAACCGCTCTACGAGAACTGACGGCTCCCAGTTCCGGTAACATGTAGATGAGTATAAGCCAGACCCGTTGTAAGTATGAGACCTGGTTGTGGCGACGCTGCGGGGAATAAAATGCTCATATTCTAGCAGACTCGCCTCTTGGTCGTTTGTTCTGTGTCAGACTACTCTCCTACGAACCTGACCTTGAGAATTTTTTAAAACACTGTGCTTCATACAGGCCCATCTCACTCTTAAATGTGGACTTTAAGATCCTCTCTAAGGCTCTTGGATGAAGGCTGGAGACTGTGTTACCCTCCATTATTAAAGAGGATCAGATGGGCTTCATAAAGGGTCGCAGATCCTCCAATAACGTTAAGAGGCTGCTTAACATAATTCAAGCATGCCGACAGCAGTCAATACAGGGATTGGTGATTTCTTTAGATGCAGAGAAGGCATTTGACCGAGTTGAGTGGCCGTACCTTTTCTATACTCTAGACCGGTTTGGTCTGGGCGAAGTTTTAATAAGATGGGTAAAGGTTCTCTACAGTGTACCTCTCGCTGTGGTCATTACTAACGGGGTACGATCAAGCAATTTTAATATTTCTAGGGGCAGCCGACACGGCTGTCCCCTTTCACCATTACTTTTTACGTTGGTGATTGAACCGTTGGCAGAGGCCATTCGTGGGGATCTCAATATATCAGCTCCAGAAATGGGGTCAAAATTACATAAGATCTCACTGAAGGCAGATGATGTTCTAATTTTCTTGATAAATCCAGCAGTTTCAGTGCCTTGCCTGACACAATGCATTCACGCGTTTGGCGCTTTTTCAGGGTATAAGATTAATTTTGCTAAATCAGAGGCTATGCCTATGGGTGGTCTTATGAAAGAGTTGGCTTGAGAGTGACTATAGATTTCCATTTAGGTGGTCACAGGGGGGTTGTGTGTATTTGGGCATATTCATTACTCCAGTTCTGGATTGGCTGTTCAAAGCCAATTTTACTCAATTATTTGAAAAAATTAAACAAGATCTCCAAAGATGGGAGGCACTTCCAGTCTCATGGTTGGGTCGGATAGCGCTTATT
>NC_057741.1:22449552-22459793 GCF_004010195.1 Chiloscyllium plagiosum | reverse complement strand
GGCACTCTTACCCATTGTCTTTGGTCTTGTGACAGGCTTCAAACATATTGGAGCGCTGTGGTGGGTGCAATGGAGAGGATTTTAGGTGTAGGGGTGGAGAAGGACCCTATTTCGCTCCTTTTGGGCCGACCCATTGTATTTCCTGCAGACTCGCATAAGGCAAAACTTTTCAATATTCTTACATTCTGTGCAAGGAAGAATATCTTGCTAGGTTGGATATCAGAAAACCCCCCCAGGCCTGTCGGGTTGGCGGAAGATTGTTATGGAGCATATTCCCCTGGATTTTCTCACAAATATGATACACCACAAAATGGAGAATTTGTACAAGACATGGCAACCCTTTTTGAAATACCTGGACACAGATTTATCTGCCACACTCAAGGGCTTTTATATAGCCGTAACAATTGTGTTTCATGAGTCCAATATCGAGGTGGGAGGAACTGTGAATGTATGAGTGTTTTGTTTGGCTGGGCTGTTATTAATATTTATTTGTTTGTTGTTAGGTATTTATTTAGTTAGTTAAATAGCTAGTTTAGGTTTTTTATAATTTAATACTTCTCTATATATTTATACATTCGTATAGGAGGGTGGGCTGAGGAATATTTTTTATTATTTGGGTTTAGTTTTGTACTGTTTTGAATTGCATTGTTTCATATTTGTTGTAATATTTAAAAATCTATTTTTTCTTAATAAAAATATATTATACAAACCTCAAATAAAAAAAATCTAACACTACATAATCCACTGTGATACCTAAATCTTCCTGATATGGAATACTCAAAACTAACCATTACCAAGAGGATCGAGAGAGAAAAAAACAACTGTAAATCTCAGAAACTACAACGGCTATCCATACAACCATCTGGGGAATGAAGGGTGATATAATTCAAGTAGACCCCCTTCATCAGAATTAACACCTTCCCCATCACTTTCGGTCAAAAGGGTTTCACAAAGGCACCGGAATTTGGCATCACGACAGAAATCGTGGTCTCCAATTTAGTCATTTGTTGAAGCAAACAGATCCAACGCATTCCTCACAAAAACAAATTGTGGGAAACAAACATTTGTATGATGTAGCGTGGAGGTTACCAAGTCAGAAATATCAGTTCTGAGGAAGGGTCACTCAACCCAAAACATTAACTCTGATTCCCCTCTGGAGATGCTGCCAGACCTGCTGAGCTTATCCAACCATTTCTATTCTTGTCGCTGATTTACAGCATCCACAGTCCTTCTGGGACTTTTAAAAAAAAAAGTCAGAGTAGTTGGCCCGATGAAACCATGAAAGCAGTAAATGCTTGCATTTATTTAGCAGGTTTAAATGCACTAAGACATGCAGAGGCACTCTAAGAAGAGTGTTATTTCATGAAAGCTGAACCTAAGCTATCAGAGGAGATATTAGGAATCAATGACTGACGCTTCACTAGACATTAAATGCATTTAGTTTCCAGTACACTTTCTACTTCAGAGTTTTGTTTCAACCAAACACACACCATAAAACCCAGCCACCTCCTGGCTAACTCTCTTTCATACAGAGGTATTTTAATTAATCTGCCAAATGTGTTATGACCCATCACCGGAACAGGTGGGATTTGAATCCAGGTCTTCCGGCTCAGAGGTAAGGACACTACCACTGCAATACAAAAACCTCGACTTTATGTACATTTTAATACGATTAACAAATTATTTCACAACACTTGCTTGCCATGTTGCCTTTAACAGCTAGGTATTCAGAGTTAAGAGAATTAAGATACTAACAAAACTTACCCAAGGAGGTAGGTTTTAAGTGCTGTTATAAAATGTAGAAAGAGGGATGCAGAGGTAGAAAGGTTTAAAAAGGAGGCAATTCCAGAGTTAAATGCCTCAGATGTTGAAGAGGTTGCGAACAGAGAAGTGATTCAAATCACTGATACACAAGAATCCAGAAAACAAGGGGGCAGATCATCATAGAATACCTACAGTGTGGAAGCAGACCATTCAGCCCATTAAGTCCACACTGACCCGCTAAAGAGCATCCTACCCAACCCACCCTCCACCCTATCCCCATAGCCCGATATCTCCTATAGCTAATCCACCTAACCTACACATCACTAAACACTACGAGCAATTTAACATGGCCAATCCATGGTTTTAGGATTGGAGGAGACCACAGAAAGATTTTGCTGCACCAGGTGTTAGTTTGGCTCAGAAAGCACAAGAAAATGGAACTTGGCACAAGATACAGGCGGCAAAATTATGGTTGATCTCAAGTCTATGAAGGGTAAAATGTGAGTATTCAACCAAGAGTGCACTGAAAAGGTCAAGTCTAGAAGCAACAGAAACATGGCTGAGGATTTCAGCAGCTGATAATGCTGGGGAAGGACTGTATTGGGGAGTTGAAAATGGGTGGCCTCCATGAGGAGATGGATGTGGTTACAGGCCAAGATTGTAGATGATCTTAACGAGCCTGAGGATGTTGCTAGTTAAAAGAATGGAGCTGGTGACTAAAGAATGGAGACTGAGACAGGTCCAAAGCCAACAGCAGGTGCTTTTGGAAAAGATTTCTATCCAGCACTAAACTTCCTTAGAAAAGGCATTTGATTGAATTACATATCCTGGTAGAGTGTTAAAGCAGTAAAACTCCAGGAAGAAGCTCTTAAAACAAGAGCAATAGTGGGGGATCAGTTCTTCTGAAATTTCAGTGTTTTAAATCTCCTAACAGAGATGCTGTCTCAGAATGTTCCATTTGGATTTCACTGCAAGTAGCTATTAAAATATTCCGGTTATATCTACTGAGTAACTGCAGCCATTATATTTTAGAGAGAAGTCTGACCAGCTGTTACTGTGATCAGGCCCACCTGACAAAGTAAATGGCAGCCTTGCCTGACCTGTAAAGATAATTTCGAGGACAGAATAAATCATTTCACTTCATGACTTCCACTCAAAATAAATATTTGGGTGAACCCAATAGTTTAGACACCTCCCCCCCCTCCCCAGTTGATCAAGTGTCATTGTTACATCTTTGACGAATTGTAATGTCAGGGAAAATAAGATTTCCATTGCTATGTTTGCGCATGTGGCAGAGAACTGAGGCTTCAGTGGCAAAAATACCAAATGGATATGCAAGCATATTTCCAGCTGAATGTTCACATTTCTAAACCATGAGGGACAAAACATAGCTGATGCAAGTAAAATGTGCAAAACTGAATGACCAAACATAAGTTGAATGAAGAGCTCCAAATTTTGAAATTCTATTACATAATGAGTCCATTCGACTCCATGAATTCCATTAAGTAACCTTTTAAAATACCTTATATTGAAGAGTGCAGCTTTGGAAAGGTTTATAATGAAAATTATTCAGAATTGCTTAAGTTTGGCTCGTGGGAGAATTCAGGTTAACTTTAAAGGAGCTGCACAAATTAAATCCAAACAAGGTGAACTTTGTTCATCAATAACTAGCCATCAATGAAAGGGAGAGAACAAAAGTAGTTTGTAATACAAGGTTGCCTAGATAAATACTGGGAAGATGTGCATGAAGATGCAAATCGCATCACAGGAAGGGGTTTGAATGACAAATCTGTTGAATACTCCATTCATTGTAACTAATCCAACCTGTGAGATGGGCACTTTCACAACAGGAGTAAAGCAGAAGGTTTTTTTATATACGGAGTTTGAGTTTGGGGGAGGAATTGGCGTCTTGCTATTATCACTAGACTATGAACCCAGAGTCCCAGATAATGTTCTGGGGACCTAGCTTTGAATCCCACCATGGCAGATGGTGACGTTTGAATGTGATAGAAATCTGGAATTAAGAATCTAATGATGACCATGAAACTATTGTCCATTGTTGGGAAAACACAGCTGGTTCACTGATGTCCTTTAGCGAAAAAAAATCTACAAGCCTTACCTGGTCTGGCCGACATATGACTTCAGATCCACTGCAATTTGCATGATTCTTAACTGCCCTCTGGGCAATTAGGGGTGGCCAATAAATAAATAAATCCTGTGAATGATTTTTTTTTTTAAATGAGCATTTCTGTGCGGTGTTTGGGGCTTGGTTATACTTGTTATTTCATTCAGACAATAGGTAGGTGGGGGTGTTGAGTTTCAGATTAAATGTTTTAGCCCTAGGTATCATTTCAGACCACCAAATCCTTTTTGCCTCAGAATACTACATCCTTTAGAAGTGGTGCACCTTCAACCAAATGGAAGACTTCACTCCAACAGGTACGAGTCACAAACTTCATGGGCATAGTGTCACTACACAGGTTACCGGTTCCTTAACGACAGGTAGCGACATGACCCACAAGCTACACACTCCACATTCTGCCAAGCAATGATTACATACAGCAGAATCACTTGTGCTAATCAAGGTTTGGGAACTCAACAGCAAAAATTCTATTATAATGATCTATCATAATGTCTTAGAGCATTGGGAACTTAACAATTGAAAAAACGTCTATGATAGTGGCTTACTATAATTTTGACTGGGTGTCCGGCAGACTGGAACCGGAAATCACAGTGGATGCCTGGTTTGCTCAGAACTGTATGAATTGGCTGGAGCCATAGCTGGGTATTTTGCCCTCAGCCCCTGGGCAAAGCTACTTCTTCCTAGGATAAGATGTCAGGCCTGGTTATAGATCTTAACTGCCTCCTGTCCCTATTAAGAAGGGTATATGCAGACCAACAATGAGAACAATACTGGATCCTATTATCTACTCAACCTATTAAACCAACATTGTAAATAATACAGTAATAGGCTTATGTGAACAATTTGGGATTTGTCACAGGAAGGTAGCAATCACTAAATCATTGTAAGATTGACAAATACCTGTTTTTAACAATATAATAGTAATCAGCCATGTGATATCAAGAACTTTGTATTAGTCACACCCACATTATAAGATATTAAGTATATTGCTTGCGTGTAACGTTCAGAGATTCATCAAGGGGTACCACCACAAGAAGGCTAGGAGACTCCTTTAGTGTCACCAGAATCACTCGCCAGCTATCCAGAAATAAAGGTTTGCTTCTCTTTAAACTGAAATTTGTGTCATCCAGAATTAAGAGTCAACTGTGTAAATGTTGTGGTAGCCAAGCAATTTGTTACACTAACAAAAACCTAAATAAGTGCAGATGCTGTCAATCAGAAACAAAAACAGAAATTGCTGGAAAAGCTCAGCAGCACCTACGAAGAGAAATCAGAGTTAAGTGTTCCGGGTCGAGAGACACTTTCTCAGAACTACGGAACTCAAAGGGTCATTTGATCAACTTTGTTACACTGCTTTCTTTGTTGCCCTCTCTATCAGGGAGGTGTAAATAAAGTTGCTATGTGTTAGTCATACTCCCTGTATAACACCACCAGGCACATGCCCCCATTGGGATAGTGCACTGGAAATCAAGTCATCACAATATGGAAATACTTAAACTAAACTATTCAAAACCATCAATTTACTTGACTGATAAACTAAAGTTAAAATAAAACTCATCCCTTTTCTCTATTTAATGAGAAAACTGATACTTAATTCAAATAGTTTGTTTTTCAGCAATAGCAGAAAATTACATAGCTCTCTTCTTCAAAAAAGAAAAAATATTCATACACCATCAAACCCACACACAAAGACACAGCATATCAGTGAAGCACTGTTCTGACAGGTTTTCCTTCATTCACTTCTGGTTCTTTTCAGCTCTTGGAGGAGGACCATAAGACAGAACAGCAAAAGTAGGACATTTGGCCAACAGAAATGCTGTGCCATTCAGGGAGATAATGGCTGACCTGATAAGCTTCAACCTCACATTCTTGCCTTTTCCCCTATAATCCTCAATTCCTTTAATGATTAAAAAAACTCTCACTTTGAATATACTTAATAACTCAACCTCAACAGTCCTCTCTGGTAAAGAATTGCACAGATTCACTGCCATCAGATAACTTTCCTCCTCATTGCTGGTCAATGTGGGACCCCTTATACTGAGATTATGCCCTCTGGTCTTCGACTCCCCCAGAATTAGAGGGCATAGGTTTAGGGAGAGTGGTGGGGGAATTTACAAGGTACTTAAGGGGCAATGTTTTCCTGCAGAAGGTGGTGCGTGTATGGATTCAGCTGCCAGAGGAAGTGATGGAAGCTGGTACAATTACAGCCTTCAAAAGGATTCTTGATGTGTATACGAAGAGGAAGGGTTCAAGAGGGGTATGGGCGAAGTGCTGACAATTGGGACTAGATTAATTTAGGATATCTGGTCAGCATGGATGGCTTGGACCAGAGGGTCTGTTTCTGTACTGTCCATCACTATGACTAACAACCAGGATTACTAAGACTATTGACATACTTAACATGACAATAGACGATTTAACCACTAATCATCAATGGTTCCAGTATAGGCAGCATCCCATAAACACATCCTTAGTAAAGCACGTGCTGCCCCTATCCAGTCGGTCAAGGAGAAAAAAACGGTTTGCCCCTTTTCATCTTTCAGAGAAGCCTCTCTCTTTCTAAGCCTTCACTCTCGCAGCTAGGAACACAGGCTTTTAAGTCAGCCAGCAGAAAACCTTCTCACTTTAACTGAAAGCAAAACTAAAAACCTTCCTGGGTCTGTGAGAGCCCTAACCCCTCCCACTCATGCTTCTTTTATTTAAATTTTAAAAATAGCGAGACCCAGTGATAATGCCAAGCTGTGACTGCAGGGGAGGGAGGTAGGAAGTGTTTGGGCTACTGAGCCCATCTTTGTCTGATCACCAGGCCTGTTACTGCTTCCTCTTTTTTTTGTCATGTTTAACATCAAAATTCGTCTAACATCAAAATTCATCCCGCTTTTCAAAAGTTCACATTACACCGCTTCACTTTAGCGAAAACAGGTACTGATGTAGGTCTTCTGTAAATCAAAAAAAATCTGAAGAGGATTTTCGCTTTTACAAAACAAGGCAAAACTTTTCCCATCTAAGTTCATGCGTCTTCACTTTACGCCATTTCAGCTTACGAAAGGTTTCATGGGAATGCTCTACTTTTGGATAGCAGGGGATACCTGTCCCTGCTTTTCACAGCTTCAGTGGAGGAAGGATGTTGTTTCAGAAGGCTGCTCCAACTGCAAAGGTGATGTGGTCTGTTCCTCATGGCCACTGCAGCAGAGCCTGGGTGGATCGCACTGAGTGGTCATCTGCTTCAGCATTGTGGTATATCCAGCCCAGCTCAATTGACAATAGGTGCAGGAGTAGGCCATTCTGCCTTTCGAGCCAGCACCACCATTCATTATGATCATGGCTGATCATCCTCAATCAGTATCCTGTTCCTGCCTTCCCCATAACCCTTGATTCCACTATCCTTAAGAGCTCTATTCAACTCTTTCTTGAAAGTATCCAGAGACTTGGCCTCCCCAGCCTTCTGGGACAGAGCATTCTATACACTCACTACTCTCTGGGTGAAAAAGTTTCGCCTCAACTCTGTTCTAAGTGGCCTACCCCTTATTTTTAAACTGTGTCCTCTGGTTCGGGACTCACCCATCAGCGGAAACATGCTTCCTGCCTCCAGAGTGTCCAATCCTTTAATAATCTTATACGTTTCAATCAGATCCCCTCTCAGCCTTCTAAACTCAAGCATATACAAGCCCAGTCGCTCCAATCTTTCAGTGTAAGATAGTCCCGCCATTCCGGAGATTGACCTCGTGAACCTACACTGCACTCCCTCAATAACCAGAATGTCTTTCCTCAAATTTGGAGACCAAAACTGTGCACAATATTCCAGTTGCAATCTCACCAGGGCCCTGTACAGCTGCAGAAGGATGTCTTTGCTTCTATACTCAATTCCGCTTGTTATGAAGGCCAGCATGCTATTAGCTTTCTTCACTACCTGCTGTACCTGCATGCTTGCTTTCATTGACTGATGCTAGATTAGTGGTGCTGGAAGAGCACAGCAGTTCAGGCAGCATCCAAGGAGCAGTAAAATCAACGTTTCGGGCAAAAGCCCTTCATCAGGAATAAAGGCAGAGAGCTTGAAGCGTAGAGAGATAAGCTACAGGGTGGGGGTGGGGAGAAAGTGGCATAGAGTACAATAGGTGAGTGGGGGAGGGGATGAAGGTGATAGGTCAGTCGGGTTGTTGTGGTTTGGCGGTGGATGAGTCCAATGACCTGCATATCCTCGGTGGAGTGGGAGGGGGAGTTGAAATGTTGAGCCACTGGGCGATTTGGTTGATTGATGCGGGTGTCTCTGGGATGTTCCCTAAAGCGCTCTGCTAGGAGGTGCCCAGTCTCTCCAATGTAGAGGAGACCGCATCGGGAGCAACGGATGCAATAGATGATATTAGTGGATGTGCAGGTAAAACTTTGGTGGATGTGGAAAGCTCCTTTGGGGCCTTGGATGGAGGTGAGGGAGGAGGTGTGGGCGCAGGTTTTACAGTTCCTGCGGTGGCAGGGGAAAGTGCCAGGATGGGAGGGTGGGTGGTAGGGGGGCGTGGACCTGACCAGGTAGTCACGGAGGGAACGGTCTTTGCGGAAGGCGGAAAGGGGTGGGGAGGGAAATATATCCCTGGTGGTGGGGTCTTTTTGGAGGTGGCGGAAATGTCGGTGGATGATTTGGTTTATGCAAAGGTTGGTAGGGTGAAAGGTGAGCACCAATTGTCCTTGTTACAATTGGAGGGGTGGGGTCTGAGGACAGAGGTGCGGGATGTGGACAAGATGCATTGGAGGGCATCTTTAACCACGTGGGAAGGGAAATTGCGGTCTCTAAAGGAGGCTGCCATCTGGTGTGTTCTGTGGTGGAACTGGTCCTCCTGGGAGCAGATACGGCGGAGGCGGAGGAATTGGGAATACGGGATGGCAGTTTTGCAAGAGGTAGGGTGGGAAGAGAGGTAATCCAGGTAGCTGTGGGAGTAGGTGGGTTTGTGAAAAGTGTCAATGTCAAGTCGGTCGCCATTAATGGAGATGGAGAGGTCCAGGAAGGGGAGGGAGGTGTCAGAGATGGTCTAGGTAAGTTTAAGGTTAGGGTGGAATGTGTTGGTGAAGTTGATGAATTGCTCAACCTCCTCGCGGGAGCACGAGGTGGCGCAAATGCAGTCATCAATGTAGCGGAAGAAGAGGTAGGGAGTGGTGCCGGTGTAATTACGGAAGATCAACTTCTCTACGTAGCCAACAAAGAGACAGGCATAGCTGCCCATGGCTACCCCTTCAGTCTGGAGGAAGTGGGAGGATTCGAAGGAGAAATTGTTAAGGGTGAGGACCAGTTCGGCCAAACGAATGAGTGTCGGTGGAAGGGTACTGTTGGGAACGTCGGGAGAGAATAAAAAAACGGAGGGCTTGGAGGCCCTGGTCATGGCAGATGGAGGTGTAGAGGGATTGGATATCCATGGTGAAGATGAGGCATTGGGGGCCGGGGAAACGGAAGTCTGGAGGAGGAGGAGGGCATGGGTGGTGTCTCGAACGTATGTGGGGAGTTCCTGGACTAGGGGGATAGGACAGTGTCAAGGTAGGTAGAGATGAGTTCAGTAGGGCAGGAGCACGCTGAGACAATGGGTCGGCCAGGGTGGCCAGACTTGTGGATCTTGGGAAGGAGGTAGAACCGGGCAATGCGGGGTTCCCGGACTATGAGGTTGGAAGCTGTGGGTGGGAGATCTCCTGAGGTGATGAGGTTCTGTATGGTCTAGGAGATCATTGACTGATGCACAACAACACCTAGATCTCGTTGTACTGCCCCTTTACCTAACTTGACTCCATTTAGGTAGTAATCTGCCTTCCTGTTCTTGCCACCAAAGTGGATAACCACACATTTATCCAAATTAAACTGCATCTGCCATGCATCTGGCCACTCACCTAACCTGTCCAGGTCACCCTGTAATCTCCTAACATCCTCCTCACATTTCACCCTGCCACCCAGTTTGGTGTCATCAGCAAATTTGCTAATATTACTTTTAATACCTTCAGCTATCTCATTAATGTACACTGTAAAAAGCTGCGGTCCCAGCACTGATCCCTGCGGCACATCACTGGTCACCGCCTGTCATTCCGAAGGGGAGCCATTTATCACTACTCTTTGTTTCCCATTAGCCAACCAATTTTCAATCCATGTCAGTATTTTGCCCCTAATACCATGTGCCCTAATTTTGCTCACTGACCTCCTATGTGGGACTTTATCAAAGGCTTACTGAAAGTCCAGGTATATTACATCCACTGGATCTCCCTTGTCCATCTTCAGAGTTATATCCTCAAAAAATTCCAGAAGATTAGTCAAGTATGATTTCCCCTTCATAAATCCATGCTGACTCTGACCTATCCTGTTACT
>NC_057741.1:22358642-22447173 GCF_004010195.1 Chiloscyllium plagiosum | reverse complement strand
TTCGACTGGGACAACACTACTATTATCGGACAAGCCAAACAGAGAACAGCCAGGGAATTCCTAGAGGCATGACACTCATTCACAGATTCAATCAATAAGCACATCGACCTGGACTCAATATACTGGCCACTGCAGCAGACAGCTGGAACTGACAACCGGAAGCGGCAGATACAAATCACTATAAATGCCGGAGGAAACATCACAGAAGCGCTTCACAGGAGGCTCCCAAGCACTGAGGGCCGGAGGAAACATCACAGAAGCGCTTCACAGGAGGCTCCCAAGCACTGAGGATGTCACCTAGACAGGGCACGAAACGTCTGCAACACAAATTCCCAGCTCGGCGAACAGAACCACAACAACGAGCACCCGAGCTACAAATCTTCTCCCAAACTTTGAACCCCATAACAACTGTAGTAATATCTTTGTGACAGGCCAATTTCAGTTCCTTATTCAACTTACACCCTATATCCAGACTACTGTTTGGGGGCCTGTAGATAACTCCCATGAGGGTCTTTCTACCCTTAGAATTTCTCAGCTCTATCCATACTGACTCTACATCCCCTGATTCTAGGTCCTCCCGCGCAAGGGACTGAATATCATTCCTTACCAACAGGGCCACCCCACCCCCTCTACCCGTCAGTCTGTCCTTACGATAGCACGTATAGCCTTGAACATTCATTTCCCAGGTCCTGTCCACTTGAAGCCACGTCTCAGTTAACTGCCAATTTCCGAATGAGCCTCAAGCTCATCCAGCTTATTTCTAATGGGCTTCGTGCATTCATATATAATATTTTTAATTTGTTACTGCCCTCACCCTTCCTATCAATCCCTATTTCACTTGACCTTATGGCATGATCCTTTTTTGAGTTTTCTGCCCCATTGGTTCTGTTGTCTTTCTTGACTTCTCTTGTTCTAACTTTCCCTTTTAATTTCCTTCTTAAACTTCCAATTTGTCCCCTCCCCCTCCCGCTATTTAGTTTAAACGCAGCTGTGTTGCAGTGGCAAAACTGCCTGCCAGAATGCTGGTTCCCCCACCTATTAACTCGTCTTTCTTGTATAATTTATCCTTACTGCTAAACATACCCCAGTGATCCAAGAATTTAAATCCTTGCTTCCTGCACCAGTTCCCCAGCCACACATTCAAGTCCACTATCTCCCTGTCCTTTCCAACCCGAGGAACTGGAAGCAAACCGGAGATAACCACTCTGCAAGTCCTGCTTTTCAGCCTTCTTCCGAGTTCTCCGAAGTCCCGCTGTAGAATGTCCCTCCTCTTCTTCCTGACGTCATTTGCACCGACATGCACCACCATGTCTGGCTCTTCACCTTCGCCCTTGAAGATTTCCTGCACTCTGTCTGCGATATCCTTAATCCTGGCACCAGGAAGGCAACACACCATCCTCAAATCCTACCTGTTGAAACCCCTTTCAGTCCCTCTCACTATGGAGTCCCGTATTACCACGACTCTGTGTGATGGCTGACTCCTTGGCTCTGCCTCCACGCCAATTTCTGACTGGCAGACCTGACCACCTCTCGGACTGGCAGTGACGTCTGTTTCTATGATTTCCAAGAGGTTCAACCTGTTCCTGACAGGTCTCATCTGTGCCTTCCTCATCGTCTTCTCCCTTCTACTCTCTTCTGCTATGCTTGGTGTAATAACCTCGCTGAAGGTCCTGTCCAGAAAGATCTCATTCTCTCGGATGAGCCTGAGGTCATCTAGTTCTTTCTTCAGTGCTGCAATATGCTCTGTCAGAAGCTGAACGTGTACACATTTTCCACAGTTATACGAGTCAGCTACACCAGAGTCCCTCCCACTTCATGCACGCAGCACACTGAATCAGCTTGGCAGTCATGTCTTCACCCTCTTCAACTGTGGCGTAATCACTTCTTTCAACTTCTTTGTCGATGACGAGGTGGGGTTTGGCCCAGGCTTCGAGGTGAATCCTGCAGCATCTTCCAGTCCGGGATTCCGGACGGTCTATTATGCTGGTCTGCTTCACCGGCTTCAGCAGTCCTGGAGGCGGTTTCTGCAGTGTCTCAGTGACACTGGCCCAGGATTCAGTGGCTTCGATGCCAGCTTTCTGCAGCAATAGAGCACGTGGATCCTGTCTTTTCCTCGACCCGGAGTACCATGTGCGATGAAATGAACAAAGATGGACTTAGCCTTATTTCAATATATGATTTCTGTTATTAAAATACGCACTGGAGTATGGTGAGAAACACTTTCACTGCATTTTCTTGTGAAAATACAAGTGACAGTAAGTTACTATTCTACTGCCCGAAGTGGACACCACTGCGGCAACATCTCTCTGCGAGGGACAGCACATCTCTTAAAGGCACTGTATTGTCACAACTCAGGAACTCCTGTGGAGACAGTTGTTGTGAGGTTAAGGAGTCGAATGGAAAGTCAAGGAACACAGTCTCACCGTCTGCAGTTTACTCATCATGCCGGATAGCAAGAGGAGGGTCAACTGGGAGCTGAGAAGGGGGTAAGGCAAGAACCTGTTCTTAGTGTTCTCTTGTGGTGCTGGATGATGTGACTTCTTTTGTCCCCTCCATGCTATTGCGGAGAACCATTTCCTTACGTAGGGCTCAAGAGGTGCAGGCATCCTTGTCCCACCCCCATACAGCATTCAGCCATATTGCTCCTCTCCATTCTGTGTCAGCTTTTTCTACAAGGTAGGGCAGCAATTCAACCTGCATGTCCCAAGTGCCAGGAAGTGTTCCAAAGTAACAGGTTATGGTGCATTCAGTGACGGGAGAAGCCGTAAATGCACAGGAGTGGGGGCGAGACATCAAACAGATGCAATGACTGACATTGACAATTTACATGATGTTAGTCAACCTCTCAAAGCACTGTTGCCAGATCATCAAGAACAGCATTTGAGAGTTAAATCTTCGAAGGCTAGTCCTTCAGGATTCTTATCCTGTGGAGCCACGGCATCTCCCTTCACATCCGCACCCCATAAAGCTTCCAGCAAGGCATTCATCAGAGTGGATCCCTTCATGATACCAGAAATTTCAACTGCATCAATCTTTTATTCCACCCTCTTTAAGAAGCAGTCGGATTTTAAGACAGTGAGCTACTTATAATTCTGAGTGGCAAACAACTCATTATTGATGCCTCCTGTTATGTGAAGAGCTCACCAACAGCATGATGGGGGGGGGGAAAGGAATGAGTATTGGTGCTGAAATCATGATCAGCTGTGTCTTCTTATATATGTCAAAATAAAGAGCCAACAATCATATCAGAAAGGATGAATTGCACAACCATAAACTGCAACTTGAAATTGTTACTTGCATGTAAAATCATGTAAAGTGAGTGAAATGAACAAACATTGGAAAAGAAAATAGGGCTGAGACAGAGGTAAAGAAATGAGAGACACAAAAGGAAGACATTTAATATTCTTTTTTCACAATAAAACTCCAGCGATATATCAAACTAAACGAATGATAACTGCAAATTTACATTTAAAAGTGCAGACTATCAGTGGAAATTATTCGGCAGTAATTAAGACTTGTTACAAAGGTAAAATTTGGTTACACTTGAACACATAACCCTTCACTTTTTCTGGTGTATTATCTGACTATTTAGTGGGTAACTTCGTAACCTTCAAGTAACTCAATGCAGAGTTAAATTGACAAGATACTGATTTTAGTGAGTTTTCAGAAGATTTGTTGCTCAGGTTGAGTCTCTGGACCTAAGTTTGCTCACTGAGCTGGAAGGTTTGTTTTCAAATGTTTTGTCACCATACTAGGTAACATCATCAGATTCTGATTTGCAGCAGCTTGTGGAGGTTGCTATCTGATTAAATCCATAAAGATGTAGTTTCAAAGTCTCACCTTTATTCTTACCATAAAAATGGACCAATTTGTTCCCTGTGAAGTCCCTGGTTCAGACAACTGCATTTGAAAACCAGATAGCGGTCAGTTCTTCACCTTGGGAAGAGTTGCAGACTTATTTTTGCTGCAGTCTGCAATAGTGAAGAGTAAAGCCAAATATAAATGAGAATCTCCTCAGTGTGCTCTAAATTTTTATTATCCTCAGACACCAAATGAATGAGAGTTATTTCTTACAAACATCAATAAAATCTCTGAAGAAACAATAAGGCAAAGCAATCAAATGCACATGGGCAGCTGCTTGTTGATGTCAGCTTTTATTAGTAAGCTCAGGGAGAGACGTATGGTTCTATCCAGTCAATCTGACAAACTTAAAAAAAGTGACAATTTTAATACATCTTCATACTGCAACACCACTGTGAACAGGGGCAGCAATATAGTCAGATTATTGCAATTCAGAAATCAATTCCTCACTAATCCCCAAGTCGTGGTTTCAAAATGCAGTCAAAGAAATTGAGCATTTTACTTACAATTTTTCAATTTCAAGGAATTTCTCAATCTAGTTCCTTTGAACAAGTTGATTCAGCACTTTTAGAATGAGAGAGAATGGAAGTGGGTATGGAAAAGTGGATTTAAATTGAGGGAAACGTTAGAAGGAACCGAGACTTTATTGGAACGATTATAATTTTAAAAGCAACTACAGACATAGTAGTTAACTCAAAAGTGCTTAACAATAAATATTACTGAAGAAACTCAACAGGTCTGGCAGTATCTGTGAGCAGAAAACAGAGTTAATGTTTTGAGTTCAGCAACTAAAGAAGGGTCACTGGATTCAAAATATTTCAACTGTTTGCTCTTTGGAGATGTTGCCAGACTTGCTGAGCTTCTCCAGCAATTTTCACTTTGTGTGCTTCAGATTTCCTGCATCCACAAATCTTTCTTTTATTATAAAAGTGCAGACATTGTTACAACTTAAAATCTGAGGCACAGATAAATCACTGGAGTAAAAATAGGAAAGAATACATAGTCCCATGATGTCTCCACATTTAGTCTAATGCTAACAGAATTTGATTCTATGCTGTCCTAAATATAGGTCAGCAATTGGGTCCAGAAGTAAAACCAGAACTTATACTCCCCACTGTAACTCAATAACACCCCCCCAGAATCTATTGACAAGATTAAGCTCAGACACATTGACTCCACATCTAACCCCACACCAACAGGATGTCCAGTGAACCCAAGTGAAGCATCAGTACATTTGGAAATCTGTGCCCTTACAGAATTTCAGAAAACACTAAAAACACAATGAGAAACAAATGTTTCACAGAGCTCCAAAATGGGTCTTACCTGGAGGAGATGTTCATAATTCTTTTATTGCAACATACATACTTAGAAGACACAAGGGTGCAATTTGCATGTAAATGAAATTACTTTCCATCAGATTTATTTCCCTGCCATCGTCTTGCTAAAAAGACTCCCACGATATCAAAATCCACATTAATTTCATTGCCTCTTAACTACACATTATTCTGCCCTCGCTGTTTCCAAGATTCATTTAGAATAAAATAATGTGTAATGCTGATGTGAACAGTAACTGAGAAAATGGGATCTTCGTTTGTTTTCTCCAACATTGCTTTCAATAAGTTAACAAAAAAGACCCAAGAACTAGTGTTTATTTTTTTTACAAAAACTCTGTCCACATGCACTAGCTGCTCTTGGGATGTATTAGACACCACCTCCAAACATTTTCCAAATTCTCTGGCATGCAAATGGAAACAAGACAAAATAACATTAGACATGGATTCCATTAAAAGAGAGAAAATATTGGCTGATTGCTTGGGCTCAGTGTGTTTCTTCTCTGCTGTAATTTCTATGTTCCTTGGTAAGGTGCAGCTTATTAAATGCACTCTTGAGGATTTACCAGCACCAACCACAAACACAGCAATATTTTCCATTAAACAAAGAGTGCTTACGGATCCTTTGGTCATGAATTTCCTGCAGAACATTTTGGCACAATAAAAAAGTGGAACTGTGGCATTTCTAAAATTTAAGTTAGGAAACATGTATATAACTAATTTACATTACAAATAGGCTGTATAAGATGCTTGAATAAATATAGTACCCATGTACTTTGTCAGCTGCAGCTCTCACTGCAAGCTCCAGCACCACACTCTGGGACAATGTTTCAGATGACAGGCAAAGGTTCAAGAGGGATAAACATGATCCAACCTGGATAGATGTCTTCCTTGATGAAGATACCAACTGAAATGGAAGGATTCCTAGTAGCCAATATGACCATCACGTTCTGGGGCAGAAGACTAGAGTACATTCAATTCCAGACTATTATCACAGCAAGTTCAAAACTGCATGGTTGCTGATTCACCAGCAATGGATAAAACAACAAAGGAAGAAGGAAATTTCCTTCAAGCCTTGGTTGGCAACACCTAAGAGAAGGAAATTCTCAAACAAACCTACAACTTAGAGACCTCACTGCCACCGTTGTATTAGCTGGACCCTGACTGACAAGCTCCAGATTTGAAGGGTGAATTCAGTCAGCACGGACAGTATGCCAACTTAAAATTGCCTTCAAAGTTTGCGAGAAGATTTGTAGCTCGGGTGCTCGTTGCTATGGTTCTGTTCGCCGAGCTGGAAGTTTTTGTTGCAAACGTTTCGTCCCCTGTCTAGGTGACATCCTCAATGCTTGGGAGCCTCCTGTGAAGCGCTTCTGTGGTGTTTCCTCCAGCATTTATAGTGGCCTGTCCCTGCCGCTTCCAGTTGTCAGTTTCAGCTGTCCGCTGTAGTGGCCGGTATATTGGGTCCAGGTCGATGTGTTTGTTGATGGAGTTTGTGGATGAGTGCCATGCTTCTAGGAATTCCCTGGCTGTTCATTGTTTCGCTTGCCCTATAATGGTAGTGTTGTCCCAGTCAAATTCATGTTGCTTGTCGTCTGCGTGTGTGGCTACTAGGGATAGCTGGTCGTGTCGTTTCGTGGCTAGTTGATGTTTGTGGATGCGGATCGTTAGCAGTCTTCCTGTTTAAAATTGCCTTTTCACAGGCACACAGGAGACGGTCCACCCCCAACTATAATACAACCAAATCCTGTTGCGATGGAAAAGACTCAAAACAGCAGGTAAAAAAATGACACTGGAGCCACAGTGTGCAGCCTGCTCACCCTTTCAATAGGGAACGAGATGGTTATTTGAATAGGAACAACATGCACAGTTTTGGGCAGAAGGCAGAAGGATAGCTTGGGTGAGATGTTTATTTGGAGAGCCCGCAACAAACTGTATGACATCCTTCTTCACTATAACAATCCTGTGATTGTTTAAAATGCTATTAACAGACAATCACTTTGGACAAAATGAACACATATACAATTTTGAAAGTCACTCTCTTAAACTAATAGATCTATAATTGTGTCCTCTTTAGAAACATCTTGTGCATCCTTTCTCTACTTGGAATCTTGTATTGGTAGCCTGCAGTAATTTCAGCTGTAAATTTTCTTTAATGATACAGCCAGTTGCTTAGTCTGAACATATTCTTGGCAATTACAGTTGGCATAACACCTTCAATGTAAAACCTTGTCCCAAGGCTCTGCATAGAACTATTATAGACATGGAGCCACGTAGGGTAAAGAAGCAGGTTTTAGGGAGTTTCTTCGGGGAAGGAAGAGAGGTCGAGATAAGGACAGATCTAGTGAGGGAACACCAGGTCTGACTGGCTAGGCAGCTGAACGCACAGTCACCAAATAGCAGAACAATTAACATCAGGATGTGAAAGATGTCAGCATCTGAATACCAAATCAGAGATCACTAGGAAGGTTATGGGGCTGGGGTAACTATATGGATAGGGACGTGCCAAGCTATGAAGGGCTTTGAAAACAAGGATGAGAACTTTAAAATGACCATTTCTAAATTGTACAGAATTTCCCCAATTTAAACTTTGTTCATTTATCTTACTGCTGTCACAGGTAATTTATACGCCAATGTAAATCTACTATAACCTTGAAGTCCTTGCCATTACATTTAAACCATCCAGACTAAACATGTGACACTCCTATCTGCTCCCTATGCACCTTGCACCTTGATTTTTATTACCATCAGTTCACTCCATGGTTATTTTACCAACATTGCCATCCCAATCTGTGAAGTTGATTACAGATTGATGGAGTTATGGACGTAGAAAATTGCAAC
The DNA here is from genome assembly GCF_004010195.1 of Chiloscyllium plagiosum. Classification (NCBI taxonomy): domain Eukaryota; kingdom Metazoa; phylum Chordata; class Chondrichthyes; order Orectolobiformes; family Hemiscylliidae; genus Chiloscyllium; species Chiloscyllium plagiosum. Next base: position 22,439,143 of record NC_057741.1, on the reverse strand, counting down.
AAGAAGTACAAAATAATTATTTTAATTTGCAATCTATGTTTTATGGTCCACGATAGCTTTCAGGACATTATTCTTTTGTTGCAACATTGTAATGTCCTTACCCTTCCACACTACACTCCTCAATCCCACAAGACTTTAACTTAACTAGCTGGGCCAGACTTTTGCTGGAATTAAATAATAGCACCTGATCAGCATATACCTTTACTGAAATGCAAATCAGCCTGAAACGGTGTGTGAAAAAGGAACATACTCCTGGAATTGGGAACTGTCACATCATGTCTAATTTACGTCACTCAGCAATGGGAGCTTCACAAAAATGAAGCTTTCATTAAGTTATCATATTTGCACAGGAAATGTCCTGCAAGATGACAGAACAATTAGAAAAATCAAGCATTTTCACATCGTTACAATAAAGAACGAGTGTCAGACCATATCTTGCCCGGAAATTAAACAATTCTAAGTTACTGAACCATTATAGGAGATTTTTATAAAGGTCAAATCTTGAGTTATTAAATCTGTTTTCTTCCTTTTTGGCTCCTTTTCCATTTAGTTCCCAGTCTATCCTGTTTGGACATGGATTGTCCACTCTAATTCTGTTTTTCAAATCTCCCCGTTTATTTCTCAATCCCTAGAATCTTAGTTGCTAAGGAGATACATTGCATAGGACATGGTTCACTCACTATGCAATTTTCTGTTCACACTTATAGCAAATATTATAATTAAAATCTCTGTAACCCCCACCCCCCAGCAGTAAGGTCTGGACTAACAAGTCTATCTAGGTTGTGAAACCCTTTGGCCTGGATGAATCAGGCTCAATGTATCCTCTTTTTACAGAAAAGACTGTGATAAACATTGGTGTTGTCAATATTTGTCATATCGATCATTGGACAAAAGAGGGCACCATTTCACAATGGAATCACTGTCCATTGACATTATGAAAAGTGATGTATGGACTAGCATTGTCAAAGTTCAATGTCAGATATTTTATCCTTTTTCTCTACAAAAAAAAAGACCACTTACCCACAATAATCCTGTTGTTGGCAAAATCTTTATTTATATTTTACAAAGGTTTTTAATCTGGCAATGTTTCTTTTTTCAATTCTTTCGCAGGATGTGACTGACACCAGCGTTGGTTGCCAATCAATAATTGCCCTCAAGGTGGTGCTTGTGAGCCACTGTTGTCCATCGGGTGTAGAAACAACCATAATACTGTTTGGGTGGGAGTTCCAGGATTTTGGTCCAGTGACCTTGAAGGAACAGTGATATAATGGCAAGGTTTGGAGGGAACCTGAAATTAGTGGCATATCCTTGCATCATTTGTCCTTGTCTTTCTCACTGCGTTTGTAAAGTGCTTTTGAAGAATCCTTGGTAATTTGGTAGGCCATAATTTCTTCCAATGAAACTTTTGACACGTTGCACATCTGACATGGACACAGCCTAACGCAGTGACCTAGGAAAGCAGACTGCTGTTCACAACATTATTTGACCCAGAAGTGAGCCTCTGAACCTATACGCCACATTCATGATACAGTACATCTAAAGCCCATTTTGAACCTCAAATCCTCCATGATCTATGAACTGGAGTTCATCAAATGTTTTATGGTCAGCATCATATCCAGAGTCCAACTCTGCTGTAATCATACACTGCCCCATTGACCGAAACTGGATCTCTGTCCCACAATGCCACTAAACCAAAATGCTCTTCCTTGTGGTTTACAAAGGTTACCTCCTCACTTCTTCATTGCTCTGCAGGCTATTACTCCCAGAACACTCACTTCCTGTGACTCTCACTGACATTCTTTACATCCTCCACTCCCTCCAACTACCCCAACCTGCCACCTTAGCCACTCAATTTAGTCAGGAATATCCTTCCCAAGACTCTCCTCCTGCACAATTTAGCCAGAAAACGTCTGGTAATGAAAAATGTGTTTATGTTATAACCGTTTACCCACTTTTAACGGTCTAAATATAGAAATCACTCAATCTCTCTGCATAAGCATCTGTCTCTAGATTCTTCCCATTTAGAAAATATTCTGACTTGTTTTTATTCAGTCCAAAATGGATAATCTCATACTGACCTGTATCAAACTTTATTCACCAAGCTTGGTCCCCACAGTTTTCTGTTCCTATTCAGGTTTTATGTTAAAAATCACACAGCACCAGGTTATAGTCCAACAGGTTTATATGCAAGCACTAGCTTTCAGAGCGCGGCTCCTTCATCAAGTGGTCGTGGAGTCTATGGTCATAAGACACAGAATAATTTCAGTTAGATCACACTGTAAACTTTTGCTGTACATTCCGTGTCTTCCAATCTTAGGGTCCACAACCACCTGAAGGAGCAGCACTCTGAAAGCTGGTGCTTCCAAATAAACCTATTGGACTATAACCTGGTGTTCTGTGATTTTTAACTTTGTACACCCCAGTCCAACTCTGGTAGCTCCAAATCAGGTTTTATGTTAGTTTTGTTGTACTTTAATGTAATAATTTTACAATTTTACAATGCTCTTGTATCGAGTGATCCTTTACCACAGTGGGCCCCTTTCTGACCTCAATGTCATTAACAAGACATCCAAAGCCATGTAAGGAGACATCCCCAACACCAATGGCTCCAATGACAGAACACTGTCAGCCATCACAAACACTGACATGAATCACTTAATGATTCTTATCGAGCTAATGCATTCCCCTCAATCAATCCGATTCAGATCAACCCATACTCAGATTTATTTACTGTGTCATTTCGTTTAGTACAGGTATAGCGAGTCCTCACTCAGAGTAATGGGTATACTCCTGAAAATCATGACTTTAATTGAAATGACTAAGTGTTAGGAACGAATGTTAAAGCCAGAATGTGGTTTTGCAAACATTTCCTGCCCAGATAAAACAACATTCAAGTTGAAATACTATATTGTATGTGTATGGCACTGCATATTTCCTAGCTGAGATAACCTATAAACTAAAATACATCACTAAAAAAATTAAATAAATATAATATATTCACCATAGTCTCCAAGTAGTACAGTACTGGGGCTTCAGCAATATCTACCACTAGATGGAGCCCATGATCTTGAGAGACACCAACAGACCCAGGACCAAAGGTGAGGACAGAGGACAGAACACAATTCCAGAGGAGACAGGCAAGGCTAGGGAGCAAAGGCAGAAAGAAAGACCTGAATGGAAGTGGGATATGCAGGTTGGAAAGAAGCAGATGTTTGTAGAGGGGAGGGCCTGAAAAAAGATGAAGAGCACAAGAGAGAAGGTCATGTGTCAATGCAGGTCACAGAACAAAGTCAGTAGCAAATGATACTGAAGTTGCCACCATGAAATGGATATATTGACATGCTCGATTACTGATGTCAAAGTAAAGCAACATTAACTCATATCTTAACTTGCTTAGTAGACAAAGGTTGTTCGGAATTTCAGAAGATTGCAGATCACAATCTACTTTCTGGTACGCAACAGAATTGAATTTTGCCATCTTTTCTGGGGACACTAATATACTGTTGCTTATTCATCACCCTTTTTTTCCCTTAGAAAATACATTGCACTAACAACATTTGAGATTTTCAGCATTACATACAGAATACTATGATAAAATCAATACAGATTGATACCATATACCGTAAAGGATTGTTGAAGAATGTGGGGCTTCAAAAAGAAATGGAAGGCAGGTTGCTCTGCAGTCTCTTTCACAAACAGCTTCTGATAAATGGTGATAATCCGAATGATCAAAAAGACTCCTCCTGAGGTCCCCGATATCATAGAAGCCAGACTTCCACAGATCTGGCTCAATACATGATGGGAAGACATAATTTCGCCTCATCCAGTGCACACAGACCATATACACCTACCTGGCATGGGCTTATGCCCGAAGCATCGATTCCCCTGCTCCTCGGATGCTGCCTGACCGGCTGTGCTTTTCCAGCACCACACTCTCGACTCTGATCTCCAGCATCTGCATCCCCCACTTTCTGCTGGCAACACACCAGCCAACCCAGCCTGCCTCAGCTTATCCTGGAAGGGCAAGATATCTCAAAGAAACCAAAGAACTGCAGATGGTGGAAATCTGAAACAAAAACAGACGTCGCTGGAAAAACTCAACAGATCTGGCAGCATCTGTGGAAAATAAAAAGAGAAGAGAAACAGAGGTAAACATTTCAGGTCCAGAAAGATTTCTCCAAAGCACCAGGGTGTTCTGGAGTCGATTGCACTGGAGTTGTCTCCTGAGCTGAAAATTACAAAGAGCCATTTCGCAGGGGAAAAAGTGTCATCAATTAAGTTTAATATGGGGCAGTATGGAATTATCTATTTGGGACTGATTAAAAAATAGATCAGAGTATTTTCTAAAAAGGGACAAAGCTAGGAACTGAGGTTTACGCAGCCATCTACCACAACGTTAAAGTAGTCAGTTGAGGGCATGATTGAGAAGGCTGTCTGCCAATCAGTTTTATGGAGGACAAAGTTGTATTATTAAGTAAGTGATTATGCCATAAATAAAGTATAACAATACCCCTTGCATTACAATTCTATTACTTACTGTCTGCTTTTACATTGATTGTGTGGTCCTCTGAATTACCTGGAATATTTGATCAACTCAACATCCTGGTCCCTGAAGTGCCGGATAAGTTTTAAAACATTTGCCGTAAATAGGCTATTGCTTTCTGTGGATCCAGCATGCTTTAGATTTAGAGAATGAAACAGTCCCATTTGAGTTTTTTTTAGAAAACTAATATCACTCATCAAATGCTACTGCATGCTGCATAAAAATACAGTTTTTCAAAAAAGTCTAAACCTGTTCGTCTGAAAAAAAATTAAATCTTTGCCATTGTTATTCAAATTTTTTCAAGTAATTACTGGCAAACATAGCTCAGGGCACATGAGAATAAGTTGATTTGTTTTCATTTTCATATCATGTGAATTATTATGTATGTAGAATGCTTTAGAAATCATGCCTATTCAACAAGCTTAATAATTTTCTCTCTTTACGTCACCTTGTTTAGTAACTCTAAGATTCGATTAAATCACAGAAGGCTTTGTTTTTGTTCCAAGAAGAAAACAAATTACAGTACGTTTCTTTGGGAAGAACACATCAATGTCAAAAGTCTTCAAAATTAACATATTTTGTCTCAGACAATATGCACAAAGCCTTTTAAAATTATAAAATCAAAGTGGCACCAGATACATTTGCGTTTGCTCAGGTTATGCAAGCTCTCTTTGTACATTATTTATTAAGCTTTTCTGCAGTTCTTTTATCATCTTACTACATATAGCTCAATAAACAACGATGATTAGTGTGTACCCGGCCTCCATTCAAATTCAAGTTGCAACTCATACAAATCATCCTTTTGGTAAACCTCATTTGCAGAATAAAGCAGTTCTTCACACTATGAAAGGTGTAAACAAGATGAAAAGCATCACTTTGTACAACAATGATTTATTGCATGTTTTCCATTTGTGTATCAGGGATACGGTATTAAAATCTTCAACCAATAAGAGCCAGGTCTGATCTATGAAAGCAAGTCTTCCATGAATCAAAATACATTTTGCACGTGAATCACCATCACTAAATTTGGAAACACAAATGAATTTTGTTACAACCATTGAACTATATTTATGTTAGCTCTGAAATGACAGCCAAGTATTTTGAAAGAGTTATGTAGAGGTAAAATTAAAATATTGCTTAACCCCATACCATCAAATTTAATAAAGAGCAAAATAACACAAGTGTTTAATATAGCAAACATTAAAAAAACCACTTTCCATGCCACACATAACAACAATCTAACTCTTCTACAATACCAAATGGGATGCCATCAGCGCAAGTCAAAATCACTTTTCAAAATGAAGCAAATCATCTCCAAAATTATGAGACACCAAATGCCTGCTTAATAAATTAAAATCATCGTGTTGTTCCTGTTGTCAATGGTGCACTCCAGTCTCTGGAACTCAGAGGCAGGAGGCCTCAAGATCGACGCGATATTCTTCACACCCCCAGCCCCAGGACGATCTGGCATGGATTTAGAAATGGAATCGGGGCATGTTGTCTGCTTTATTGATGAATGCAGCAGATGGTTAGAGGGCCAATCTCACAAATCACACCATGCACTGCAAACCTGAACTTGATCCGACTGTACACCTTTTCAGTCGGAATCCAACGAAAACCTTGCGCTTTCATACTCAACTTATCCATTTTCTTCAAATCCTTCTGTACCTTGGTTTTGCAGTTGAATGATACATCCTGGTTTCACTCCCCTCTAAATTATTAGAAACTCTTTTCCAATGCATGAGCAAACTGTCCGGGGAGGATATTGGCTTGGACCACTGATTGGACTCATCCAATCTATATGGACCCCACAACCAATCCCCATGTCGAACACATTAAAAACACCCCCCCCCTCGAACCATCTCTCTACCCACCCATTCATTCTTCACAATCACCTATTTTAATACTCATTTGCCACCAGGAGTAGACTGGAGATCATAACTTAGAAGCTAGGTTTCTTAATTTCCTTCCATGTTTCCAAAGCCCACCAGAAAGAACTCATATCTCTTTCTACCCATGTCAAACACACCAATACGAACCATGGCCTTTGGCTGTTTTATCCTTTCCCACAGTGCTGACCTGGCATTAAGGAGGGAACACATCATCCTGCAGTCACGTCTGCAATGGCAAACATGCCTCCCATTCCGTAACTTTCAAACAGCTGACTCATCTTGCTTTTCTGACTCTCCTCCAATCTCCCAGGAATCTGAACATGGTACCAAGGACTTGGTTTTATCTGCGTACCCAGAGGATCATTTGTTTCACCAGTCTCTGAACTGAATGCTGGTGCACTTTACATTCAGACTCCCTTATCCACAAAAGGATAATTCAGCGCATTTAGTAGTACCCTTGCTTCCAAGCCTGAAGTTCCAGGTTTGAGCCCATCCAGGACTTGATGGCTAAGCAAAGTGCATTCATGAAGAGGCCAAATAAGTTAACCAACCTGCACTACCTTCCAATTCACACCAATGGCAGGTGTTAAGAACAGGACAGATTCTGGATCAGACGTGGGATGGCAAGGCAGATGAAGCCACTCCTACCCATAGCTCCAGAATAAGACATGCACATCAAAGTGCATATTGCCATCAAACTCGCAACTCAGAGTCAACTGTAACTTAATGTTTTCACAAACATTAGAAATACCCAAGGTTCCATAATTTGTCTATTAAAATGTTATCTTGCTTCAAAACTGTCACACTGTGGCATCTTCAAAGTTGAAAAATGTATTTCAGTTCAATATAATCATATATTTTGCTGGAATGGAATGGAAATCAGATGTACAAACCTCTTCTGAGTTTGAGTTTCAAGCTTTTAAAGTATTCAACTGTTGCAGTCTACTCCAATTCAAACAAACAGTTAAGGCCTGCACTTTTACTTTGTTTCATTCAAATTCTTCAATAATTTGTTCCACAAATATTTACATCATCAGGGCCACTGTATGTAGTCCACAAGTACTTCCGCAGATTGTATCATTATTTAGCAATGTAAAATGCAAGAAACCAAAATTCAGATCATATTAAATAATCTTCCATAGTACATACCAATGTCATCTTCCTCTCATTAGTCAGTCAACTGTATTTTCTTTTTTAAAGTTGGATACTGTATTATTAGATTGGTCCTGTCAGTAACACTGCCATTGGAGTTAGCAATACTCCAGCACAAACACATAGCACTCCCTTAGCACTAAATTGCAGCCTATGTTGGCAGAGACCATGGACAAGAAACTGAGTCAGAACTTCATGCATTGCACTGTCATTGCATAGTGCACCCAATTAATACCAACTTCACCAAGGGCAACTTGCACCCTATTCTAAAGAATTCCATTGGCTCGAGTGAAAAGAACTGGTGTAGGAATAAAAATGGTCAGGAACACCAGAGGCTGACAAAAATGTCAAACTTGTATCTTTTCCTTCAAATCCTCTCGGAGGTTATGACTTAAATGCGAAAGCACAATATCTTCAATTACAACATTAAGTAAAATGCAACTGGTCAAACTGGTTTTCCTTTTAATGCAATAGATTCAGACCTCAAATATACAGAAAACAGTGAAAGGGAAAATTTTACCATAATGTAATATACAAAAACTCAAAAAGAAAACACGTGTCTTTGATTACTTTATGGTGAAAAGTTTGGGCTTGAATTAGTAACTGTTCAGAATAGATCTAAATGTTGGAACCAGGTATGTGGCTGAACTTATCAATGAGATTGATTAGTTTCTGGAGTTAAACACCATTGCCAATATGATACGATTGGAGTGCTGCCTATGTTAGCTTATGTAGTACATACCAGAAAGTACAGATTCTTGTTGAGACAGGTGTCTTGAAATTTATTAACACCATCAAACATTGCATTGCTAATCGTGTCATGGACATGTACCTAGTCTGGGTTCAATGTTTATTGATGCTGACTAACTGAGTACTCCACATTGACTGCTTTGCACCAATTTATCTTAAAACGATGCACTGTCTGCTTCTTCTGGAATCTATGCATTAACTAAACCCAGCCCCCCTCCCCTTTCAAGAATGCAACATTCTCCTCATAACATGTACAAGGATGTGCACAAACACACTGTCCCTACACTTATCAATAATATCTAGTGGGGATATACACTAGAACTACATATAGACCTGATGCAGCGATCATAACTTGGGCAAATAGCTTCACTCTACATTATACTGTTGGTCACAGCACATGGATGTGGACACAGACCCCTTAGAAAATGAACTTGAGGGAGGTGGTTTTGGGGAATGAGGAAAAAGCAAAGGAATTAAGCAGATATTCTGCATCAATCTTCATGGTGGAAAATACTTTGAACATTCCATTAACGCTAAAAATATACAGGGGAGGAAGTAAGACCAACCACCTATCATGTAAGTAGTAGTGTTAAACAAACTAATAGGGCTAAAGGCTCTGATGGCCTGCATCGTAGGATCTTAAATGAGGTGGCTACAGAGATATTGGATGCAACATGACTTTCCAAAGCACCTTGGGAATCAGAGAAGTACTAGAGGATTGGAAAACTGCTGACATGACATCCTTATTTAAAAAGCCAGCAACTGTATGCCAATTAGCACAACATTTTGAAAAATCATAATGTAATCAAGCACAGTCAGTATGACTTCATGAAAGGGAAACTGTCTGTCTAATTTATTGCAGCTTTTTGAGGAAATCTAAAGTACAGTTGATAGAGGGGAACCAGTAGACATGTTGTATCTGGACTTTCAGAAAACAAAGTACCTCACAAAAAGGTTAAGTCTTAAGAGAAGAGCTCACGGTGTTGGAGGTAATATGATGGCATGGATAGAAAAATCAGCTCATGGGCAGTAAGCAGTGAGTGGTTATAAAGGGTTCTTTTTTCAAGTTGGCAACTCATGACCAGTGGGACTCCACAGGGATCAGCACTAGAACTGCAACTGGTTACAATACATATTAACGACTTGAAGAAAAGATGCGAATGTATTGGAGCCAAATTTGCAGATGACAGGAAAAAAGGCAGGTTGTGAGAAGTATACAATGAGTGGAGTGGAGTGGAGTGGAGTGAGGAGAAGAGATTGTATCAGCCCCCACGACTTCTTCTGGCAGCTCATTCCATACACGTACCACCTTCTGCATGAAAAAGTTGCCCCTTAGGTCTCTTTTATATCTTTCCCCTCTCACCCTAAACCCATGCCCTCTAGTTCTGGATTCCCCCACCCCGGGGAAAAGACTTGGCCTATTTACCCTATCCACGCCCCTCAATTTTGTAAACGTCTATACAAGTCATCCCTCAGCCTCCGACGCTCCAGGGAAAACAGCCCCAACCTGTTCAGCCTCTCCCTGTAGCTCAAATCCTCCAACCCTGGCAACATCCTTGTAAATCTTTTCTGAACCCTTTCAAGTTTCACAACATCTTTCAGATAGGAAGGAGACCAGAATTACACGCAATATTCCAACAGTGGCCTAACCAATGTCCTGTACAGCCGCAACATGACCTCCCAACTCCTGTACTCAATACACTGATCAATAAAGGAAAGCATACCAAACGCCTTCTTCTCTATCCTACCTACCTGCGACTCTACTTTCAAGGAGCTATGAACCTGCACGCCAAGGTGTCTTTGTTTAGCAACACTGTCTAGGACCTTACCATTTAGTACATAAGTCCTGCTAAGATTTGCTTTCCAAAATGCAGCACCTCACATTTCTCAGAATTAAACTCCATCTGCAACTTCTTGTCCCATTGGCTCATCTGATCAAGATCCTGTTGTAATCTGAGGTAACCTTCTTCACTGTCCACTACATCTCCAATTTTGGTGTCAAATAACTTCACCTCTTATGCTCGCATCCAAATCTTTTATATAATTGACAAAAGTAAAGGACCCAGCACCGATCCTTGTGGCACTCGACTGGTCACAGGCCTCCAGTCTGAAAAACAACCCTACTATCCCTAATCAGTCCTTGCCTTTCCAAATACATCTACATCCTGACCCTCAGGATTCCCTCCAACAACTTGCCCACCACCGACGTCAGGCTCACTGGTCTATAGTGACCTGGCTTGTCCTTACAACGCTTCTTAAACAGTGGCACTATGTTAACCAACCTCCAGTCTTCCGGCACCTCACCTGTGACTATCGATGATACAAGAGGCCCAGCAATCATTTCCCTAGCTTTCCACAGAGTTCTAGGGCACACCTGATCAGGTCCTGGGGATTTATCCACCTTTACCCATTTCAAGACATCCAGCACTTCCTCCTCTGTAATCTGGACATTTTGCAAGGTGTCACCATCTATTTCCCTACAGTCTATATCTTCCATATCCTTTTCCACAGTAAATACCGATGCAAAATATTCATTTAGTATCTTGCCCCACTTTCTACGGCTCCACACAAAGGCCGCCTTGCTGATCTTTGATGGGCTCTATTCGCTCCCTAGCTATCTTTCTGTCCTTCATGTATTTGTAAAAACTCTTTGGATTCTCCTTAACTCCATTTGCCAAAGCTATCTCATATCCCCTTCTTGCCCTCCTCATTTCCCTCTTCAGTATATTCCTACTTCCTTTATAGTCTTCTAAGGATTCACTCGATCTATCCTGTCTATACCGGACATAGGCTTCCTTCTTTTTCTGAACCAAACCTTCAATTTCTTTAGTCATCCAGCATTCCCTATACCTACCAGCCTTTCCTTTCACCCTAACAGGAATATACTTTCTCTGGATTCACGTTATCTGATTTCTGAAGGCTTCCCATTTTCCAGCCGTCCTGTTACCTGTAAACATCTGCCCCCAATCAGCTTTTGAAAGTTCTTGCCTAATACCGCCAAAATTTGCCTTTCTCCAATTGACTTTTAGATCTGGTCTATCCTTTTTCATCACTATTTTAAATCAAAAGAATTATGGTTGCTGGACCCAAAGTGCTCCCCCACTGACACCTCAGTCACCTACCCAGACTTATTTCCCAAGAGTAGGTCAAGTTTTGCACCTTCTCTCGTAGGTACATCCACTGAATCAGAAAAATTTCTTGTACACACTTAACAAATTCCTCTCCATCTAAGCCCTTAAGACTATGGCAGACCCAGTCTATATTCGGAAAGATAAAATCCCCTATCATAACTACGCTATTATTCTTAGAGATGTTGACAGGTTAAGTAGGTAGGCAAAGGATGGCAAATGGAGCAGAATGTAGGAAATCTGAAGTAGTTTGTTTTGGAAGGTAAATCAAAATACCAGACTATTATTGAAATAGGAAAAAAAAAGCGCAAAAAGCAACAACACAGAGTTGGGGCACTTGTGCACGAAACGCAGAATACTAGCTCACAGGTATATAGGTAATAAGGAAGACTACTAGATTGTTGGACCTTATTTGGGGGGTAAAAACAATGACTGCAGATGCTGGAAACCAGATTCTGGATCAGTGATGCTGGAAGAGCACAGCAATTCAGGCAGCATCCGACGAGCAGCAGGGGTTTGGAGTATAGGAAGAGGGACATCTTACTTCAACTGTTCAAAGCACTGGTGAGACTACATCTGAAGTGCTCAGGCATTTTGATCCCCTAACTTCAGGAAAGATTGTTTCATTGGAGGCAGTTCAGAGATGTTTCACTAGGAAGAGCCCTGGTATGGAGGGATTGTCTTATAAGCAAAGGCTAAACAGGGATGAGACACTAGTCACTGGAGTTTTAGAAGAATGAAAGGTAATCTCATCGAAACAGATAAGATTTTTAAGGGACTTGACAGGGTAAATGATGAGAGGATGTTTCACCTTGTGGGACAGTCTAGGAGTAGAGGGGAATAGTCTGGAATAAAGGGGCACCAATTTAAGTCTGTGTGTGTGTGGGGTGGGGTGGGAGGGAAGGAATCCTTTCCTCTGAGTGTTGAGTGTCTTTGAAACTCCTTGCCACAGAGAGCTGTCAGGGCAGAGTCCTTGTGTATCTTTAAGGCTGAAATAGATAGATAGATTATCAATCAGATGGGGAATTAAAGGTTATGGGAAAGGGCAGGAAAGTGGACGTGAGAAACGTCAGATCAACCATGATCCTACTGAATAGTGGAGCAGCTTTGAGGGGCTAAATAGTCTACTCCTGTTTCCTATGGATTTATGGTCAAGCCCGCAAAACAATGTACTATGAGGGCTCATGTTTTACACTGAGTAAGACAAATCCTTTTCTATTGAAGGATATATTCAGAATATACTTAAAGCCTGTTGCAGCACCAAGCTCAGGGTTGTATGTACATTTGTACTTCTATCTCTATTTTGTTTCAAAAGTGAGCAAATTGATAAGGTTTCAAATTTATTAAAATTCAAGCGATACAACATTTTCGAAACACGGGGAATGTTTGATGGGAAATTCGGTACCAAAGTCCGTCTCTCCTATTGAGAATAGATTTGTGTGATGAGAAACAAATTTTCTTACTCAGAACAGGAAGGTAACAAATTAAAGCCCACCAAGAAGCAAAATGGAGTAGATTCTGGGTGGAATGGGTCTTGGAAATACATTGCTACAAGGACAAACAACCACCTTATCTCGGTGTGAAAGTACTTTATGCTGAAAATGTGGAATAGATGTGACAGGAAGACAAAGTTAAATGTTGCTTCCTCCCACACATGCACGCACCCTGCTAACCAAATATCTCTCAAACCCACAAAACAGGGAGCAAAAGTATCCATATCCATGCAAAGCTTGTTGTTCTGCTTTTACAACTTTATTTGACCCATTACACAAATATCACTTTGCAACCTATGGAATAAATGTTCAAGTGTAAATAATTTAGTTCAATGCACCATTGTAGAAAACAATATGCAGTCCAGATATGCAAAACAGCCAAAAATGAATTATGATAAGCTGTCATTATGAAGTGGGTAATCTTGCACGTTTCCACGAATGAAAAATAATTGAAGTCAAATATGAAATATTGCATAACTTTAAAAAAGATCATAGGTTGGATAAAGTTTGGTACTTGCCATTCCACATCACTGACAATAGTAATAAGTAAACAAACAGACCATTCAATTTTGCAAAGTAAAATGAAATGTTCTGCTCCTCACAGACATACGGGAGCAGTAGCAGTCCAATTGGCCCTTTGCACTTGCTCCATCATTCAACATGATCATAATGAATCATCCAACTCAAGTGCCATGTTTCTGCTTCCTCCCCAAATCCTTTTGTCTCTGACACCCTAAACTGCTGCCTCACAGCGCCAGAGACCCGGGTTCAATTCCAGAGACCCAGGTTCAATTCCCGCCTCAGGCAACTGTCTGTGTGGAGTTTGCACATTCTCCCAGTGTCTGCGTGGGTTTCCTCCAGGTGCTCCGGTTTCCTCCCACAATCCAAAAATGTGCAGGTTCGGTGAATTGGCCATGCTAAATGGCCCGTAGTGTTAGGAGCAGGGGTAAATGGGTCTGGGTGGGTTGCACTTCAGCGGGTCGGTGGGGACTTGTTGGGCCGAAGGGCCAGTTTCCACACTGTAAGCAATCTCATCTAATTTAATCTAATCTAATCTAATCTAAATCTAGATTTTTCCTGGAACTCTTCCATATTTTGGCCTCAACAGTTTCCTGTGGCACAGGATTCCACTCTATGGGTGAAGAAATCCCTCCTCCTCTTTGTCCTAAAAGGCTTATTCCTTATCCTTAGATGTGACCCCCGATTCTGGACTCCTGGGTCATCGAGAACATTCTTCCTGCATCTACCCTGTCTAATCTTGTTAAAAAGGAGAAAGTGAGGACTGCAGATGCTGGAGATCAGAGCTGAAAATGTGTTGCTGGAAACGTGCAGCAGGTCAGGCAGCATCCAAGTAGCAGGAGAATTGATGTTTCGGGCATGAGCCTGAAGAAGGGCTCATGCCCGAAACGTCGATTCTCCTGCTGCTTGGATGCTGCCTGACCTGCTGCACTAATCTTGTTAAAAGTTTGTGGTTTCCATGAAACTGCCCTCATTTTTCTAAACTTCTAAATATTGCCCTAAACAATCCAGTCTCTCTCCATGCATCAATCCCACCATCCTTCTTTGCACCCTCTTAAAAACTTGAATATCCTCCCTCATATCAGACGACCAAAACTTCACGCAGTGTTCCAGGCGTGGCCTTACTAATGTTCTGTACAGTCGCAGCAAGACATGCTTGTTTCTGTATATGAATCCTCAATATCAAAGTCAACATACCATTTACATGAGTAATGGACCACCAATTCAGGTATACAAGAACATTTCAGTCTAATGATACTTGCATCAGTGTGAACTGTCTACCTTCATTTACCTGATCTTTATCCATATCTCTCAATAGTGCTCTTCAAGAGTATACACACAATTTTCAAAATTAACCCAGATTGGCTCTTTACATTAATACTTCCAGTTCATAATAACCTTTACAATGAAAAATATCTGCACATCAATGTTGTCTGGATTCCTCATTAGCTATAGAATTAGCTAACTAACTCCCATAGTTGCTGACAACTAGGAAATAAAAACACTACTAAAATTAGTTGCAGAAGAGAGGTTGGAGACTTAATTTTGTAGTAAGTTATAAATTAAGTTTAACCTACTGTAAGCCCTGTTATATTGTTTCGCAATTACATTTGGAAGTCAGAGCCTGAAATAAATCCAAGAGGTCCTGTGGTCTGGACCTTTCCCTCCCACAGACAAGCAGGCACCTGCCAAGATAGGGATGTAACTGAAAAAATATTTAAAAGTGAATATTCAGAAGAACTCAAGAACTTCACTTCATTTGCTAGAATTTTTGGTATTCAGTGGGATATAAGGAGATAGAGTTCACCTTAGAGTAAAGTTTAACATGAAGTCAAAATAGGAGTGAAAATTACAAAAGAAAATTTTAGAATTCTATTGAACATTTGAAAGCAGAGCCAGCATCGAGCAGTCACACACTCAACTTGATAGAAGCAATGATAAAACTGTGTCCAAATAACAAAAATGCATTCTAAATTCTTTTGCTGTGAATATTAGAACATAGAAAAATACAGTGCAGTACAGGCCCTTTGGCCCTCCATGTTGCGCCGATCCAAACCCACCTAACTCACACTAGCCCACTATCCTCCATATGCCTATCCAATGCCTGTTTAAATGCCCATAAAGAGGGAGAGTCCACCACTGCTACTGGCAGGGCATTCCATGAACTCACGACTCGCTGAGTAAAGAACCTACCCCTAACATCTGTCCTATACCAACTCCCCCTTAATTTAAAGCTATGCCCCCTCATAATAGCTGACTCCATACGTGGAAAAAGATTCACACTGTCGACCCTATCTAAACCCCTAATCATCTTATACACCTCTATCAAGTAAACCCTAAACCTTCTTTTCTCCAATGAAAACAACCACAAGTGCCTCAGCCTTTCCTCATACAATCTTCCTACCATACCAGGCAACATCCTGGTAAACATCCTCTGCACCCGTTCCAGTGCCTCCACATCCTTCCTATAATATGGCGACCAAAACTGCACACAATACTCCAGATGCGGACGCACCAGAGTCTTATACAACTGCAACATGACCTCAGTACTCCGGAACTCAATTCCTCTACCAATAAAAGCCAGTACGCCATATGCCTTCTTCACCGCACTATTTACCTGGGTGGCAACTTTGCCACATGTCTCTCAGTAGATAAAAGGTTGATTAAATGTCTCAAGCATCCCTTAGTCTTGTTTATTTTGAATGGAAGAGTATAAATTAATTACAGTATTTCAATGCTAACATCAGATTGTACACTGATTTAGATACTTATTTTAAAATATTAGCTGTTATATTGTACACAAGTATTAATATATCAATACAAATCACAGCATTTCATTGAAGTTTTCTTAGGTGACAAAAACTAAAAAAAAAAAATCATACTCCAATAAGCAAATTGTGAAAAATCTCAAGCTTGCTTTGAGCCAAAGAAGCTCATTTGTGCCAGCTCTTTCATAAGTTGACTCTACAATTATCTGCAACCACAAATCTCACACTATTTGGGTTTCAAGCCACAAAGAACAAAAGTTTCATGCCTCGTTAAACCTGATTTACAAAGTGCTTAGGACCCCAATTGAGAACCGAAATTTTTGTCTCTTTTCTGCTCGATATGCTTATCATGGATGCTCTTCTACACACCATACATATTTTCAATTTGATCCTTGTCATGATCAAAAGTGACTAAATTCCTTGAATTGAAGTGACAAACCTTGAATTCCTCACCATCAAATGCCACCCCTTCTATCTACCACAGGAATTTACCGCTGCTACACTAACTGCTGTGTACATACCGCCACAAGCAAAGGTTGAGGAAGCTCTGGATGTGCTGCACTCCACCACCAACAGCCTGGAGACGGAACACCCTGAGGCCAGTTTATTGCAACTGGCGACTTCAAATCAAGCCCATCTAAGGAAGGTGTTACCCAAGTACCACCAGAACATTACCTGCCCCATCAGGGGCCCAAACATTCTAGCCCACTGCTACACCACTGTGAAAGATGCCTACCGCTCCATCTCCCGCCCTCATTTCGGAAACTGACTACAATGCAGTGTTTCTTCTCCTGGCTTACAGGCAAAAGCTCAAGCAAGAGACCCCCTCGCGGATACAGGTCCAGTGCTGGTCGGAGGAGGCAGAGGAACAACTCCGGTGCTGAATGAAATCGGCTGATTGGGCCACGTTCAAACAGTCCGCAGGTACCTTGGACAAGTACGCCACCACCATAGACTTTACCAGCAAGTGTGAAGAAGACAATATACCGAGGAAGTCAATCCAGGTGTTGCCTAACAGGAAACCCTGGATGAATCAGGCCATACAGAACCAGCTAAAAACCAGGCGTGAGGCCTTCAGATCAGCAGACCCACTCAAATATAAGAAATCCAAGTATGATCTTCGCAGAGCCATCAAGACACCCAAGGACCAATACCGATCCAAACCACAGATCCAGACAGACACCTGGGCGACTATGGCAAGGACTGAATGACATCACAAGTTGCTATCACCTGCTATCATCTAAAAAGCGACAGTACAAGATAGCGGATGATGACACAAACCTCCCAGATCATCTCAACGCCTTCTATGTTCGCTTTGAGCAGAATTTCAGTGGAGAGCTAACACCTATTCCGACAAGTCCTGATTAACCTATCCTAACAGTCACTGCAGAGGTCAGATCAGTTTTCCTTTGTGTGAATTCAAGGAAAGCGATAGGACCAGACAGAGCACCAGGCCGTGCACTCAGAGCATGCGCAGATCAACTGGCAGAGGTCTTCTCGGACATCTTCAACCTCTCCCTGCAGCAGGCCATTGTCCTTGCCTGTTTCAAGAGGGCCAACATCATCCCTGTGCCTAAGGCAGCTCATGCAGCATGTCTCAATGACTACCACCCAGTGGCCCTAACTTTGGTGGTCATGGGGTGCTTTGAAAGGCTGGTCATAGCATTAATCAACTCCAGCCTCCCCACTATTCTTGACCCACTCCAATTTGCCTATCAGACCAACAGATCCACATCAGATGCCTTTCACTTGCCCTTCGCTCCTCCCTAGGATGTCTTGACACCAAGAATAGCTACGCAAGAATTCTACACATTGACTACAGTTCAACACTATTATCCCCTTGAGACTGATTACTAAAACTTAGTGATCGCTGACTAAGCCCCACTCTCTGCAACTGGATCCTTAGTTTTGTGACGCACAGGCCACAATGAAGATTAATGTTACATCCTCAGTAACACTCAACACTGGAGCCCCTGAGGGGTATGTACTCAGCCCCCTACTGTACTCACTTTATACTCATGACTGCGTCGTCAAATACCAGACTAATGCTATTTACAAGTTTGCTGATGACACCATTATAGTTGATCAAATCTCAGATGGCGATGAAACATACTACAGATGGGAGACGGAAGACCTGGGAAAATAGTACACTGAGAACAACTTGGCTCTCAATGCCAGCACAACCAAGGAACTCATTATTGACTTTCAGCAGGATGTTACTCATGCCCCCCTACACATTGACAGCACAGAGGTGGAAAGAGTGGAGAGTGTCAAACGCCTGAGGTTGGTCACCCACAACAAGTTTTCTTGGACTCTTCATGTGGACACTGGTTACAAAGGCCCAACAACATTTCTTCTTCCTCAGGCAGCTGAGAAAATTTGGCATGACAGCAAATACCCTTACCAACTTTTATAGGTGCGCCATCGAGAGCATTGTGTCTGGATGTATCACTACCTGGTATGGAAACTGTACCATTCAAGATCGGAGACGGTTACAGAGAGTGGTGAACTCGGCCCGGACAATCACAAAGGCCAACCTCCCATCTATAGAATCCATCTACCAGGCCCACTGTCAAGAAAAGGCCGCCAGCATTCTCAAAGATCCATCCCCCGGCAATGCTTTTCTACAACCTTGACCATCGGGGAGAAGGTACAGAAGCCTGAACACACGCACCAGCCGGTTTCAAAACAGTTTCTATCCTACTGTTGTTAAAATACTGAATGGACTTTCAAACTCTTAGCATTCGTCTGTGCCCGTGTTTTGGTTTTTGCCACTGTTTACCTATTATTTACTTATCTATGCTATTTAACTCTGTGATCTTTCTGTATTGCTCGTAAGACAAGGCTTTTCACTGTGCTTCAGTACACGTGACAATAAATTCAATTCAATTCAATTCATGGACTCAGCATTGCCACAACAGAAAGAAAGCATTTTCACGAATTGAGTTGAAGAGAATATTTGCACAGAAATAGCCTGGTGATTTGATTATTAAAACTGTAGATTAGCATTTCTTTAAATGACCCCAACAATTTACAATGTCTTCAGCAAAAATAAAGATTCTCATTTACGATAGTAAGCCACTGAAGAGAGAAATCAACTAATTAACTGTCATCCTCCAGCTGATCAGAAAAAGTGCTTTTACAAGAGAGAGAAAAAAATCACATTTATCTTTGCTAATCTTTTCCGTTTTGCATACCTATGGAAGGTTTTAGAAACTGTTTTCATCGTTATTGCTATTTAAGATTCATATTCTATTCTCTCTTCATCAATCTTTGTCCTCCTTTGCAGAATTCTAAGGTTCTCCCAAGCCTCAGGTCTATAACCTTTTTTTAAAGCTATGTTATATGCCCCCTCCTTTCATCTATATATTTTACTTCTCTATGGTCACTACTCCCTCAAAATTCTTCTGTTAAAGTTATTAAATAGCACTCTCTCATTGCATAATATTAGGTCTCCAATAGCCCTATTAGAGATAGTGAGGACAGCAGGCACTGCAAAGTCTGAATTGTTAAAATGTGGAGCTGGAAATAGCACAGCAGGTCTAGCAGCCTCAGAGGAGCAGGGCAGTCGATGTTTCAGTCGGAATCTTTCATCATGACTGGGAGGGGGAAGGGGGCTGAGAAATAAATGGGGGTGTGGGGCTGGGGAAAGCTAAGTGGATGATATGTGGATGCAGGTAGGAGGTGATTGTGATTGTTATTGTTCAGTGGGAAGGGTGGAACAGATAGGCGAGAAGGAAGATGGACAGTTAGATCAGGTCAAGGGGGCTGGACCTGGGATGAGGAGATTTGGAAGCTAGTGAATGCTACATCGAGGCCTTATGGCTGTAAGCTCCCAAGTGGAAGATGAGGTGTTCTTCCTCCAGTTCCATGTGGCCTTATTGTAACGCACAGTCCTCCGCTCCTTCCACTCCAGCCCCAACCCCACCATCAAACCAGCTGACAAGGGCAGGGCAATGGTAGTTTGGTGCACCAATCTCTACCTCGCTGAGGAAACACCAACTCACTGACATCTTCTCCTACCACCCCCTTGATCATGGCCCCACCATCATCCCCAAAACCATCGACAATCCCATCACCTCAGGAGATCGCCCATTCACAGCCTTCAATCTTAGAGATCCCCAGCTTCTATCTCCTACCCAAAATTCACAAACCTGACTGCCTCATAGTCATAGAGATGTACAGCACAGAAACTGACGCTTCAGTCCAACCCGTCCATGCTGATCAGATATCCCAACCCAATCTAGTCCCTTCTGCCAGCACGTGGCCCATATCCCTGTAAACCCTTCCTATTCATATGCCCATTCAAATGCCTCTTAAATGTTGCAATTGTACCAGCCTCCACCACTTCCTCTGGCAGCTCATTCCATACATGCACCACCTTATGCGTGAAAACATTGATCCATGGGTCTCTTTTATATCTTTCCCCTCTCACCTTAAACTTATGCCCTCTAGTTTTCATCTCCCCTACCCCACGGAAAAGACCTTGTCCATTTACCCAATCCATGCCCCTCATGAATTTGTAAACCTCAAAAAGATCATCCTTCAGCCTCCAACGCTCTAGGGAGGACAGCCCCAGCCTGTTCAACCTCTCCCTACAGCTCAAATCCTCCAACCCTGGCAATATCTTTATAAATCTTTTCTGAACCCTTTCAAGTTTCACAACATCCTTCCGCAAGGAAAGAGACCAGAATTGCACTCAATATTCCAACAGTGGCCTAACCAATGTCCTGTACAGCCGCAACATGACCTCCCAACTCCTGTACTCAATACTCTGACCAATAAAGGAAAGCATACCAAACGCCTTCTTCACTATCCTATCTACCTACGACTCTACTTTCAAGGAGCTATGAACCTGCACTCCAAGGTCTCTTTGTTCAGCAACACTCCCTAGGACCTTACCATTAAGTGTATAAGTCCGACGAAGATTTGCTTTCCCAAAATGCAGCACCTCACATTTATCTGAATTAAACTCCATCTGCAACTTGTCAGCCCATTGGTGCATCTGATTCAGTACCCATTGTAATCGGAGATAACCTTCTTCACTGTCCACTACATCTCCAATTTTGGTGTTAGCTACAATCGACCGATTGTCTCTTCCTGCTCCTGCCCCACTGCACTAATCTCCTCTTATCTCAACTCCATCCGTCCCCTACAGACTAGGAACTCTCCAGCTATGTTCAGGACACAACCCATGCCCTCCACCTTCTCCAAGGCTTGCAATTCCCAGCCCTCAACACCTCATCTTCACCATGAAATCCAGTCTCAATTCACCTGTATCCCCTACAAGGGCCTCAAGACCCTCAGTTTCTTCCTCTCCCTTAGACCCAACCAGTCCCCCTCCACTGACACTCATTTGCTTGGTGGAATCAATCCTGACCCTTAACTTTCCCTTTCAATTCTCTCACTTCTGAAAAACCAGAGGAGTGGCTATGAATACCCACATGGGTCCAATTTAGGCCTACTTCTTTGTTGGCTCCATGTGGAACAGTCCCTCATCCACAGTTACACCTGCACTCTCTCCAATCTTTTCTTCCACTACATCAATAATTGTATTTGTGCTGCCTTGTGGTCCCATGAGGAATTTGAACAGTACATCAACTTCACCAACACGTTCCACCCAGACTTCAAATTCATCTGGACCATCACTGACACCTCCCTCCCCCTCCTGGACCTCTCTGTGTCTCTAGTAACTGACTCAGCTCTGATATCTTCTATTTCAAACCCACTGACTCCCATTGCTCCTTTGACTGCACCTCCTCTCACCCCTTCCTACTAAAATACAACCCCACACTCTCAATTCCTCCTCCTCTGCCATATCTGCTCCCAGGATGAACGATTCCACTCCAAGTCATCCCAGATGTCTTCCTACTACTTCAAGGACTGCAATTTCCCCTCCCCCCCTCCTCAAACCTCCCCACTCACCTACATCTAAGGGCCCAAAGAGTCATTCCAAGTACGGCAGAGATTCACCTGCATTTCCTCTAACCTGATTTATTACATCCGTTGCTCCCGATGTGGTCTTCTCTACATCAGATGGACCGAACACAAACTCTGGGACTGGTTCAGGGAACATCCATTCTCTGTGTGCTCTGATCAACCCCACCTTTCAGTTGCCAGCCATTTTGACTCCCCTGATGACATGCCCATCCTGCGCCTTGCCCACCTCAAAATAAGGCCACACGCAAAGTGGTGGAGGTACACCTTATCCTCACTGTAATTCACCAGCTTCCAAATCACCCCACAACACCACCTCATCTCAGGTCCAGCCCTCCCTCTCCACCCCACCCTTTTGACCTAATCTCACCTGTCCATCTTCCTTCACACTGATCAATCACAATCACCTGCAACCATCTATCACCATTCCACCTACCTTTCCCCCTGCTCCATCCCCGAAGAAAGATTCCGACCTGAAACATTGATGCCCTTGCTTCTCTGATGCTGATTGACCTGCTATGTCTTTTCCAGCTCCACCCTTTGTCAATTTTACAACAGCCCATGCCTTAGTTGGTTTCTCTCCATTTATTGCTGCAGAAAATTATCTAACAAAATTCCAGGAGTTAATCTTCCAAAGCACTGGGATTCATTAGATTTACCCAGACTAGAGGCAGAATGAAGTCATCCATGGTGACTGCACTTGCCTCTAAGACCTTTCATTTGCATTACTGTGTGGTGGTGGATAAACCACACTTAGCAATGTTTGCTGCCCCTTAAGCGCCACCCAACTAGATTCTGGTCTTTGGATTGGAGATCCTCTCACAAGTAAATTGATTCCATCCCTGATCAGCACCAGCCACTGTTTTCTTCTTAGACTATCCCAGTCAAATGTCCTTTAACATTTAGTTCCCAGCCTTGGCCACCATACAGCCATATCTCTGCACTGGCAGGACAATCATATTCTTAATTCTACTTGCACCATACAACTTGTTCAAATGCTGTGTGCTTTCAGACAGTGATTTTAATTCTGCCCTTTTAGTACCATTCTGTAATTTGATCCTGACTGATTCTAGGACTTGTTCCTGCTGCTTTCTTATTTTATTTAGAGTTTTTATACTCCCATAACCAGCTTAGCTTTTTTATTATATTTACATTTCCTTTCAGCTTCCCAACAAACCAGTTTAAAACATCCTCAAGAGCACTAGAAAATTCCCCTGTGACGATACTAATGCTGCTCCAACTAAGGTATAATCCATCCTTCTTGTATAGGTCCCAGCAGCCTCAGAACCAGAACTAATGATCCAGAAATCCACACCTTTCTTCTTGCAACATATTTCCAGTCACATGTACTTAGAGACATATGAGATAATCAGAGGGTTAGATAGAGTGGACATGGAGAGCCTTTTTCCAGGTATGGTGACAGCGAGCACGAGGGGGCATAGCTTTAAATTGAGGAGTGATAGATAGAGGACAGATGTCAGAGGTAGTTTCTTTACTCGACAGTAGTAAGGGTATGGAATGATTTGCCTACAACAGTAGTAGATTTGCCAACTTTAAGTGCATTTAAGTCGTCATTGGACAAACATATGGACATACATGGAATAGTGTAGGTTAGATGGGCTTCAGATTGGGTCGGCGCAACATCGAGGGCTGAAGGGCCTGTACTGCGCTGTAATGTTCCATGTTCTAATCTTCCTAGTGCATCACCTATCATCACTGACTAGTTCATCGTATTGGGAATAATCCTGAGACGACTGCCTTGGATGTCCTGCTTGTCAGATCCTCACCCAGCTTCGGGGATTCTATGTTCAGGACCTCATCGCTTTCCTTAGCTTTTTTTGGTGTTAACGTAGACCAAATCCTCCAGATTTTCAGTACCCCCTCAAAATAGTGTCCTGGGGCCACTCTGAAATCCTGACCTTGGCACCAGGGAGACAACAGATCATTCTAGTGTCACTTCTATGGCCACAGTAATGTCTGTCTATTCTCCTATCTACTGAAGCACCCACTGTTATTGCCCCACCTCTCGTTTTACACTCCACCTATGTAACTGAACTGCTTGTGACGTCATGAGTACAGCTGTCTTTACAATCCTCTGACAAACCAGCACCAGTATCCAAATATACAGTGAGGAAGATAGAGACAGGAGCACTCTTGCACCTATTTGCTTGGTCTTCCTGGATTTGCCTCCTGGTTACCTATTGCCTTTCTATGTGTATACTTTCAATCTGCAGAATGACCACTCGGATATACACGTGTTCCACATGGTCCTCAGCTACTCTAAAGTGACTCCAGCTCCAGTGGAGTTCCAAATGCAAGAGTTCAGGTCCTTATAAATGGGGACAATGTCTGCACATGTCATCGTCTAGGCCATATGAAGCATTCAGGACTCATTGCATGGTAGAGGATGGAGATTCCACACACCTGACTGGTCCTGCCATGCTGTATCTTTATTTTCAACTGGAGAAAGTAAAGTTCCTCACCAATCAACTCCAATTAATCTTCATCCTTGCAGATACTTGCACTAGATGCTTACCAATTAATCAGCTGAAAACTTAGGAGCAACAGTAGCTCTCTGCCTTCCCCAGGCCTTTAACCCTGTGCTCTTCTTAACTCCTGTGTCATGAAGCCTATACTTATAAACTACCATGACACCAATCCAGAAGGACCACAGATTGAAGACAGCTAAGTCACCAACCTTCAGAAATCATATACCCCTTTAAACAAATTGGACTTTAAATTGCTGGAGGTATTCTCCCACTCCGTAGCCAATTTAGAAAATTCATAAAATCATAAGGGTTATTGGTAAGGTGAATGGCAAGAGTCTTTTCCAGAGGGTGGGGGGATTTCAAGATTAGGAGGCATATTTTTAAAGGTGTGAGGAGAAAGATTTAAAAAAGACATGAGGGGCAACTCTTTTTTTTTAAAAACACAGAATGTGGTCCATGTGTGGAATGAACTATCAGAGGAAGTGGTGGATATGGGAACAGTTACACTGTTTCAAAAACATTTAGATAAGTACATTAATGAGAAATGTTTGGAGGGAGATGGGCCAAGTGCAGGCAGGTGGGACTAGTTTAGTTTGGAATTATGGTCAATATGGACTGGCTGTCAAGGGTCTATTTCTGTGCTTTATGGTTCGAAGTATAATTTGAGTGGGTTAGAAAAAGCAAAGCATTTTTATTACTTTTCTTAAACCAGGCTATGTACAATAAAGCCTTTTAGTTTTTGTTTTCAAAATAAACTAAAGGAAATCTGTCTATTTATGGTTATTAACAATTACAACACTAAAATTATTAAACAGGCATGGATTTTTACTTTGTTCATGGAGTGTGGGTGTCATGGGCCAGGTCAGCATTTATGCACATCCTGAATTGCTCAGATGTCTGTTAAAAGTCAACCACATTGCACAACCACTATTATGTTAGATTTTGTTTGTTTTTTTAAATTGACTTCAAATTTCATCTTCTGCCATGGTAAGATTTGAACCCATGTACCCAGAACATTAGTCTTAGGTTCTGGATTACTAACATAGTAACATACTGATCATGTTACTGAGTCACTTTGGCAGACATTAAGAGAAAAAGAAACATAAATAAGGAGTAGGAAAGACAAGCTAATGTTACCTTGTTCTAACATTAATAAATATGATTTAATATTGCTGATAATTTAAATGTTTGTGCCCAAGTTCCTCATAACTATGCTCAAAATTATTTGTCTAGAAGCTAAAGAGAATGCCTTATGTAATAAGCATTTACATGATGTAATTAATGCACAAATAAAATATCAATTCCCATCTAGATACTTCCTCAACATGTTTAGAGATGTTATTACACAATTCTAGAGCAGACGGGATATGAACGCGAGCCTTTTGGCTTAAAGGCACAATTAACTTTCCACCAACTTCTATCTAATATGGGTAGGAGTGACACTAATGAAGTTAATGAAGCGCTTTGTACCCAACCTTCATTAAAAGTAGAACCAAAGGCTATTTTCTTTATATAGAAACACAATTCAGTAGCAATACTCAGTTAATGGTAGTCACTAAAAAAAAACCAACCAATTTGTTGAAACATGTTCAGTGCACTTCCAAACAACAGTACAAGTATTCTACACTGTCAATACATGAAGATGCTGTAGGAAAGATACCTTAAACATTAGCACTTGGGAATTTAGACATTAAAGCAGAGGTCTAAGAAATTTGTAGCTTCAATTCTATGAAAGCAGCTTTTTTATTAAAAAAAAGTTCAGAAAGCAATTTGGAACAGTCAGCTAAAGACATAATTTTCAAGAAAGCTTGTCATCCAAGTGTATAGCAGACTGTGGTGTTAATTGATGATGAATTAAATGCTGAGTTTTATGAGATACAGGAAAACAAATGGACATGGGCCAACAGTTGATCGAGTTCAGTTCAGATTTAGGGTTTCTGTTCACAAGAACACTTGCATATCAGCTGACCGCAGTTAGTTTGTGAAGATCTAAAGCTATTTCAGTAGTCAATGCTTGTGAGTTTGTCATAGAGATGACCAGCATGGAAACAGACCCTTCAGTCCAAATCATCCATGCCGACCTGATATCCTAACCTAATCCAGCCCCACTTGCCAGCACTTGGCCCATGTCCCTCTAAACCCTTCCTATTCATATACCCATCCAGATGGCTTTTAAATGCTGCAATTGTACCAGCCTCCACCACTTCCTCAGGAAGCTCATTCCATACACACACTACCCTCTGCGTGAAAATGTTGCCCCTTAGGTCTCTTTTATATCTTTCCCCTCTCATCCTAAACCTATGCCCTCTAGTTCTGGACTCCCCAAATCCAGGGAAAAGACTTTGTCTACTTTTTCTATCCATGTCACTTGCAATTTTCTAAATTTCTTTAAGGTTACCACTCAGCCTCTAACGCTCCAGGGAAAACAGCGCCAGCCTATTCAGTCTCTTCTTATAAATCAAATCCTCCAACCGTGGCAACACCCTTGTAAATCTTTTCTGAACCCTTTCAAGATTCACAACATCCTTCCAATAGGAAGCATACCAGAATTGCACCCAATATTCCAAAAGTGGCCTAACATATGTCCTGTACAGCCACAACATGATCTCCCAACTCTTATACTCAATGCTCTGACCAATAAAAGAAAGCGTACCAAATGCCTTCACCACTATCCTATCTACCTCCAACTCTCCTTTCATGGAACTATGAACCTGCACTCCAAGATCTCTTTGTTCAGCAACACTCCCTAGGACCTTACCATTCAGTGTACATATCCAGCTCGGATTTGCTTATCACCAATGCAGCACCTGAGGATTTATCTAAATTAAACACCACTCCTCAATCCATTGGCCCATCTGATCAAGATCCCATTGTACTCTGAGGTAACCTTTTTCATTGCCCACTGCACCTCCAATTTTGGTGTCATCTCCAAACTTACTGTTGAAATCTTCAAGCGGTCAGAACTGAAATGAGTTCAGTCCATCCAAGCTTAATACATGTCTCTAGGTCATCAAAACTAGAAAAAGTCAGTTCAGTAAAAAATTAAACAGAGTTAAGATAGGAGTGACACTTCACAGGGATTGACTATCAGTAAGTAATATTGCTAGGAAAATACGGAAAGTTGGTTTGATGTTTATGTTAAGATCATCCTAAACTGCTTATATGTTTTTTTTTAGATTAGTTTGTGAAATAAACTGGTGTTTATTTGTTAAAGAACATTGGCAACCTTGTTGTACAATCACAAGGGGCATGGATAGGGCAAATAGCCGAGGTCTTTTTCCCAGGATAGAAAAATCCAAAACTAGAGGGCGCAGGTTCAAGCTGAGAGGGAAACATTTACAAGAGGACCTTAGGGGTAACCTTTTCGTGCAAAGGGTGGTGTGTGTCTGGATCAAGCTGCCAAAGGAAGTGGTGATGGCACAATTATAACATTTAAAAGGCATCTGGATGCGTATATGAAATGGAAGAGATATGGACCAAATGTTGACAAAATGGGACTAAGTCAAATTGCGATGTCTAGTCTGTGCATGGTTTGGTTCCATGGGCTGTATGAATCTATGACTATGTGAATTTGTTCAGTAACTAATCACCACAGGAATCAAATTTAAAAGTTTAAATTGATCAATCGAGCTAGGTTTCCTTGAGGTCTGACTATCTGGTATCACCATCATTTGGGGTCATTAAACCCCACAGTATTTACTTCAACTTATTGAAAACTGACATACATTTTGCAAGTGTTAGGATTTGTGCTGCAGAACAGTGCATGAAATTAAGCAATTACATCTTTTTGGTCTACACCATACATGGACTCCACAATGCTCATTTAATTTTCTAAGGAATTAATGTTCAATATCCACTTTAATGTCACAAATAAATGTAAGCAACTCCTGCAAAATATTTACAAATGGAGTTAAATAAGAGGACGTGAAAGATTATTGTCTGCCGTTTTACTGTTTTGCTTCTTGCAAGGATAGGATTTATATGTTATTGTACAAAGCTCATCCCTGCGCTATTACCATGGGCTAGTTGGCAATTTTTTCTCGGAGCATGAGACAGAAAACAAGTGAGTGGGCTGATTCACAGGCAATTTTGACGTCACCATTTGGAATACTTGTATAAGCCCACCTTTCATTTTGTATAAAATCCAATTTAAATTCCCAGTGCGATATACACATTGTCACAGCTGCTAGGAATTGTCAATGTTACGTGGAGATGAATCATTTTAACTTATTCTTCCTTTTGTTGCAATGAATCCTATATTTAAACAGCTGGTTTGAATATACAGTTAATATACTTGCTTATAGCTAAATATTTCACATAAGTAACTTTTCTCTCAAAATCAACTCTATATGTACAGTTTAGAGGGCAGTTTTATCTCAATTTAAAGAAACTTATACACATTCTATATACATCCTCTACTTTCACATTCAAGTTTACTAAGCTTCAAATCGTAATCCTTAAGATAGCCTTGCTCCAATAGTTCTCTTACTCACTACTGTCTTTTTGAAAGTTTAAGTAAACAGGTGAAAAAAAATAAAAATTACCATGATTAGTTTTACGGTTATGCGGCTTGAGGGCAAAATGAAGGGGATCTTGTTATTTTGGGGCAGCACGGTGGCTCAGTGGTTAGCACTGCTGCCTCACAGCGCCAGGGACCCTGGTTCGATTCTCACCTCAGGCAACTGTCTGGAGTTTGCACATTCTCCCGGTGTCTGCGTGGGTTTCCTCTGGGTGCTCCGGTTTCCTCCCACAGTCCAAAGATGTGCAGGTTAGGTGAATTGGCCATGCTAAATTGCCCGTAGTGTTAGGTGCATTAGTCAGGAGTAAACGTAGAATAATGGGTCTGGATGGGTTGCTCTTCAGAGGGTCGGTGTGGACTTGTTTTCACACTGAAGGGTATCTAATCTTAAACTAAATAGTTGGGGTGGGGTGGGGTGGGGTGGGGTGGGGGCGGGAGGAAGAGAAAGAGAGACAGGGCAACAGTTCAGTTGTGTGGAAAAAGTTAAGGTGTGGCGACGGCTCAGCAAAGGTTGTGAAGTTTCCAGCACAACTATTAGGACAGAGTATGGAAAGGGTCAGAAATCTTACTTCAGGTACAGTAGATAAGGGGAGAACTCATTGGTGATGAAGGGCTTTTGCCAGAAACATTGATTTTCCTGCTCCTCAGATGCTGCCTGACCTGCTGTACTTTTCCAGCACCACACTCTTGGCTCTAATCCCTAGCATCTGCAGCCCTTACTTTCGCCAAGGGGAGAACGATGAGAAGGGAGCAGTCAACACAGGACAGAGGGTGTGGTATTTAAAGGCATGCAGTATGTGAAACGATATAAAGGAGCTTGTACCATAGATGGAAAATGGCAGGTACCATGTTACAAGTATCACAAAGGTGTGACTACAAGACCAGGGCTGGGAACTGAATATCCAAGGAGCCAGACATTATAAAGATCTCAAAGTAAGGGAACACTTAGGAGGCAGCAATCATAATATGGTAGAGTTAAGTCTACAGTTTGGGAGAGATGGCAAAATCGGATGTAATAGTATTACAGTTAAATAAAGGTAATTATAGGGGCATGAGAGAGGAACTGACAAAAAACAACTGGAAACAAAGCGTAGCAGGGAAGACCGTAGAGCAACAACGGTAGGGGTTTCTGGGTGTAATTGAGGACAATGCATCCCAAAGATAGATTATCCGGGGTGGGGAATTAGACAGCCATGGCTGGCAGAAGGAAGTCAGGAAATGTATCAAAGAAGTGAGAGCCTATAAAGTGGCCAAGAGCCCTGGGAAAATCAGAAGATTGGGAAGACTACAAAAACAAACAGAGGATAACAGAGTGAAATAAGGAAGGAGAAGATAAAATATGAAGACAGGCTAGCCAGTAATATTAGAAATACTAAAAGTTTCTTTAAATACATAAGAAACTATTGAGAGGCAAAAGTAGACATTGGGCCACTCCAAATTGACACAGGAAGACTAGTGCTGGGAGATAAGGAAATAGCTGAAGAACTTAATATGCACTTTGCATCAGTCTTCACAATGGAAGACATGAGTAATATCCAAACAATTAAGGAGAGTCGGGGGCAGAGCTGAGTATGGTAGCCTTTCCAAAGATAAAGGTCTAAAAATTGAAAAATCTCCTGGTGCCGATGGGCTATATCCTAGACTTCTGAGGGAGGTGGCTGAGGAAATAGTGTAGGCATTGGCTGTGATCTTTCAAAAGTCACCTGAGTCAGGGAAAGTCCCAAATGATTGGAAAATCACTGTTGTAACCCCCTTCAAAAAAGGATCACGACAAATGATTGAAAATTATAGGCCAATTAGCCTAACCACAGTTGTTAGTAAATTTCTAGAATCCATCATTAAGGATGAGATTTCTAAATTCTTGGAAGTGCAGGGTCGGATTAGAACAAGTCAGCATGGATTTAGCAAGGGGAGGTTGTGCTTGACAGACCTGTTAGAATTCTTTGAAGAGGTAACAAATAGGTTAAACCAGGGAAACCCAGTGGATGTTATCTATCTAGACTTCCAAAAGACCTTGATAAGGTGCCTCACAGGAGGCTGCTGAGTAAGGTGAGGGCCCATGGTGTTCGAGGTGAGCTACTGGCATGGATTGAGGATTGGCTGTCTGACAGAAGGCAGATGGTTGGGATAAAAGGTTCTTTTTCAGAATGACAGCTGGTGACAAATGGTGTCCTGCAGGGTTCAGTGTTGAGGCCCAGGCTGTTCACTTTATATATTAATGAAAGATCGAGGGACAGTTTATCTGGCAAAGTTTGCCGATGATATGAAGTTAGGTGGACAGGCAGGTACTACAGAGGAGGAGGGGAGGCTGCAGAAAGATTTAGACAGTTTAGGAGAGTGGTCCAGGAAACGGCTGATGAAATTCAATATGAGCACTTCGGAAAAAAGAATACAAGCATGGATTACTTTCTAAATGGTGAGAAAATTCATAAACCCAAAATACAAAGAGATCTGGGAGTGCTGGTCCAGCATTCTCTAAAGATTAACTTGCAGGTTGAGTCCGTGATTAAGAAGGCAAATATAATATTGTCATTTATCTCAAGAGGGTTGGAATATAAAAGCAGCGATATGTTGCTGAGAATTTATAAAGCTCTAGTTAGGCCCCATTTAGAATACTGTGTCCAATTTTCAGCCCCACACCTCAGGAAGGACATATCGGCACTGGAGCATGTCCAGTGGAGATTCACATGGACGATCTCTGGAATGGTAAACCTAACATACGATGAATAGCTGAGGATCCTGGGATTGTATTCATTAGAGTTTAGAAGGTTGAGGGGAGATCTAATAAAGATAATGCTTGGCTTAGAAAGGGTGGATGCTAGGAAGTTGTTTCCGTTAGGGTGGGAGACTAGAACTAATGGGCACAGCCAGAGAATTAGAGGGGGTCAATTTAGAATGGAAATGAGGAGACATTTCTCCAGCCAGAGTGTGGTGGGCCTGTGGAATTTATTGCCATGTAACACAGTGGGGGCCAGGACATTAAAGGTCTTCAAGGCAAAGATTGTTAAATTCTTGATCTTGCAAGGAATTAAGGGCCACGGGGAGAGTGCCGGTAAATGGAGTTGAAATGCCCATCAGCCATGATTAAATAGCGGAGTGGACTCAATGGGCTGAATCGCCTTACTTCGACTCCTATGTCTTATATGCATTCTATTAAGAAAGACAGTCAGATGGGTGTTGTGGGGAGGGGGGGGTGGGGGAGGGGAGGTGGGGAGTGCACAATGCCCTCAGTTCTTTTGTCCAGATCTTTAATGTATAACATGAACAGTGTGTGGTCCTAACACTGATCCCTGTGGAACTCCAGTAGTCACCGGCTGTCAAGCTGAGAAAGATCCACTTACCCCACTCTCTGCCTTCTGCCAGTCAACCAATTCTCTATCAATGCAAGTTCCTTGTCCCTAACACCAAAGGCTCCTCTTAGCAGCCTAAGTGGCACCTTGTCAAAGGTCTTCTGGAAATCCAACAGATCGTGTCCACTGGGTCTCCTTTGTCTAACTTATCTCCTCAAAAGAATTCTAATAGATTTGTCAGGCATGACCTCCCCTTGACAAAACCATGTGACTTAGCTGTATTTGACCATGCACTTCTAAGTACACTGCAATCTCATGCTTAATAATTGTTGCTCAAATCTTACCAACAACTGAGTTCAGGCCAACCAGCCTTTAATTTGCTGTTTTCTGCCTTCTTCCTTCTTAAACAGCGGTATTACATTAACAATTTTTCAGTCCTCTGACCCCAGTAATTCCTGAAAGATCACTAGCAATGCTTTTACAATTTTGTCGACTCTCTCTAAAAAAATCTGAGGCGTACTCCATTTGATGCAGATGACTTTTCCGCCTTCGGACCTTTCCACTTTCCTAGCAGCTTCACCTTAGTGATGGCTACTACACTCACCTCTTGACATTCTGGTAACTTCCATGGTGAAAACTAATACAAAGAATCTATTCAGTTCCTCCACCATTTCTTTGCTCGCCATTACTTCTTTTCCAGCCTCATTTTCCATTCTTGTCTCTCTCTTGTCTTTCACATATATAAACTCTTGCAGTCTTCTTTCAGATTACTAGTTAGCTTACCCTCATTAATCACTGTGTTCCCCTTCCATGCTTCAAGTTGTCCTCCACTGGCTTCCCAATCTTCCAATTTCCCACTAATCTTCACTATTTTATAAACTTTTACTTTTATGCTGTCCCTGACTTCCCATAGTGCCTCGTCCTACCCTTAGTAGGTTTCTTCTTCCATTGACTTAATTTCTGTTGAGCTGCTTGAAAAACCCCAGAAACTCCTGCCATTATTGCTCCACCATCTTCCCTGCTAAGTTCCCCTTCCAATCAACTCATTATGGCCATTGGCCCTTAGGGGTACCTTCACCTTAAGCTCCCAAATCAAATTTGCCTCATTACACATCTCCAAATCCAGAATTGTCTGTTTCCTAGCAGACTCTACAACAAGCTGCTCCAAATAACTACCTTGAAAACATTCCACAAATTCCTTTTCTTGGGATCCGTGACCAGTCTGATTTTCCCAGTCCACCTGCATATTGAAGTCCCCAGTGATTATTGAAATAGTACCTTTCTTAGAGGCCTTTTCTATCTCCTGATTTACTTTCTACCCCATATCCAGGAAGGAAGCCTTTACATAATTCCCATCAGGGTCTTGTTTCCCTTGCAATTCCTCAACTCTTCCCACAGAGTCTACACCTTCTGGCCTTATATCACTTCTTGCCATTGATTTGATTTAATTTCTTGCTGGCAAACTCTGCTTAACATGCAGGTTTAGTTGGCAGTTAGGAAGGCAATCGCAATGTTAGCAATCATTTCAAGAGGTTTAGAATACAAGAGCAGGAATGTGTTGCTGAGGGTCTGGTCAGACTGTATTTGAAATTCTTTGAGCCCCAGATCAGAGGTAGGATGTGATGGTGTCAGAGGGGCCTAGAGGAGGTTGACAAGAATGATTGAAGGGTTGAAGGGCTTGTCATATGATAAGTGGTTGAGGAGTATGGGCCTGTACTCAAATGGAGTTTAGAGGATCGGGGGGGAACTTACAGAATACTCAGAGGCCTGGATAGCATGGACATGGAGAAGGTACTTTACAAGTAGGACCCAAGAACACACACTCAGTGAAGGGACAATCCTTTAGAACTGAGATGAGGAGGAATTTCTTCAGTCAGAGGGTGGTGAAGCAGTGGAACTCATTGCAGCAGAGGGCTGTGGAGCCAAGTCATTGAGTGTCCCTAAGATAGAGATCGATATGTTCACAATTGGAAAGAGGTTCAAGGGTTACAGAGACAAGGCAGGAGATGGTAGAGAAACAAATCAGCCATGATCAAATGTTGGAGAAAACTCGATGGGCCTAATTTTGCTCCTCTATCTTATCATCTTATGTTCCAATCTTAAATTACTTCATTGTTAGAAATTAAAGAAAATCCAGATTGCTTAACTGGAAGAAAAGGTGCAAAGTGTTTACATTTTATAACAAGTGACTAGATTTGAAGTGTATGGTTCACATACATGGCAAACAAATGCGAAATAACCCATCAGAACACATCCCAAAAAATTAACCACTTGCCAAGTCATGGTGACAAGAATGGCCTACACTGTACTTCAAAAATGACGTTGGTGAATATTTTCCCTACATGGTTATCTTGTGGCAGATACCAATCGATCGATTTGCTAAATTATTTACCACCAAGGCTGTTTGTTTTTTGAGTTCCCAATGTGACGACTCCCTGCCCATTCCAATGACAGTAGGATGAGGCCCTCAAGTGGGAGGAAAGCCAATAATGGACAGTCCTGCTCCAAATTTAATTGAGCTCATTGCCTCCTTCGTACCTTCACTCCAAGTCCCACTACACCTCAAATTCCATTTGAGCTTCTTGGCAGTTTGGATTGGTGTCAGATTCACTGGTAAGTGCACAAGCGGCTTTGAAGTTCCTCAAGTACTCTCAAGCCATGCCTCCTGTAGGAGTTTACATTTGGTAGGAGAGATATAAGTCTGTACAAATTCCCCAGTCTTTCTCTGTATGAAAACTGCTGTTGCACTTAATCTTTTTTTAGAAAGGTAGGGAAAAATTAAGTTCCTCAAACTGCAAAAAAAGCGTAGAAATAAGAACGCAATGTTTGAGTTTGTACTTGAAAACACTCAATATATTCAGTATTAAGAAACGGATCTGATTTAAACACTGTGCAACAGTAACCCCTCACTGGGCATTGTTTCATGGCTTAATTTGCAGGATCTCTGAATTACATAATCAAAGAAATAGCATAAAACTAAACAGAAATAGTCTCAATACCTATTCAAGTAGATGATCAGCAAGGCAATTAGATTTAACTGTCCTTCTCAGGGCTGATCAAAATATATTGGCCTGGTTGAGATCAACGCTTTTAGCAATGATACAGAATTTTCCTGTTTGCTGGTTTAGTATCATAGCAGAATAGTCAAAGATGTTTTCAACAATGGAAGCTAGAAGGCAATGTGGTCCCCATCCTACACCCACTCCGATCAAAATCACCTTCTCAAAATTCCACCTTCAGTGTCCTTCCCTCCACTAGCCATTTATATAATTTGAATTGACCAGCAATACTAAACAGCATGACCTTTTCATTCAGACTGCCAGGAGGTTAATATGATCAAGCTTAATCACATCCTCCACAGAATCTGCTAATGGATCAACAACCCTTTAGTAATTGACACAAGGATGAATGGCTAGCTGAAGTGAGATGTGCCATAAGCTGCCAATGTGGCTAAAACAAATTGAGTTATGTCATTTTTTTACTCCATATCCTCACTAACTGAGATCATGCTGTATCCTAGGATAATCCTTGGCTTCTTTTTGACACCATCGTCCAATGCCTTAACCCCTTCTTCTCAAACATTTCATTCTCGTGACCAAAAGCAAGTGCAACAGGCTTCTAAATTTCTTTGTCACAGAGTCCATCAACTCAGCTATCTCCCTTCTGCTATCACAGAAGTCACCTCCACTCCATGTCTGAACTCACATTTTAGGTCATAAACTAGACCATCTCCCGTCATATCCATTCCAAACTCAGCTGGTCAGGGAGAAAACCCCTTCACCACTTTAATTTTATTCAATCACTGAGCATCCCTTATTAGGCCCTATGCTGGCTGATATTAATTATTTTCTCTTCTCAGATACTATCCCTCTACCTTCCAACATCCAAATTCACTCTCACCACCCCTTCTTCTAAAACCTCACCTTGACCCATATTCTTGCACATTTGTAGCCCTTTTTTAAGCTCCTCCTTCCCAAAATTCTTTGAGCACATCAAATCCATTATAATCAATCCCACATCTCCAAGCTTCAATCTCTCCAAGTAGAAACGCTCCTCCTTTCTCAACTTCTATGTAGCTTTGGATATAGTCAGCCATTCTATTTATCTCTATTGTGCCACTAAGGTTCCATTTGAACCCAACCAGTCATAGATGGAGGTATAATTGCAACCTCGTTTCTTCCACCATTATCTCTGGATCTATCTTTGTCCCTCTCCAATCCTATAATCAACATGTGGCTCAATAACAACGGCATTTGACTCTGCACTAGTGAAATTAAAAAGTGAATATACATAGCATATTATACTGTATACACACTAACACCACTCAGCTTTATCACCTCACATCCCTGTGAGATGATTGGCATCAGCTCATGGTGCACAAATGATTATTACATTCTTATCCTTCCTCTAAGGCCTCCTTTCTTCCGTAAATCAGACCTCATCCAGTCCTGTAATGTTCCAAAATTCTGTACTAATTCATCACTGGTTTCTTCGTATGCCCATTTACCAATGTTGGGGTAAAACAACTTTGCCTTCAGCCATCCAGATCAAATCTCTAAAACTCCTTCCATCTGCTTCTTTAATTTAGTTGTTAACCACTGATATTCGATTCTCATGTTTTGGCTTAGATTAACCTCAGTTTTTAATCAATTTATCTTATTAGGAATGCATCGGCCAGCTTAGAAAGCAGACATTAAAAACACCACGTAAATACAGTTGTTAAAAATGCATTAAGACAGAATAAACCAACCCATTTTTATTTGAAAATTGTCTTCCACATATTCACAGCCTCATATTACAGTTTACTGTGTTTAATGATTGAGAAATGTGTTTTCTTGATGGGTTTGACACTGTTTTAATCTAATAGCATCTATCAAGAGTTAAATGAGTTGCCTCCTAAAATAAATTAACAATTATACGAATCCAGAGGTAATCAATCATTCAAAGAGAACAGTTCTATCTTGGTCGGACGGACAGAAACAAATTAAAATACACAAGCCTACTGATGAAAGTTTTATTTATATAGACCAATGATCTAAAATAATATGTAAATACTTGTGTCCACACAGCATTTTCACATTATTTGAAGGGGATCACATATTTGATGCTGACGAACACTGAACAGTGAATTGTTTGTTCAGTACCAAATACCTCATGAAAATAAAATGTCCTTTGCCTTTGGCCATTTCTGTATGTTTTAAAATCAACTGCAAAGAGAAACAGCTTGAAGGTAAGTGGTGATAAAAATAAACATAATGAGTTATTCCACCTGTTGACCCTTCAAAACAAAAGAGCAGCACAAGCTCTGACAACCTCATTTTAAAACCTGAGAAGCACATTCAACAACCACTACCTTGCGATTCCCTCATGGACAACTCTAGTCTTACTCTGGAGGCAGAGTATTAATGGAAGGCACTTCTACACAGAGGACAGCACTGTCACAGAAAGTGACAGATGGTGCAACTCACCAGGATCAAAGTTGTATTACATCTTTGTAGAGCAAACAGTAAGGCAATGACAGAAAAAAGCATAATCGTGTAACGTGAAACATCAGGTGCAACAGAGCATTAAATCAGACAATGCAAAAAGCATAAATCCGATCTTAGATGGATCCGCAGGAGTAACATAGTTTTACACCAAACATTTTCCAAATACTGTTCTCGTGTGTGAATACTATTAAATGGGCTCTGATTGGCTCACCTAAACTGAAATCATTTTCAGGTGTTTACACTTATGTTTTCTTGGGGGTGAGCTGTTAGTGGTAGTGGCACTGCCTATGACACAGGGTTCAGCTTCCACCTATTTCAGAGGTGTGTAGTGACATCTCTGAACATGATTATTATGATTTTATCAAAACATTATACTATAAGGTTGAGCAAATTAGTGAATGTTACACATTCATATCCAATGGTCACATACCAGTACTCTCGAGCACGGATGAAAAGGTGAATCAGTGTACATACAGGTTAAATTAGCATCAGAAGAGGTTGAATCAGTGGCAGATTGATCACCTGACTATGCTGCTAGTTTCTCTTGGGCAATTCCTCGTTTCCAAAAATTGCAAACATGGAATATTTTTGGCTATTACCATTTTGACACTTCAAATTACTGTCAATGACTACCTCAACTTAACAGCAGACAGTTCAATCTCTGACACACCAAAAAGAGCACTGCCGTCCATTTCAAATGTCAATTAATTCCACACATTTCTCACTCACCAAATATTGATTCCAAGTATCCTGAGAGATAAATCGTTCAGGAACGAATGAGGGTGTGTAATTAAATCAGCGATGTGTATGTGTGTGTACACACACGTACACACATAGCATTTCCACCACAGTAACAGATACTAATAGAATCACTCCCTACCTTCGGAAACATCAAGGTCTGTGGTACCTTTCACTTGAGTAAAACACCACTGAACATCACTCCCACAGCCTCCGGCTCCTAAAAAGACAAATTCATCACGGGTGGAATCAGTTTGACTGGCATTGAGTCCCCTTCTCTCATTCAACGGCACAAATAACGAGCAGTGCATTAAGTCTTTGCTTACTTCTCATCGCTGCAAGTTCCCTCCACCGTTGTAACCCAGAAACTGGAAGCCAGGGCACGGTCACACCCCAGAGCAATACTCCTCAATCATCTGCCGGGGCTGCACCGCGCTGGGGAGGGGTCCGGATTGACAATTCCACACGCCAATCCCACCACAAACAACCAGGCGGACCTGCCGAAGGGAGCTCCCCACCGCCCAATCGGGAAATAGCAAGCAGCTTTCCGCTCGGCTGACTCCGAGTGAAGACGGATGTTTTGGTTTGGGAGGATTTGCCACATTTAAAGTGAAACCCAATCTAAAATGGGGATGCTGCTTCGCTTTGTCTTGCCACCCGGAATCCAGCTTGTTTTAAAGTAGTCTCGTAAATCGGTAGCTGGAACAACTGTCACTCAAGTCGCTTTCTAGCCTTCAAAAGAAGTGTCGAGTGGGAGAACACCTGACCACACATAAAACCAGACTTCTGCTTCATATAATTTTAGCATTGTCAGCCTGGCTGTCAATCTTGAAATGCATATTTCTCTAGTAAATGCAGGAAAGAATTTCTGTATCAATAGATTACTGCTTGCTCTTTTTGCAATACTTAATTGTGGGGATTTTCTTCCCACACTATTAGAGAAACTGAATCAATATTTTGAAAATGGATTATGAACTCAAAAGGATTACTGGCTCAAGTTGTTGATAGCCATGTGTTCAGTGATGGTAATGTCACAGGTAGATAGGATAATGAAGGCAGCTTTCGTTTGGTATGCTTCCCTTTATTGGTCAGAGTATTGAGTAAAGGAGTTGGGAGGTCATGTTGCGGCTGTACACAACATTGGTTAGGCCACTGTTGGGATATTGCGTGCAATTCTGGTCTCCTTGTGAAACCTGAGAGGGTTCAGAAAAGATTTACAAGGATGTTGCCAGATTTAGAAGATTTGAGCTACAGGGAGAGGCTGAACAGGCTGGGGCTCTTTTCCCTGGAGCGTCGGAGGCTGAGGGGTGACCTTATAGAGGTTTATAATATCATGAGGGGCATGGATAGGATAAATAGACAAGGTCTTTTTCCTGAGGTCGGGGAGTCCAGAACTAGAGGGCATAGGTTTAGGATGCGAGGGGAAAGATATAAAAGAGACCTAAGGGGCAACTTTTTCACACAGAGAGTTGTACGTGTATGGAATGAGCTGCCAGAGGAAGTGGTGGAGGCTGGTGCAATTGCAACATTTAAGAGGCATTTGGATGGGTATATGAATAGGAAGGATTTGGAGGGATATGGGCCGGGTGCTGGCAGGTGGGACTAGATTGGGTTGGGATATCTGGTCAACATGGACGAGTTGGACCAAAGGGTCTGTTTCCATGCTGTACATCTCTATGACTCTAAGATACTTTTACATTTCATTCCTTCTTCATCCTGAAAACACATATCATACTTAGATATGTCTGTATGCCAATGGTTGGCCAAACATTATTCCCATCTCAAAATAACAACAGTGGAATAGGAGGAAAGATTAGTAAATGATTGATTATCAAATTACAAAAATACTGAGCCAAAACAATTCTTTACAGCTCCATTTGGCGCTGCCTATTGCTTTTATCCAACCCCATTCATCCGCAAACTACTTGGACAATTTGAATGCTGCCGAAAAGGAGAGACTTGTTGCCAAAGCTTTAATAGTGCATTCATCAGGATACATTCAAGAATGCCAAATTTATAACAATCACAACAATTTATATTGATAGACAAAAGAGTGCTGATTAGTTGGCAAGGCAACTTTGATTAGCTGAAATGTTGCCATGGAGAAACCAACAGCCTCCCCAAGCACCGAAATGTCGATTTTCCTGCTCCTCGGATGCTGACTGACCTGCTGCACTTTTCCAGCACCACATTTTTCAACTCAGGTCTCCAGCAACTGCAGTCCTCACTTTCTCCCAAAGCACCCTGACAATTCAAAAAAGTCACAAGCGTTGAACTTATTTCTTTAGAATGTAAATGTGTGTTACTTTTTGCAAGCATGAATGAGCTACTTCATGAACTTGACAGATTATCTTAAATTGGATGTTCCTGCTTCCATTGGCATGCTCAGGATTATTCAGCAAGTACTGCCCGGTCATGCAATCACATCTAACAGTAGATATCTTGCTTTGGGTAGGAGGTTTAGTGGGAATGTCTCAGGATTGGTAATTTAGAGGCTTCAGATATGCTTTGGGGACACAGGTTAAAATTCCATCATGGAAGCTGGCAGAATTTTACTGCAGCTAATAAATCTGGAATTGATGTATCATTTTAGTAATCCTTAAAATGAAGCTATTATCAAATGTTGTAAAAAGCTTATTTCTTCCCTGGAGCATCAGAGGCTGAGGGGTGACTGTGGGAAAAGATTTGCTAACCCACGATAGGCCCACAAAAGCAAAATTAGCCAAACTGTACCAGAACACCCAGAATTCCTGAGCTGAATCAGATGGCACACAGACAAGGGAATACACTGTAAACTCCCATGGACATGACGGAGCACCACAGGTATGTCAAAGCCCTAAGAGCAGTTTCACAACCCAGCAATACCAAAGCCACACAAAGAGCAGGAAAGACAGACAGGCACCAGCAAGGACATGCTCCAGGAACTGGACAATGGAAGCACCTCACCACTTCAGAAGAGACTTTAACACCGATCTGTGAAGATGAATGGAACCATGATACTGTCAAGATGTACTGTGTGAAGGAACAGGACATTCATCCTTGAAACTAAATCACTCCATTTCGAGATACATTATAATTTCCCATTTCTTAATCAGTCATTGTGCAGCATTACTATAAAATTGGTCTCATCCTCAGCTCTGGGAAGAGAAATCTGATCTACCTGTGCAGACTGTCTGTTCCGTGTCAGCCTAGTCAATTTTTCTTCCAGCAATATCACTTGCAATAAACTGTTTGTCAATTTCACTTCGAGCTGTGTTTTGTGATCTCTAACCTGTTGGGCAAATTTCTCCAACAGTGACCTTATAGAGGTTTATAAAATCATGACGGGCATGGATAGGGTAAGTAGGTAACGTATTTTTCCTAGGGTTCGAGAGTCCAAATCTAGAGGACATAGTTTTATAATAAGAGGGGAAAGATTTAAAAAGGACCTGAGGGGTAACTTTTTCATTCAGAGGGTGACATCTGTACAGAAAGAGCTGCCAGAGGAAGTGGTGGAGGCTGGTATAAATACAACACTTAAAAGGCATCTGGATGGGACTATGACTAGAAAGGATTTGGAAGGATATGGGCCAAATGCTGGCAAAGGTAACTCGATCGGATTGGAATGTCCAGTTGGATTGAAGAGTCTGTTTCTATGCACTGTGACTCTATGAAAACCTATCTTTTCAACTCAGAGGAAGGAGTTCTCACGATAATTTTATGTTTTATGCTTGTAAACAAGTCATGAGGCTAAGATCTTAACAAGTAATATTTAAATTCCCAGAATTGTTTTTACACATGGACAGCGTAAGGCACCCTATTCTACAATGAGACATTTGATTCTGTTAAAGTCTATGATGAAAATAATAACCAGAAATGCTGTATTCAAAGATGTTCTGTTACAATAAAATGCTAGACTGACTACAGATGTTTTACCACTCTCCTTTCATATTCAGTGCATAGGAATCTGGATCGAGTGTGTATGGGCCAGATCTTCTAATCAGGATTGGAAATCCTATCTCTGTGAGAGCTTGCTGGCCAGGAATCTTCTCAACTGAAGCAATCTACTCCAGAGTAAAAATTCATACATCCGGCATTGGAGTATATCAGTGTTGCAACCTTGTTCCTTTCTCGCAGCAATTCCTGCTATTTCCCATGATATACAAGTCCTGAAGCCACTTTTACAGTTAAAGAGAGATGAGTAAGTGTGTTAGGTAAGTGAGGAGGTAGTGTGCAGGTATGTGAGGAGTACTGCAAGGTAGATTGAGGGTTAGGGAGGCAAATGATGAGGGGATGGGGTGCCAATTAGGTCAGGGGTTTTGGGTGGCAGGTGGGTGAGGGATAAAGTTATTGGCTGGGTGAGATTGGAGTGCCAGAGTGGTTTGGGGTTCAAGTAAGAGGTGGGTAGGATGCCAGGTGGGTGACAGGTAGAGTTCCTAGTGGATGGATGGGAGGGTAGGAAAGCAAATGTATGAGGGGGGGTAAGGTGCCAGGTGATTAAGGGGGTAGAGTAGCAAGTCCGTGATGGTAGGGAGCAGCTGAGTGAGGGTGGGGATGGCACTTAGGTGAAAGGCAGGCTGGCAGGTTGGTGAAGGGTTGCGAGTCAGGTGGGTGAGGGAGTTAAGTGTTGGGTGCTAAGGTTGATGGAGGGGTGGGAATTGGCAGTTAGGGTGGGTCCAGTCAAAGGGGTGGTTTAGTCAGAGCATAAGTAGTCACAGGGATCAGCAGAGTTGGGGGGAGGGGAGCAAATTGTGTCAAGGGATCTGACTGTGTGGAGTTTGCACTTTCATCGAGTGGACTCGATGGGCCGGTTGGCCTTACTTCCACTCCTATGTCTTCTGGTTCCGTGTCTGCGTGGGTTTCCTCCGGGTGCTCTGGTTTCCTCCCACAGTCCAAAAATGTGCAGGTTAGGTGAATTGGCCATGCTAAATTGCCCATAGTGTTAGGGGCAGGGGTAAATGTAGGGGAATGGGTCTGGGTGGGTTGCACTTCGGCGGGTCAGTGTGGACTTGTTGGGCCGAAGGGCCTGTTTCCACACTGTAAGTAATCTAATCCAAGTAATCTAATCTAATCTAATCCAATCTAATTGGAGGGAGTCCTGTCAGGCTAAGTTGAGATAATGTATATGAGGTGTGTTGAATGTCCTGGAGTGGGGAGATTTTGGAGTTGTATCAGGTTGAGTGAAGGTTGAGAGGTTCAGATGGGGAAAAACAGATTGTGTCAGGGTGGTGGCTGATGGTTCAGGTTTGATGTTGGGTGTTGGAAAAGGATCTGGATTTAGGTTGATTCAGAATCATGTCAGGTCTGAAGGCAGGGGGAGAGGGGGGAGGGTGTCCATATGGATTTGAGATGTGCCAGTTTAATATACTCAGGAATGACAACAGAATTTAATTTTCCTGGGTAATATTATGCTAAATTCAGTCAGAAACCTCCAAGGTCTATAGCTCTAAAAAATAAAAGTTAGAGGTGTAACTTCTAAGGGGTCACTGGATGAGTAATTCAGAGGCCAAGGTTAATGTTTCTGGGGCATGAGTTCAATTCTCACTGCAGCAGCTGATGGACCTTATTTTGGAGATGAAGACCTGAGGGCACAGCCTCAGAATGACGGGGTAACCCATTAGAACTGAGATGAGGAAGAGTTTCTTAAGCCAGAGGATGGTGAACCGTTGAAAATTCATTGCTGCAGACAGCTGTATAGGCCAAGTCATTG
Source organism: Chiloscyllium plagiosum (assembly GCF_004010195.1). Lineage (NCBI taxonomy): Eukaryota > Metazoa > Chordata > Chondrichthyes > Orectolobiformes > Hemiscylliidae > Chiloscyllium > Chiloscyllium plagiosum. Next base: position 22,394,747 of record NC_057741.1, on the reverse strand, counting down.
AGTGTATTTAAGACAGAGACAGATAAGCTCTTGATTAGTAAGGGGAATCAAAGGTTACAGGGAGAAGGCAGAAGAATGGGATTAAGAAACATATCAGCCATGATCGAATAGTGGAACAGACTCAATGGGCTGAATAGTGTAATTCTGCTCCTATATCTCATGGTCTTGATGGTCTATTACAGAGATGGAGACATTTCAGAGAGCTCCAATGCTGGCTAATTGCCCATGGGAATTTTCAACCTGCAGGGCAATTTCCATGTGTCGTGGTTCTATCACTAAACTCATGTCAACACTTCTCCAACCACTGAAAGACCAAAGCTGAAATTTCTGGTGGGACTTCCTCTTTTTCAAAGAATTGCAGTGTCATGAATCTAAATTTAACCACATCGAACAAGTAAACACAGCAGCTCAACAGGCATTCACATTTGATACAATTTCATCCATTTTTTTGTGTTGATGTGGATGTCACCTCCTCTCTCTCAGGTCAAAACACATAAAAATGAACAAAAGACATGCTTGGTTTCTGAAGTTGGAATTTTTTTTTCTTATGAGGAAGCAGTAATATCACAAACTGGTCTACTCATGACTGGGAGCACAACATGTTGATAATCTCAATACTGACACAAGGAAGAATGGATGAATCAAAATCCTGATATCACGCTGGGCAATATTTTGGAAAATTGTGCTTTGGATAAAGATAGGGATATTCATCCTTTGAAAATTTGCAAATGGCAGGTGGTCCCAAAATAAGACTTATAAGTCAAATCTTCTCTGTCATGAAACAAACTGCTGAAAATACTGAGTACATCAGGCTGAGAGGAAAATAAAGTTAACATTTCAGGTCAATGAACTATTGTCAGAAACCTGCCATCTTATCTGTAGACAAATGGAGGAAGTTGTTACAGATGCTGGTTAATGAAATCTACCATATCAGCTGCTTGTAACATGTCCCCATTACCCTGGACACTCAACCACTTTTCACACTGCAAATGTGAACCTCTGGCTGCACATGCTAAGAGGAGAGCAAGATACGTCATAAGAAGACATTGTGTGAGCCCCCTAACATAAACAGTGTTTGATCACAGTATTGTAGACAAAATGAAGTTCTAGGCCTTATTATTCACATTCCTTCCTGCCTTTAATCTCCCAGAGAATTTCAATCCACTCTTGTGACTGGCAAAATACTTGCCTCTTTTAACCTGAAGATTCAACTGAACTTCTATGCCCAGCACATTTTCTGGAATCATCTCAGCACAATTCTTACTCAGTAAATTTCAGCTTCCAACTAAACCATGAGCAACCAAGTATTATTGTCCAATAAATTAAGACTCCAGCTAGATCCTTCAGTAAATATCTTACTTTAAATTGTTTCTGTGTAATCATAACAGCATCTCAAATATAAACCATGAAAGACTCCTATTTGATATAATATTGACACAATGCTTGGAAAACAAGTTTTATTTAAATATAATTATTGTTACTCTATCAAGTAAACTTTGAATCACCTTTGTAACTTGTTGTGCTTGTAGAATTCCAGAGTGTAAATCTTGTCTGTCTGTGTTTATTTGTATTCAGCAGCACACACTGTTTCAAACAGTATTCAGACTTCTGAATTTTCAGTGACGGCCAAGGAGCCTCTCAGGCTACGTGTCACGTTTGAATGAATCAAGTCCACAAGTTTGAATCAATATTTCCATTAATTTGCATTTATGGCTCAAACTGTAGATGTCAACTGAAAGAAGTGTTCTGATTGACAATGCATACGTCAGATGAGACAACAGCACTACCAATAGTAATCATCTTAAGACCAACACATTTAAAACAACATACCATCAGGTAAGAAAGGTGAAGAAGGTAGAACAAGGTTTATTTGACTCTTGCGAGTTGTATTGCCCTCAGGCTGTAGTTTGGAAATCCTAGTCAAAAGCACAAGATCATTTAACAAGCAAATTCTGGCTGGAATCTTACGTAGATATATGTGCCATAGATTATTACAATTCAAAACAACTAGGAGGATATTTTAAATGCAGAAAGTGGGGTTCTTTTGGCACTAGCAGCTTTCAAGATTAGATGTACCAGTTGAAATGTCAGTTTAACCTGTATACAGTGCAACACAGCATTGTGCAAAAAGGAAGTTGAGGGTTGCACTGGGAACCATTGCCCAGAGAAATGTCAAGGGTCAGATTGTCACTTAAATTGTCTGCTGATGCTAATTTGATGAGGTTGCATGGCAGCTTGGTGGCTAACACTTGAGGTTATCCCTGTCCAAAAAGCAATTAGAAATCAACAAGTCACCGCAAAACATTAAGATCTTCAACTGAGTGTACGTTGCTACTTAAATTGTTTATTTACTGCCAAAGGATTAAGGAGGAAAGCTGATAACATCGTGAGACTTTCAGAGATACTTCATACACATTCTATTAATATTTATTCAGGAAGTTCTCTGAGAACCTCATCTGAAAAGAGTAGGTGCCATGCTACTCTACATTATTGTAGAGTATTTCTGGGAGGCACCTGGAGAAGGGAAGTGTTTGATTATAGAACATAGAACATAGGACATTACAGCAGAGTAAAAGCAACTTTGGCCCTTGATGTTGCGCCAACCTGTGGAACCAATCTGAAGCCTATCTAACCTACACTATTCCATTCTCATCCATATGTCTGTCCAATGACTATTTAAATGCCCTTAAAGATGGTGAGTTTACAACAATTGCAGGCAGGGCACTCCACGCCCCTCCTACTCTCTGAGTAAAGAAACTATCTCTGACATCTATCCTATATCTATTACCCCTCAATTTAAAGCTGTGTCCCCTCGTGCTAGCCATCGCCATCCGAAGAAAAAGGCTCTCACTGTCCAATCTATCTAACCCTCTGATTACCTTACATGTCTCAATTAAGTCACCTCTCAACCTTTTTCTCTCTAACGAAAACAGCCTCAAGTCCTTCAGTCTTTCGTCGTAAGACCTTCCCTCCATACCAGGTAATATCCTAGTAAATCTTCTTTGAATCCTTTCCAAAGCTTTCACATCCTTCCTATAATGCGGTGACGAGTGCGCAATACTCCAAATGTGGCTGCACCAGAGTTTTGTACAGCTGCGTCATGATCTTATGGTTCTGAAACTCAGTTCCCCTACCAATAAAAGCTAACACATTGGATGCCTTCTCTTATCAACCTAGGTGGCAACTTTCAAGGATCTATCTACCTGGACACTGAGATCTCTCTAGTCACCTACACTAATGAGAATCTTACCATTAGCCCAGTATTCTGCATTCCTATTACTTCTTCCAAAGTGAATCACCTCACATTTTTCCGCATTAAACTCCATTTGCCACCTCTCAGCCCAGTTCTGCAGCTTACCTATGTCTCTCTGTAACCTACAACATCCTTTGTCACTAGCCACAACTCTACCGACCTTAGTGTCATTTGCAAATTTACTAACCCACCTTTCTACCCCCTCATCCAGGCCAATTATAAAAATGACAAACAACAGTGGACCCAAAACAGATCCTTTCGGTACCCCATTAGTAACTGAACTCCAGGATGAATATTTACCAACCTGTCTTCTTTCTGCTAGCCAATATCTGATCCAAACCTCTAAATCACCCTCAATCCCATGCCTCCTATTTTATGCAATAGTCTACCATGGGAACCTTATCAGAAGCCTTCCTGAAATCCATATACACCACATTAACTGCTTTACCCTCATTTACCTGTTTGGTCACCTTCTTAAAGAAGTCAATATGGTTTTTAAGGCATGACCTACCCTTCATAAAACCGTGTTGACTATCCCTAATCAAATTATTCCTTTCTAGGTGATTATAAATCCTATCGCTTATAACTCTTTCCAACACAACTGAAGTAAGGCTTGTCTCTACTCCCCTTCTTGAACAAGGAGACAACATTTGCAATCCTCCAGTCTTCTGGTACAATTCCTGTGGACAGTGATGACATAAAGACCAAAGCCAAAGGCTCGGCAATCACCTCCTGGCTTCCCACATAATCCTAGGATAAATTCCATCTTGCCCAGGGGTCTTACCTATCTTCACACTTTCCAGAATTGCTAACATCTCCTCCTTGTGCACCTCAATCCCACCTCGTCTAGTAGCCTGTATCTCAGTATTCTCCTTGACCACATTATCTTTTTCTCGTGTGAATACTGACGAAAAATATTCATTTAGCACTTCCCTATCTCCTCTGACTCCACGCACAACTTCCCATTACTATGTTTGATTAGCCCTAATCTTACTCTAGTCATTCTTTTATTCTATACAAAGCCTTAGGGTTTTCCTTGATCCTATCCGCTAATGACTTATCATGTCCCCTCCTGGCTCTTCTTAGTTCTCTCTTTAGGTCTTTCTGCGAACTTGTAACTCCCAAGCACCCCAATTGAGCCATCACATCTCATCCTAACATAAGCCTTCTTCTTCCTCTTGACAAGAGATTCAACTTCTTTACTAAGCCACGGCTCCCATGCTTGACAAACCGCACTAGCTGGTCCTTGAATAAGCTCCACGTTTCAATTGTGCCCATCCCCTGCAGTTTCCTTCCCCATTCTATGCGTCCTAAATCTTGCCTTATCACATCATAATTTCCTTTCCCCAACCAAAACGTTTGCCCTGCGGTTTATACTTATCCCTTTCCATCAAGTAAACATAACCAAATTGTGGTCACTATCACCAAAGTGCTCACTTACCTTCAAGTCTAACCCCCGGCCGGATCAGTACCAAATCCAATGTGGCCTCGCTCCTTGTTGGCCTGTCTACATACTGTGTCAGGAAACATTCTTGCACACATTGGACAAAAACTGACAAAATCTATCTGAACTTTAGTATTCCCAGTCAATATTTGGATAGTTAAAGTCCCCCATAACAACTACCCTGTCACTCTCGTACCTATTGAGGATCATCTTTGCTATCCTGTCTTCTACATCGCTGGAACTATTTGGAGGCCTATAGAAAACTCCCAATAGGATAACCTCTCCTTTCCTGTTTCTAATCTCAGCCCATACTACCTCAGTAGATGAGTCCTCAAAACTCATTTCCGCAATGGTAATACTGTCCTTAACTAATAGTGCCACACCTCTCTCTCTTTTACCATTTTCTCTGTTCTTATTAAGACATCTAAATCCCAGAACCTGCAATAACAACTCCTGTCCCTGCTCTACCCATGTCTCTGAAATGGTCACAGCATCGAAATTCCAGGTACCATCCCATGCTGCAAGTTCACCCACCTTATTCCGGATGCTCCTGGTGTTGAACTAGACACATGCCAAGCCAGCTTCTTGATTGCCGTTGCCTTCTTGTGATCTTGAAATCTTCGTTCTGACCTCACTACTCTCAACCTCCCGTATATTTGAGCTACAATTTCGGTTCCCATCCCCCTGCTGAATTAGTTTAAACCCACCCAAAGAGCATTAGCAAAAGCTCCCCCCCCCCCACCTCAGGATATTGGTACACCTCTAGTTCAGGTGAAGACTATCCTGTTTGTAGAGGTCCCACCTACCCCAGAAAGAGTCACAATTATCCAGGAATCCAAAACTCTCTCTCCTGCACCATCCCTGTAACAACATATTCCATTCCTCTCTCTCCCTATTCCTTGCCTCGCTGGCACATGGAACGGGCAACAAACAAGAGGCAATACCTCTGGTTGTTCTCGTTCTAAGCTTCCACCCTAGCTTCCTGAATTTCTGTCTTAAATCCCCCTCTCTCTTCCTACCTATGTCGTTGGTGCCTATGTGGATCACGACTGGAGCTGCTCCCCATCGCCCTCAAGGATCCCGAAAACACGATCAGCGACATCGTGAACCCTGGCACCTGGGAGGCAACACACCAACCGTGAGTCTCTCTCATTCCCACAGAATCTCCTATATAACCCCCCAAACTATGGAGTCCCCAATGACTAATGCTCTGCTCCTCTTCCCCCTTCCCTTTTGAGCAACAGGGACAGACTCTGTGCCAGAAACCTGTACCCCATGGCTTACCCCTGGTAAGTCATTACCCCCCCAACAGTTTCCAAAATGTTGTTGAGGGGAATGGCCACAGGATATCCCTGCACTGATTGCCTTTTCCCTTTCCGTTCCCTGACGGTAACCCACCTACCTTTTTCTTTTGCCTGAGGTGTGATTATCTGTGCCTTTTCTAGGTGTCCCTTTAGTCTGACGGATAAAACATGAGGTCTGACACAACTACAGAAAGAGAGATTGACAGGAGGTGACAGACTTTCCCGTCTTTGAGATGAGGTCATCACCTCGCTTCTGGATCCAAGTGAATAAGGCAATGTTCTGAAGGGGTTTAAAATTCATGTTGCATTAGTTCCACAATTCTACTGATGTCACACACACTATAAGGGTGGATACGAGGAGCACTTTCTGAGGGAGCATTCGTATCTGCAGCAGGTCCCTAAGATATCAGTAATTATGCCTGGCCAAATATAATTGCTGAAAATGTGTTGCTGGAAAAGCGCAGCAGGTCAGGCAGCATCCAGGGAACAGGAGAATCGACGTTTCGGGCATAAGCCCTTCTTCAGGAATGTGTTTACTGCATCTGTTCTTATGCAATAAACATTCTAAGAACAGTGCCTCTTCTGTAGACATTCCACAGTAGCATTTCACTTTGCACTATTCATTAGATGGTTCCAAGACAAAACCAAGTCGAGAGGTGATAGCAGTGAGCTACCTCAAGCAACCTTTACCCGTAGTACATACAGGGAGAGGTGGCAAATGCCACAAGATGTCAGAAGTGGTCATGTTGGAAAATACTACAGACGAGGGGTGACCTTATAGAGGTTTACAAAATTTTGAGGGGCATGGTTAGGATAAATAGGCAAAGTATTTTCCCTGGGGTCGGGGAGTCCAGAACTAGAGGGCATAGGTTTGGTTTGAGAGGGGAAATATATAAAAGAGACCGAAGGGGCAACTTTTTCACGCAGAGGGTGGTACGTGTATGGAATGAGCTGCCAGAGGATATGGTGGATGCTGGTACAATTGCAACATTTAAGAGGCATGTGGATGAATAGGAAGGATTTGGAGGGATATGGGCCGGGTGCTGGCAGGTGGGACTAGATTGGGTTGGGATATCTGATTGGCATGGGCAGGTTGGACCAAAGGGTCTGTTTCCATGCTGTACATCTCTATGACTCTATGACTCTATCTCATCCATCAGGATCCCCAAAGATGTGTGTGAGGAGCTGTGCAGCCTCACTCAATCCCTAAACCATCCTGAAATTTGCATTACCTGTGAACCAGAACACTCCCCGCAGCCCCTTCAATGGAATAGATGTGTCAATCCCACATCAGCCGCTGCAGTGAAATTGTACATGTCACTGCTTGAGTGCGAAACCTGCCATTTTTAGCACCTCCACATAAGCTCAAATTTATACCAATCTGCAATTAGGATCAGATTGCACAATTCAACCATTTGTTCAAATAGGCACAGCACCCATTTAGCATTTTTCTCACACTTCCATCAACATAACTGCCAGGGTATTCTGGATACCTTTGTCTTTACTTGGGTTTACATCTGTTTACGTCACCTTTCTCTACAGTGTCTGCAGAGCAGTACATTTACAGCAGATTATATTATGTTCTTGCAAGTGCATCACCCCTGTTCATTTATATTTTTGAATTAAAGATGTGAACATTTTCAAAAATAGTGGAAATAACATTTTAATAAAATTCTCAAGCCATGTTCAAGCTTATTAATTATATTTTTGAAAAAAACAGGATTTTCCCCATGAGTTTAAATCATACAGACCAGAACATTTGGCATATAATAATGTAATTTCTGGTTTTAGACATGTCCATGGCCAACGTAAATTAGTCTATACTCTCTTGGTTTGATTAGTGCCCTTTTTAATCAAGCACAGCACATGGGATTTTAAAGAACCCACTGTAACCTCAACCCTATTCCATTACACATGTTGCAAAGTTTGCTATATGGTTCTTGGTAGCAGGTTTGAAAATAAATCTAAACAAATGATTTCCAAATATATATAGTCTTCATGGTTTGTGTAATTATGAATAAAGAGTGCCTGTTTCTTTCTAAATGAGATTGCCAGTTATAAATTGCTAAGTAGCCTTGGCAACAGATCCAAAGGTATAAAGGCACTGATCATGACCAGTCTTAGGAGTGTAGTTGAGCATGTTAACAAGGCTCAAATAGAAAGTAATATTGCTATCCTCACTTCAAAATAGCAGAATGTCATGTTTATAACTGCACAAATCACAAAGAGTGTCGTATTTGAGATTTGTGTGTGAAGCTGTAAAATAGCCTTTTAAAATTTAAGTATTATGTGTGATTACAAGGCATAGCGACCAAAGCCAAACACACTGGCCAATTACCAACCTCAATGCACAAGAAAAGTGTCATAAATAAATGAAAAGCGAATAAACCCACAGTCCAAAATCATAAGATACCTAATTGTTGTCTAACATATGAATACAAATCATGTATATAACCATTCATATAACAATTATAGAATTGCCTGATAGCAGCTCCTCCCAATTAACACTCCCTCGCTCCTGCCTGATACTGACGTGATTTGCCTTCCCTCAGTTCAGTAGCTTCCCACAAGATCCTGATTTATCCATGTTCATAGCTATCTTAATATTTAAGGAGTGATTACTGTTTCCAAAATGCCCTCCTACTGAAAAGTCAGTCACCTGGTTAGCCTCATTAGTTAATACGGGATCCAGGATAGCCCCTCCTCTTGTTGGACTATCCACATACTGTTCTAAGTCAACCTCTTAGATGCATTAACAATCTGAGCCTATTGTTCTAAGGGAGTCCCAGTCAATATTGGGGATGTCGAACTCACCACTATGACAACTCTGTTTTTAATTCACTTTTCCATAAGTGGCTTACATATTTGTTCCTCAATGTCTCGGTGGCTGTTGGAGGACATATAGTATAATCCTAACACAGTAATTGCATCCATCTTATTTTTGAGCTCTACCTGTACTGCTACAGTGGATGAACCCTCCAGCTTGTCCTCTCTGAGTGCAGATTGTAACATTTTCCCCAATTCATATTGCAACTCCTCCACCTCTTTTACCTTCCTCTTTATCTCATCTAAAACAACAAGATTCTGGAAAGTTGAGCAGCCAGTCCTGTCCCTCGCTCAACGAAGTCTCTGTAATGGCCACAACATCATAGTCCCATGTACGGATTCAGGCTCTAAGTTCCTCTGCCTTACCTATCCTGCTCCTTGCATTGCAATAAACACACTTCAGCCCAACCCCATCAGATACTGACCTGATATTTGGTTTGAGTTTCCCTGATGTAAATTCTTCTGTTCTCCAGTGACAGGACATTGCATAGGATGAAAGCAGAAAAATATTGTAAACACACAGTTCCAACTTCCTACCTTGCCCCTTCAATCTGTACGTTGCATCATGCATGCTGTCCAATTCCAATAAAGTGCTGGATAATTACTTTGCTTCAAACAACTGTCTTCAGCCACTCACTGCACATTCTGCAGCTCTCTCTGGACCCATTGGATTGACTACTGTCTTGTCCCTCTCTCAATCAAATCTCTGTAATATTTACATCATAGTTATATATACTCATCCAAGCTCCAAGTTCATTGGTCTTACCTGTCATACCCCTCACTTTAAAATCAGCACACTTCAGACTGCCAGTCCCATAGTGTTCAGTACCCTCTACCTGTTTGTTGTTGGTCTTAGCTGTACTGGAATTAGTCTCCAACTCATCCTCAGTCACTGTACTAGTGGACCTACTACTCTGGTTCCCAATTCCCCCTGCCACACTAGTTTAAAGCCTCCTGAGTGATAATAGCAAACTTGCCTGTCAGGAGATTGCAGCCAATTCAGGTGCATCCCATCCTTATGTATATCCTACCAACTCGGGAATCCCAATGATCCACATTTTCGGAAGCACTGCCTCCTCCACCAGCTCTTTGGCCATTTTTAAAATCTGTACTATCGTCCTATTTCTAACCTCATGGCACGTGGCATATTCCAGTCTCTCCAAAATTCAAATATCCTTTCAGCACAACTCCGGCAACACCTTTTCTTTAATACAGATAGATTTGATAATAAAAAAATAGATTGGCACGGTAGCTCAGTGGTTAGCACTGCTGCCTCACAGCACCAGGGTCATGGGTTTGATTCATTCCTCAGGCAACATTCTGTGTGGACATTCTCCCCATGTATGCGTGGATTTCCTCTGGGTGCTCTGGTTTCCTCCCACAGTCTAAAGATGTGCAGGTTAGATGAATTGGCCATGCTAAATTGCTCATAGTGTTAGGTGCATTAGTCAGGGGTAGATATAGGCTAGGGGTCTGGGTGGGTTACTCTTCAGAGGGTCAGTGTGGACTTATTGGGCCAAAGGGCCTGTTTCCATACTGCAGGGAATCTAATCTAAAATAACATTATTTTCTTCTTTGTCCTTGAAAATAGTTATTGTGTATTTGGTGAACCATTCCTTTTACAGATGGATTGTTAGTGCCAAAGAGTCTCACATCTTGAAAGGAAATCTGGTTGAGCTTCTTTACGCTTGAGATGGTTATTTGGGGTGTGAGTGTATATTTGTTTTGGTACACATAGCCTGTATTCAAGAATTGATATTATCTTTGGTTGAGAAATTGGGATTAACTCTGCCTCATTGGGTGCCTTCTGAGATGCTGTATGAGACACTGGTGCATACTTTTGAAACACAACACACGACACCATATGTTGATAGAACTATTTGTGCAAGAATTTTGTGTGGTTGCCAGAACATAAGAAATATGAGTAGGTCTGGGTAGTTTAACTCTGAAGCCTGACCTACCCATCAATACAATCATGACCAATCTGATGGTGACCTGAGAACCAATTTCCTGCTTGCCCCCATAATCTTTAATTATCTTCTCGATCAAAAATCAGCCTATCTCAGCCTTGAATATATTCAGCGATGGAGCCTCCACTGCTTTCTTAGGGAAAGAATTCTAAACATTAGTGACTCTCCCAGGGAGAATTCTTTTTCTTCATTTCCATCTTAAATGGGAAACCTATTATTTTGAAGTTGTGTCCTTGTTTTCAGATTGTCCCATGAGAAGAATCCTTCCCTACTCTGTCAAGCACCTCAAAGCATATAAAATTCAATTATATAACACCCTTTTTAATTCTAATGAGTAATAAGCCCAAACTGCTCAACATTTCCACGTAAGACAATCCCTGATCCAGGAATCAATGTACTGAACTTTCTCTGAGTGATTCTAATCGTTTATGTCTGTCATGACATTCACTGTTTGTCATAACTACCAGACGCGCCCATCTCATGGTCAATAGACAATTCCTTGACCAAAGATTAATATAGCCTGTGTAGCCCCTTTTTTCACTTTGTAATGATTCAAGTTAGAGTAGATTAGTAGGCAAGCCACTAGTCAAGCTGTTCCAGTTCAACTACAACACTTGTACTTACCTGACAATGTGGAAAATTGCCCAGGTCTGGCCCGTACACGAAAAAAACAGGACAAATTTGATCTTCTAATTACCACCACTTTTGATCATTAGTAAAGTGATGGAATTTGTCATCAACAATGCTATCACATAGCACTGGCTTAGCAATAACCTGCTTACTGACATAGTCTCTGCCAGAGCCAATCAGCTCCTGACTTTTTTAAAGCCTTGGTCCAAACATGAACAAAGGAGTTGAATTCCAAAGGTGAGATGAGGTAGACTGCCCTTGCCAAAAGGCCATCATTGTAAACAACTCCTTGGTTCCTGACCATCTGCACATTTGCAGGAATCCATAGTCACAAAACAGAATTCATAACAGGTATCAAATTCTTTGCCAAAGCAAAGTTAATGTTAGCTTTTATTACAAAATATAGAGTACATAAGTAAAATAGTCTTGTTACAATTATACAAGCCAATACTGAGGTCATCACAACAATACTCCACACATAGGGCTGCAAATATGATGTCTGATATTGTAGGGATTTCTTTTAAATAACCATACTAAAAGAACATGTCTACTTTTTAAAAATCGGTGCATTCGAAATGTTTCAAAAAACATTGAACTATATCTCAATCTCAAATAACAAAAGAAAGATTTTTAAAATGCACCTTGCCCTGGACAACACAATGAGGCCTTCTAAATTGCATAACAGTGCTTTGTGCCCCAACAGATTTCAAAGTGGGAACCATAAACATTGATAACAATGGCATTTGAAAAGCTGATTGTCTCAACTAAAAGACAATATGACTGATAATGCGCCTATCCACAAAGCCTGGACTATTTAACAACTCATAGTCAGAAAAGATTACTCATCAGTCTGGAATAAACACTTCAACAAATGAAATTGTATAAAACTGACTACACAGCCATCTTTGTGGTAGAACTCCAAGGGCAAAGCTCTGAAGAAAACATCCATAGAGGCGAGTTTTGACCAAGGAGAAGTCAAGAGGAGATCATTTATAGAAAACTAATTCTGTTGAAGCAAAGCCAGGCAGAATTTTTTGAAGCCATAGATGTAGTAAAAAATGAGAAAAATTCTCCCTCCAAAAATTGCAGTTCTGGGGACACTACCTAAAATAGAAACCACTAGCTATCCTAACTGGGGGTGGCTCAGTGGTTAGCACTGTTGCTTTACAGTGCCGGGTTCGATTCTAGCCTCAGGAAGGGAGTTTGCACATTCTCCGCGTATCTGTGTGGGTTTCCTCCCACAATCTAAAAATGTGCAGGTTGGGTGAATTGGCCATGCTAAATTGCCAATAGTATTCAGGGATGTTGAGGTTAGGTGCGTTAGTCAGGGATAAAGTTAGACTAATGGGGAACAGATTTGGGTGGGATACTCTTTGGATGGTTGGTTTGGGCTGAAGGGCCTGTTTCCATATTGTAGAGATTCTATACAACTATAGGAAACCATTTAAGCTTTTAGACTTGCTTCAGGGGTTAATCTCTTCACTTCAGCAACAAAGAACACAGGAAACAGGTCCCCAACAGTATGTCATATAGACTTAGCAACTCTTATCAGTTTGTTCTTGCTTATCTGTCATTATTTTAGTCATAGATCTGTACTTCTTTGCTAATAATGCTATTTCTTTATCCCTAAGGAACCTTCCAAAGCAACTTGTATTAAACTAACCTTAAACCTTTTAAGTAATAGCTTAACTTTTCTCTTCACTTGCGAGAGGAGGTAGTACTGGCTGCGCCTGTATTTATTGTCCATGCTGGTAAAATACGGCTGAGTCAGCACAGCTTCATCAAGGGGAGATCATTCCTGAGATACCTGTTCAAATTCGTTGAGGAGGTAATGATGAAGTTAAACAAAGGACAGCCAATGCACGGTATTTGTTTGGATTTCCAGAAGCCCTGTGACAAAGTGGAGGCTGCTAAACAAGATAAGAGCCCATGGTGTTAGGGGCAGGGTACTGGTATGGGTGGAGGATTGGCTGACTGGCAGAAAGCAGAGAGTGGGGATAAAGGGGTCACATGGCAGTTGGTGACTTGTGGCGTTCTGCAGGACTCAGTGTTGGGACGACAACGAATCATGTTCTGCATTAACAATCTGAATGAAGGAACTGAGCACACTGTTGATAAGTTTTCAGATGACACAAAGATAGGTGGTGGGACAAGTAGTATTGAGGAAGCAGGGAGGCTGCAGGATAAACTGGACATGCCAGGAGAGTAGGCAAAGAATTGACAGATGGAATACAATATTGGAAAAGTGGGTGGTTACACACTTTTGTTATGACACGGTGTAAACACCTCTGCTAATTTAAACCTGACACACAGAGAAGTTCACCTCGTGCCTAATCTGTTAAATTTTGAGGGGCAAAGAAATATCCCAGAGGTCACTATTTAAAGTAAAAAATAATAATTTTATTCTTTAAAGCCAACAGAGAACATTAAAACAGCTGTTTACAACTCCTTTCTCTTAAACCTATCTTTTACCTCCCACTCTACAATACTAGTCCGATAAATTCTCTCTTAAATTAACGGCAAAATCAATTTCAAACCCAAGAATACTCTTCGAATGTCAAACCTTCTCTGTAGATTCCTCCAGGTCAACTTTGGTGTTCAGCTGCACAAATTTCTTATAGGCTGTTACCTTTCAGAGAGCTATTTGGCTAGCAGTCTGTTTGTTGGCGCTCATTGCTGTTCTCCCCCAGCTGCTCAAAATGTCCAATTTTGTACCTCAAAACATCAGATCATTTCATTGGTTTGATGTCATCCCAAACACTAAAATTCAACTTCAATTGGATTTTGGCATCTGGGGCATAATTTAAACAGATTGGCCAAATTTGAATTTGTTTTTGTTCCATGGCAACAGCACCAGCTATGTATGTCATCCAAATGTTACATGAAATCTTTCAGTACACTATGTGCTTCTCTAAGTCCTTGTCAGCTTCTTCTCTCTTAAAGGTACAGTACACACCTACGTCTTCATAACACCTTGGAAGGAAGAATAAGGGCATAAACTGTTTTCTATACGGGGAAAACCTTTGAAAATCTGAAGCATATAGGAACGTAAGAGTCCTAGTTCAGGATTCTCTTAAGGTTAACATGCAGGTTCAGTTAGCTGTTTGGAAGGCAAATGCAATGTTAGCAATCATTTCAAAACAGCTTGAATATAAGAGCAGTGATGTACTGCTGAGGCTGTATAATGCCCTGCTCAGATCGCATTTGGAATATTGTGAGCAGTTTTGGGCCCTATATCTAAGGAAGAATGTGTAGGCTTTGGAATGGGATGCAAAAGAGATTTACAAGAAAGGATTGTCATTTGACTTGCAGTTGAGGAGTCTCGGTCTGTATTAGAATCATAGAAGTCTTACAGTGTGGAAGCAGGCCATTTGGCCCAACAGGTGTGCAGCGACCCTTCGCAGAGCATCCCACCCAGTCCCACCCCAACCCTATCACCCTGCTTTTTCCATGGCTAATCCACCTAGCATACACATCCCTGGACACGTACAGGCAATTTAACGTGGCCAATCCACCTGACCTGCACATTTTTGGATTGTGCGAGGAAACCAGAGCACCCAGAGGAAACCTGCACAGACACAGAGAATGTGCAGACTCCACACAATTGCTCAAGGGTAGAATTGAACTTGGGTCCCTAATGCTGTGAGATAGTAGTGCTAGACACTAAGCCACCCCATGTACTGGATTATGTCTAGAAGGATGAGATGAGAATAGTGAAAGGCCTGGATACAGTGAATGTGGAGAAGATGTTTCCACTGGTAGGAGAGACTAGGACCAAGGGCACTGTCTCAGAGTGAAGCAAGGACCCTTTAGAACTAAGGTGAGGCTAAATTTCTTCAGCCAGAGGGTAATGAACCTGAGGAACTCATTGCTGCAGAAAAACTGTAGAGGACAAGCCACAATCTTTAAGACAGAGATGGATAGGTTTTTGATTAGTGAGGGGATTACGGATTATTGTGAGAAAGCAGGAGAATGGGGTTGAGAAATAAATTAGCCATGACCTAATGGCAGAGTAGAATCTATGGGCAGAATGGCCTCATTCTGCTCCTACGAATTTACCACATGCAACGCTATGGGACCTGGCCTCATCAGGTACGCAACGTGTGGGATCCAGTTATTATTCGTCTGTTACCACTCTATACTTCAGCGTGGCCTCATCACCTCCAGAAGATGCAAATTTACTTCATCATTCAGTTGACACAAGCCTCTGAGGGCACTGCCTCGTTAGAACGACTTGCTCTGTCAAAAAAATGTCTTGACATTCTGTGATATCAAATTAAATATGAACGTGCAGCGTATTATAGCGTTTCAAAACTTAGTTACAATGAACACATTTGCCAAGTGGCTGTTAGGAACCATTCTCAGAATTAGCAGCAGGGGAAGGACCCGTTTCGAACTGGGTATTTCTACAACCGGATACAGCAGATATTTTGATGGGGTTCAACTTCTCAAGTCATTGTGGGGTCGCCCTGGAACAGTTCCTTGACAAAGGGGTTTATTTTTAAAAGGGTGCTTGGGGCCGAGAGTAATTGTTGGGAATGGGAGGTTGTCTATTTTTACCCAGTGCATTTGGGCTTGCCCTGTTTCCGTATTCAGTAGTGGCCAGTGCCTGAAGGAGGAAGGCGGAAGGAACGCGGAGACAATGCCGGGCCTCGCTGCTCTTGTTACTGTAGCCACTTTGGGAATGTTGCAATGTCTCCGCGTTCCAGGGGCGAGCTCCGGGAAAGCGGGCGGCTTCCAGGCATTTGTGATCGCCCACAGCCATATGGACGTCGGCTGGGTTTACACCGTCCAGGTATGCCCGGGGGACAGGGGGAGCTGGGGAAGCAGCAGTGGCGTTCCCCAGCGAGATCAGCCACAATTGCTCACTCTCCAGCTGAGACACACCGCAAGTCTTCATATCAAACTCACAACCCTCAGCTCCCGATCTTGGACCTCCATCCCGAACAATCATAGAGTTCTAAAACAAAACCAGAAACTGCTGGAAAAACTCAGCAGAGATGTTGCCAGACCTTACTCCATTTACCCTTGTGCAGAACTGATTGGAGCTAGGAAAAGGTGAGCATATACGTTGGAGAAGGGGTTGAGGACAGGACAGGTGGAGACCAGCCCAGAGAGGGAGGAACAGTTGGGTAGACAATGTCAGTCAGTCTGGGAGAATCAATAGTTGCTAATGGCAACCTAGTTAAAAATCACACAACGCTAGGTTATAGTCCAACAGGTTCATTTGGAAGCACTAGCTTTCGGAGCGCTGCTCCTTCGTCAGGTGACAGCCAATTAGTGGCTGACTGGGTTTTTGCAAAGGTGCTCAAATCCTAAAATTATTGAAATTGACATTGAGTCCAAAAGGTTGCAGGGTTCCCAAGCCCAGAAAATGAGATGTTGTTCTTCCAGCTTGTGCTGAGTTTTGCTGGAGCACTGCAGCAAGCCTGAGATAGAGATTTTGGCCTGGGAATATCGTGCAGTATTGAAGAGGCAAGCAACCGGAAGCTCAGAGTCATTTTTGTGGAACCCGTCCCCATCCACCACCACCCTCCTCTGCCTGGCCGAGAATATATACGTTCAAGCAAAAATCACAACATTTCAAATCAGGAATTTTATTCTCCTGCTGGAAGAGGGGGAGTCATGTTGGGGTGATTGCAAGAGACAGGCAGCAGCCAAGGTGTTTCTAAGCCCAGTCAAAAAGAAGCAAAAATGTTTGAACTGATTGCAGTTTACACGTTCACAGGATGTCATACAGCACTTTACAACAGTGGGTATTGTTGGAATGTGAAGGTATATATTTGCACAGCAAGCTCCCCCAAACAATGTGAAATGACCAGATAATCTACTTTAATGTTGTTGATCGAGGGGTGCTTTTTTGACAGGACACTGGGGTCGCCTCTTTTGCTGCAGCTCATAATAGTGCCTGGGGTCGTTTGCATCCATCAGAGCAGGCAGAGACTGCAGCTTAAAATTGACGGGCAGTGCAGGAACCGCTCAGTACTGCACACTGTCCTGTCCGCTTGGGGTTTTGAGTTCAAGCCCTAGAATAAGAGTTGAACCGAGAACCTTGTGACTCAGCCAAGACTGCTACCAACTGAACAAGTTAAAACATTGTGTGATTCGATGCTTTTTAAACATTAAACTGACTGAGCTTCATATTCCTCAACTAAGATGTGGCAAGTTAATAGCATAGAGTTTTGCAGCATCTGCAAAATCCAGTTCAAAAGCTTAAGTTGCTTCATGAAGTTTAGCTGAAATAATACAGACAAACGATTGTTTACTTTTACTTAATTTGTTTTCTTAATTAGGTTTTTCTTTAAATAAAAACTAACTTACTTTTTTTGTAATAAAATGTATGTTTGTTGCTGAAGCAGCACAGATATTTAGTCGCTGTCACTGTCCTGTTCGACAAAGAGCTGAACACACCAGTTAAACTGAGCAACTGGTAGTGAATACGCAGACTTCCAGACCTAATAATTTAGTGACCAGGCTGGATAAATTTACAGTGAGCCCAAGAAATTAAGTGGATGGAGGACTATATTTCTGCTCTGAAGTAACTGCACAGAGGCCGGTATCCCATCACCAAGCCAGCCTTTACATATACAAAGATCATAATGAATGGTGGTGCTGACTCGAAGGGCAAAATGACCTACTCCTGCACCTATTGTCTATAGCCAGCTGTCAGAGTGAGCAGAACCTCTGACATTCCTGATTATCTTTTTTATTTGAGCCAGCTCTCAGGACGTCTGACACTCCTTTCTATTTTTTCTTTTTTCCTTTTATTACTTTTTTCCTTCTTTCCCCCACACTACAGCCTGACAGTGGTAGTGCTTTTTTTGATTTCCTGTTTTTTTTTAAATGCCCCCACACTACCGCCTAACTACGGTAGTGCTTATATTTTCCCCAGCACCCATGTTGTGTGTATGCAGGTGTGAGACCCAGTGAAAGCCACAAGGTACACAAATCTTCATTCACTTTCCGCCACCAAGAAGAAAGGAAACACCCGAGTGGCCAGTGACAAGTAATGCCCTTCACATCAAAGGGCAATGCTGCATGATCAAACAGTGAAGAGGAGGGCAGGGATTAAATCAAAATAGAAATGGAGGGAGACATAATGCACTCCACTCCCTTTGGTGCCCACCTCTCACTGAAGATCTCGAGGATGTTGGTGGACACTGCATGCTCCTTCTCCAGGGACACCGCCTCCATGTCCCATGGCCTGGACCGGTTTATGGTCAGTTTGGCCAGGCCCAGCAGCAGACCCACAAGGAGGTCCTCAGATCTACATTCCCCCCTCCTCACCGGGTGCCCAAAGATCAGCAGGTTGGGACTGAAGTGCAACCAAAATCAGAGGAGATGGTTTTTAAGAAAATCAAAAAGGGAGTGCAATCCCGCCCACACCCAATATATACTGACTCCACAGTACCACAGAACAAGCAGTTGGACTGGGAGTCCGTGAACCACCGCAATCCGCGGTTGCAGGTGACCGCTGTGTGCAGCACCCTCCACCCCAGATCCCCAAGAGAAAGGGGGAGGACTCCCGCGTAGAGAGCTCTCCACTTTGGATCCCCACCGGTGGCAAATGGGCATGCCAAGGCGTGTCTGGGCAGTGGATGAGTGAGAAGACGTGGGCAGTGTGCAGCAGCAGTCTGTACAGGGCCCACCGTTTTATGTCCCTAAAGGGGGAAAAACTAAAACTCCGGAAGCTGCTTAGATTGTGAGGCACAGGCTCCCGTGGGAAGTATGGGGACACTCCTGATATTTTTTTTTCCCAAGTGGCTAGTGACAAGCAGTGCCCTTCACATCAAAAGACACTTTATCTGTCAGCCAGGGCTCTCTGACTGGACCAGATTAACAGCCCTAATCGGAGAACTCATATTCTATGATGTCCATCTGGCTGACCTTGTTACAATTACTACAAACTTCACAACTCCACATTTCATTAAGATTGCCCTTGCATGTGATGTTGGATATCATGGCTGGAGCAGACTACCTAACTCCCATCCCTGATTAGCAGCTAAAATTTGTTATGACACAATTTTCTTTTCCTTGGTCTGCATTTAGAGGGTAGATTACATCAGCAACTTCTAAAACAAACTGTTGGAGCAAGAGAATTGGAGTATGATATAAGAATTTGGACATCTTTGTACATTTTTATTGGGCTTTGGTAAAATAGAAACTAGAGTACCATGTGTAGTTTTGGTTTCCATATTTAAAGAAAGTATTCTTGCATTGTAGTAGGCATAACAAAGTTAATTAGATTGGTTCCTGGAATAAAAGACTGAGTAATTTGAGCCTATATTCTGTTGAGTTTAGAAAAATGAGAGGGTATCCCATTGAAACTTATGCAACTGTAAATTAGCTTGACAGAGACTGAGGTGCTATTTCCCCTTGCTAGGCAGTCTTGCTAGAACATGGCACAATCTCAGGTTATGTTGTTGGTCATTTAGGACTGAAATAAAAAAATTCTTCAATCAGAAACTTGTGAATCTTTGGAATTTGGTAATATACAATACAATGGAGAACCAAAACAGGTCCTTTGGCCCACCAAGCCTATGCCACTTCTTAATCTTAATTTCGATCCACTACTTATTGCCCATACATGGTTTCTATCAGTCTGTTCACCTCACTTTCATGAGTTTATCAAGATACACTTTAAATGTTGCTGATGTACCTGCTTCCACCACTTCCACAGGCAGTGTGTTCCAGGCACCCACCACCCTCTGTGTAAACATTTCCCCTGCACTTTTTCCCCTCTCACCTTGAACCTGTGCCCTCTTGTAGTTGACCATTCCACCCTGGGTAAAAGCCTCTGACTATTCACCCTATGTGGGCCTCTCATTATTTTGTAGACCTCTATCAGGTTGCCTTTCGGCCAAGTGCCATGCTTCTGCTCCTCTGTCTTACTCAGTAATGTAAACTTCTTCCATTCCTCCACCAACATATGTACAATTTTGACATTAAAGGAGTAGTTTGCCTTTGTTTGTAGTGTTTTATCAGTTAAATGTGCAGGGATGAGGAGCATGGACCATTGAATCCAATGAGGAGAAAGTGAGGATTGCAGATGCTGGAGATCAGAGTCAAAAAGTGTGGGGCTGGAAAAGCACAGCCGGTCAGGCAGCATCCGAGCATAAGCTCTTCATCATTGAATCCAATGAGGCAACTAAGGGCTTTTACGTGAGGTCAATGAAGGTTTGAAGTTGAAATAGCAGAAATTCAATAACTTCACCATTGCTTAGTTTAGCTGTGAAGAAGGACACAGAGCAACCTAGATTAAGAAGAATTGAAAGAGGGGCAATATCAACATGTTGAGAAAAGACCTGACTTGGGTAAATTGGAATGAAAGATGCGTAGGCAAAATTGTCACAGAACCATGGTGTCTTTAAAGAGGAAATGGTTAAGGTACACTCAAGGTGCATCCCCACAGGGGGAAAGGGAGGCTAACCAAAGCCAGAGCTCCCTGGGTAACCGAGTAGATGGTAAATGAGATGAACCAGAAAGTGCTGCATGTGACAGATGTCAGGTTGATAATAAAAAGCAGGCTGAATATAGAAAGATACCATCTGCCTTCTCAGGTGGACACAAAAGATCCGATGGCACTACTTAAAAGAGGAGCAGCTTAATTACTCCCAGTGTTCTGTCCAATAGTTATTCTTCAATCAACGTCATAGAAAGCATGCAATCTGGTTATTTTCAGCTGTACATGCTGTACATGATTTGGCTGTCGTGTTTACTAATGACCACAGTGGTTGCACTTCAGAAGTACTAACTTGGTTACAAAGCACTGTGAGATATCCACCTGTTGTGAAAGTATTTGAATAAATGCAAGTCTTTCTTTTCATAGAATCCCTACATTGTGGAAAGAGGCCATTCAGCCCAACAAGTCCACACTGACTCTCCAGAGTGCATCCCAGTCAGATTTAACCCCCTCCCTCACCCTATAATCCTGCATTTTTCCATGTCGAATCCACCTAATACACATCCATGGACACTCTGGTCAATTTAACATGGCCAATATACCTAACCTGCACATTTTTGGATTGTGGGAGGAAACCCACTCAGACACAGGGAGAATGTGCAAACTCCACAATTTCCCTTCCCACATGGTTAAAGATGCCCTCCAATGCATCTCGTCCACATCCCGCACCTCCGCCCTCAGACCCCACCCCTCCAACCGTAACAAGGACAGAACTCCCCTGGTGCTCACCTTCCACCCTACCAACCTTCGCATAAAGCAAATCATCCGCCGACATTTGCGCCACCTCCAAACAGACCCCACCAGCGGGGATATATTTCCCTCCCCACCCCTTTCCACCTTCCTTAAAGACCGTTCCCTCCATGACTATCTGGTCAGGTCCATGCCCCCCAACAACCCACCCTCCCATCCTGGCACCTTCCCCTGCCATCGCAGGAATTGCAAAACCTGCGCCCACACCTCCTCCCTCACCTCCATCCAAGGCCCTAAAGGAGCCTTCCACATCCATCAAAGTTTTACTTGCACATCCACCAATATCATTTATTGTATCCGTTACTCCCGATGTGGTCTCCTCTACATTGAGGAGACTGGACGCTGCTCCTTGGATGCTGCCTGTGCTTTTCCAACACCACGAATCCAGAATCTGTTTTCCAGCATCTGCAGTCATTGTTTTCACCTACATCTATCTAACCTTATATTTCTCACCCACTCTGGTAATTCGGAGTGGGGCCATTCGGCGCAGCCATTTTGGCGCGGCTGGTGTGGCGCAGCCCGTTTTGGCGCAGACCCATTTCGGCGCAGAACTGTTTTGTAGTTCTTCAGTAGTTTGTAGTTATTATTAAAGTAAAATATAACCCATTAAAATGCCATCAGCAATTTTGTTGTCAAAACGTGGAAAGGAAATGTGCTCATACGACGGCTGTATTTATGTATGTTATTTGGAAATTTATTGACAGCTTACGAAAAGTTCAGAGAGGAAGGGGCATTTACTATGAGCATCTCGTAGCAGGGCACGATATTCCGTTGAAATTAAAGAAATTCAGGGAAGCAGTTGCTGGAATACAAACACTCGTAAGAAGATTTAGTGAGAGAAATGACGTTGAGTATTTACGAGGGATTGCCCATAATTTTGAATAAACTTCATATTTTAGATTTTTCATAATTACCTTATTTCTTTTATTTTTATTTTCTTTTTAACATTTTTACTAAAGTGGATAAACATTATTTTTCTTTTTATTGCTTTCATCAATGCTTTTAACTAAGCCTGAAAAGGAATAAATATGAACTGCGCCGAAACAGTTCTGCGCCTAAATGGGTTTGCGCCAAGATGGCTGCGCCGAATGGTCCTACACCCGGTAATTATCTATTTTTTCCTGCAATAGATCCATGCTATTTATTCCAACCATTCCACATTCCATATTTTTACCAATCTTTTGATAAAGAATTTTTACCTGAATTCTTTATTGGATTTATTTGTGACTGTCTCTATGTATGGCCCTGAGTTTTGGACCCTCTTTTAAGTAGCAATACATTCTATATTATCTGCCCAATCAAATCAATTCATAATTTTAAAGATCTCCATCAGGTCCCCTGTGTGTCTCTGCTTTGACATATATTTTTATAGTTTGTGAATTCTTTTTCATTACAAGCACTGCACCTGCAACATGCAGGACCTAAAGTAAAACAGTTCCCTTGAAATACCTTTAGATATGTACTGATAAAAAGTAATAATTAAACACAATATCCTTGACATGAATCCACACAGTCAGCTGAAAGTCCTGCAGTTTGTCAAGTGTTTAAGCACATTGAATTTATGATCTTTTAATTTACAGATAATATATACAGTCTGCTAAATACTGTATAGTTATCAATGGCTCTTTAAAGTAAGGTTGTTGATCTTAAATCAGTGTTCTCGAAAATCTACATGAAATGACCACGTTAAATAATGATTTTAAATTCAATTTTCATTTTTTCAAAACATTATACTGACTAGACTTTGTGCTTTTCATTTTACCTACTCTTTCTTCACTCTAAGATGCATATAACGAACTTGCCCTGCAAGTTTTAATTCTGTGGCTAACCTTAGAGAGCTTGATATGCCAGCACGAACATCTTCTGTTCTGAGGGCAAAATTCACAAGGCTTAAAATAAACCTTTTTTCAATGTCAATTCTGTTTTTGTCCTGTTCTGCAAGCTTGTAGAGAACTATATATAATGAGTCTGACCAGACGTAAAAGTTGATGTGATTGTGAAGTACATGAAATATGCCAGATTTGTGTTTGAAATTGGAATGATAACTAATTTCACCAAATCTTTTATTCAACTTTGTTTTAAAAATGTTTTTGCCCGAAACATCGATTTCGAAGCTCCTTGGATGCTGCCTGAACTGCTGTGCTTTTCCAGCACCACTAATCCAGAATCTGGTTTCCAGCATCTGCAGTCATTGTTTTTACCCCATTTATGCGAAAATGTCTACCGGTGTGTGTGCTAGCCCCTATTTCCTTTCTCAGTTCTGGATTATTGCCAGGCCATCTTTTATCTATAATTGTTTATGTTTGTGGCAGTTGGACACTATGGCTGATTCTAGTGACTTGAAATCTAAAGCACAGAAGGTGAGATTGCTGGATGCCAACAACACAGAATAGGCTCACAATGAGTCATCTGATTTTCACCTGTTCAACCTTCTTTGAAGTTCAGAAGTGATAAATTGAAACTCTTTTTAGAGACTCATTTCTTGATCTTACTATCACATTTACTTAATTTGAATATAAAAATCGAGACAATATTTTCTGAGCCATTGGAATACAGAAGTTGCTGCAGTAAAAAATCTGCTGCTAATTTGCAGTGAACCCATTTTTCCTTGCAGAAGATAGATCTATTCAACAGCCATTGTCTCAGGTTTGTGCTGAATTACTTATTATTGCTGGGACTATTGTCAAGACCTTACAAATGGTGATTGTTATTGCTGGTAGAGGGAGCTGTGTATAAATCTGAGAATGTTATAACCTAAACCTTTAACAAATTTTCTTATCTAACAGGAGAGCATGCATGCATATGCGGCCAACGTTTACACGACCGTGGTAGAAGAATTGGTAAAAGGGAAACAGCACAAGTTTATTGTGGTGGAACAGGAATTCTTCCGGCTATGGTGGGACAAGGTGGCCACTGATGCACAGAAAGAGCAGGTAATAAGAAAAAATGTACAGTGGTATTTTTATATTCTGTTAGACTGATTGTTGAACCTTATAACCACTAAACAGGCTTTTGTAGTCTTAGGCATTGGATGCAATAATTTTTGAAGGGGAACTGTGTAAGTATCTGAAGAGGAGGAAGTTACAGCTCAATGTTGAAAACAAAGGGAAGTGAGACTAAAAGGGAAGCAAAACACAGCTGATGCTGAAGATCTGAAATAAGAACAGAAAATGTTAGAGAAACTCAGCAGGTCTGGTAGCATCTGAGAAGAGAGACCTCAGTTAAAATTCTGAGTCCAATTTTTGTTTTATTCGGTTGTGGGGCATGGCTGTTGCTGGCTGGCCCTTAAGTTGTTGTTAAAAAGGTGCCTTCTATTGGTCCACTAGCATAAATTATGGTTTCTTGGTTGATTTTCTGAAGATGATAGTCAGATCACCTTTACAGTTCACTCAGATAAAAGCAGTAATAAATAAAACTTTGTTTTCTATTCTCTGAGCATCCAAGGGCTGCTCATGGGAGGGGAGGCAGGAAGCTTTCAAATCTTCATCAGCACCAACAGCCAGACTGTTTCTCACAGAAAACATAGTTCAAAATCCATTTCCAAATCTAGTCCATCCCTGACAGACTAACTGTCTCCCCCAGTTGCCGTTCAACATCTAGCATCTGCTTGAGCATAAGGTCTTTTCCAGACTAATGGAACCAATTCCTAGGTACTGACCTCAGTAATAGCTAACTTCTGCTATCTGTTAATGCGTTGTGTTCTTTCCCAATGATGAGCCATCTGCAGAACCTTTTGATCAGAAACCAATCTGCAATTAATTTCCAGGCTTGGCCTCATGAATAAACATGAGATTCTTTACTTTTTTCTTTTTAACACAAGCTGTTACCCACAGTCCAAAAGTCATCTTTAGCTCTTAGTTCCTATTCCACAGCTCCAAACCAGAATTAATAAAAGAATAAAATAAATAATGAAAATCAGCAAAGGGTTGAACAATTCCATTTAAAGCATGTCGATTATAAAAACTGTGCCCTTCCAGCAGGAACAAACCACATTTACAATGAGTGTTAATTTCAGGTGCATAAGTTGCTGGATGAAGGACGTTTGGAGTTTGTCATTGGAGGTCAGGTGATGCACGATGAAGCAGTAACAGAACTCAGCTCACAGATCTTACAGCTCACAGGTTAGTAGCGCACTCCCCCCAACGTTAATTCAAAACAACAACGTTGAGCTGTTTGACAACATGTCGCTTTACGTTCCCAGTTGTGTGTAAAAACCAACTTTACTTTTTAACACCTTCAAAGCTGAATGTCATTTCCCGCCTTCACAGCGTAGGTTTGCATTCTTTCCTAAAGTAGATAACTTCTTCAACTGCGATTGAAGAAATATGCAACAAATTAAAAGTTGCAACTTTATTTCGGTAAGCACAGTTCCTGCATGTCAGTCATTACAGAACATTAGTTGAATGTGTCTCTCAGCATGTCCTTTTGGCTCTGATGGCGTGTGTGCACCCGAAGTGTCACAAGCATGGCGTCTTCTTTTGAAATTGCTGACTGACAGGCCTGCTGCATTCTTGACAGAAATTGCTGTTACTGCACGACATCATTATCTTTTCGAGTCTTATTTATCAAAGATGTTAAGTGTTTTTACATTTAATCTTTAAAGTACGATGGTGTTACTCCCATATTCAGTTGCATTAATGATATTTCTAATGGCATTTGTCTCCCATTAATATGTACAGATCTTAATATGTAATGCTCTTAAGCTGTTTTCATTCCCATGATGTTGAGGTATTTATGAGGGTGGCTCTGTCTTTGCAGAAGGACATGGTTTCCTGTATGAAACATTTGGAACAAGACCTCAGTTTTCATGGCATGTGGATCCCTTTGGTGCCTCAGCCACTACCCCAACAGTGTTTGCTTTGGCCGGATTTAATGCTCATCTCATCTCTCGGATTGACTATGATGAAAAGGAAATGATGCAGAAAAACAAGGTGAACAGAAGAGCGGGGAAAGCTTTGGGTTGATCTCACTGTTAAAGTCGTTCAAATCCAGACCTGTCTGTATTTTTGTGCATGTATGCTCTAGTGTAATAGGTTCATGCTCCTACATTCTAGTTTTCTTCCAGTGAGGTACAAGGCTCTATCGAATGTAATAATAGAGTTTCACATTTATAAATCCTGTCACCGAGATGGTTGGAAGGACTATCTGTGTTTTAATCAGTCACTGCTCACAGTTACACAGGATGAAGCTTAATTTGAGTGGTGAGGCAAAATGATTGCTAGTGAATCACTCGCCCTGTTGTTGAAATGTCAAACTGCTAATGAATCATTGCCACACGTTTTATGACTGTGTCCAATTTAGGCTTTCTGGTATTGTAAGGTTGTTTGAACTACCATATATTTTTTAATGACACAGTGTTAGAGTGAGTGGGGAACTTTATCCTCAAAATGAAATGCAATCAGAAATGTTGGTAGTTCCCGCTCACTTTTATCCCTGTATCACAACTCAGTTGGG
This sequence comes from Chiloscyllium plagiosum, assembly GCF_004010195.1. Classification (NCBI taxonomy): domain Eukaryota; kingdom Metazoa; phylum Chordata; class Chondrichthyes; order Orectolobiformes; family Hemiscylliidae; genus Chiloscyllium; species Chiloscyllium plagiosum. Next base: position 22,367,653 of record NC_057741.1, on the reverse strand, counting down.
ATCTGAAGTGTTTTGCTGAATAGTCTTGCAGACTTGTGACACAGAGAGATACACAGGATGAGTTCCCTGAGATTTTTCGTTGAGATATTTAGATCATTGATAGTCACAGGTGAGGTGTGGATTGGAGGAGTGGAGGTTGGCTAACATGGTGCCACTATTTAAGAAAGGTGGTAAAGAAAATCCAGGTCACTAGAGACCAGTGAGCCTTTCATCGGTGATGGGCAAGTAGTTGGAGGGAATCCTGGGGGACAGGATTTACATGTATTGGGAAAGGCAAAGACTGATTAGGGATAGTCAGCATGGCTTTGTGCATGGAAAATCATCTCTCACAAATTTGTTTGAATTTTTTGAAGAAGTAACCAAGAGGATTGATGAGGTCAGAGCGGTAGATGTGATCTATATGGACTTCAGTAAGTCATTCAACATGATTCCTCATGGTTAGCAAGGTGAGATCATGTGGAATACAGGGAGAACTAGCCATTTGGATACACAACTGGCTCAAAGGTAGAAGACAGCGAGTGGTGGTGGAGGGTTGCTTTTCAGACTGGAGGCCTGTGACCAGTGGAGTACCACAAGGATCCGTGCTGTGTCCACTGCTTTTCATCATTTATGTAAATGATTTGAATGTGAATATAGGAGATATAGTTATTAAGTTTGCAGGTGACACCAAAATTGGAGGTGTAGTGGACAGTGAAGAAGGTTACCTCAGAGCACAACGGGATCTTGAACAGATGGGCCAATGGACCAAGGTGTGGCAGATGGTGATAATTTAGATAAATGTGAAGTGCTGCATTTTGAAAAACCAAATCTTAGCAGGACTTATACATTTAATGGTAATGTCCTGGGGAGTGTTGCTGAACAAAGCAACCTTGGAGTGCAGGTTCATAGGTCCTTGAAAATGGAGTCTCAGGTGGATAGGATAGTATGGTTTCCCTTATTGGTCAGAGTATTGAATATAGGATTTGGGAGGTCATGTTGCGGCTGTACAGGACATTGGTTCGGCCACTTTTAGAATATTGCGTGCAATTCTGGTTTTCTTCCTATCGGAAAGATGTTGTGAAACTTGAAAGGGTTCAGGAAAGATTTACAAGGCTGTTGCCAGGGTTGGAGGATTTGAGCTATGGGGAGAGGCTGAATAGACTACGGCTGTTTTCCCTGGAGCGTCGGAGGCTGAGGGACGACCTTATGGAGGTTTATAAAATCATGAGGGACATGGATAGGATAAATCGACAAAGTCTTTTTCCCTGGGGTGGGGCAGTCTAGAATTAGAGGCATAGGTTTGAGATGAGAGGGGAAAGATTTAAAAGGGACCCGAGGGATGACATTTTCATGCAAAGGGTGTTACGTGTATGGAATGAGCCGCCAGAGGAAGTGGTGGAGGCTGGTACAATTACAACATTTAAAAGACTTCTGGATGGGTACATGATTAGGAAGGGTTTGGAGGGATATGGGCCAAGTACTGGCAAATGAGACTAGATTAATTTAGGATATCTGGTCGGCATGGATGAGTTGAACTGAAGGATCTGTTTCAGCGCTGTACATTTCTATGACTCTGTAACCCACTCAGCGTGTCCTGCAACAGAGTTTTTAAAAAATTAATTCATGAGATGATGTCATTGCTGACTAGACCAGTATTTATTGCCCATTCCTAGATGCTCAGAGGACATATAACAGTCAACCACTGGGTCTGGAGTCACCTGTAGTCTAGACCAGGTAAGGATGGCAGTTTCCTTCCCTAAAGGACATTAGTGAACCAGATGGGTTTGTCCAACAATCAACAATGGTTTCATGGTCCTAATTCCAGATATTTATTCAATTTAGGCTTCACCATCTGCTGTGGCAGGATTCAAACCCGGGTCCCAAGAACCTTTCCTGGGTCTTTGGATTAACAGTCCAGCAATAAAATACTAGACCATTGCCTCCCTTATATCTAACTACATAAGTTGTTTCCTGAGTATTAATGGTTAAGGGTCCTGTTTATAAATGTACTGTCTTGTTTCTTAAGGGTCTTCCTTTGGATGTGAGCTGACCTCCCACTACCTGAAAGGCAGAGGTTTGCAGCTTTTTTGACTTTATAACCCAAGACATCCAAATCTTGCGGTCTATGGATTATCAAGCCTAGATATTTGACTGGAATGCATGAAGGGACACTGTGGAAGGCCTAATCCACAGATCCATGTTTGAATTGCTTTGCATGTTTTGACTTCTGATGGGAGTCACTCAGCTCACTGTGACTCTCTTGAGTTAAAGTCGGAGACTTTAATGTGATTACCTGAATTGTTACCCAGTTAATGTTAAGCAGGTTACGACCTACCAATCCCCTCACACTGAACCACTTTCCCCATCCCCATCACACGACTAACCGTTCAACCTGACCACAACTCCCCATACCCAGCTGCCACCTCGCACACTATCCCCACCTACTTATCCTGCCGTAGCCATCTACTCACTCATCCACTCACTAGCATGCAGAGACTGGACCTGTAATCTCCATCCATTGCAGATAGTGCTTTAACAATGATGGTGTTCCCAGTCCCCCTGGCTCCACTATAATCTGCCGGGAACTCTAGCTGCATGTTTCTGTCACAGTCAGGTTCACAAAGGCACTGAGGGGTCTAGTCGGGAGAATTTAAAAGCGCAGCCACTGCACAGAAAACCTGGGCCTTGGAATTCTCTACAAGTCATCAGAGCTTGCTGGAGTTCTCTGCACCTTCTTCCTCTTTCATGTCCCTCATTAAAACAGAAAAATCAATGCATCACCCTGAAACTGCACTCAGGTTCTGAATTGACTCACTGCGTTTATTTGCTTGAATAAATCAAGGGGAGCACATGCAGAGCGAGTTGTTTAATGACATCAATAAATTGTAAAGCTACACCGAGCCCAAGTAATATAGAGAACCTTTTCTGCTGCTCCTGTTTAAATATCTGCAGCACAAGCTATTAATACAAAAGCAAAGATCTGAAATTTAAAAACAAGAAAATGCTGGAAATAATCAGCAGATCAGGCAGTATCTGTGCCAAGTGTGATGCGAACTCTTCCTTTCTACATAGATAGTGCTGAGTTTTTCCAGAAGTTTCAATTTCAGTTCAGGAGCATGTTAGGTTTCTGAATCCCTGAATTGAGGTTCACCCTCCCGTGGACGGCACATCTGCTTTTGTTTCCGTTCAGTCTTCATGGAGATTGCAGAAAATCTCCATGAAAAATGTTGATGCCACAGGCTAAAGTGTTCAACAATTCAACAACTGTTTTTTAGGTAGATTCCCTACAGTGTGGAAACAGTCTCTTCGGCCCAACCAGTCCATACCGACCATCCGAAGAGTAACCCACCCAGGACCATTTCCCCTCTAACTAATGCACCTATCACTTGCATATCTTTGGACTGTGGGAGGAAACCGGAGTCTCCGGAGGAAACCCACGCAGACACAGTGAGATCGTGCAAACTCCACTCAGACAGTCGCCCGAGGCTGGAATTGAACCTGGGACCCTGGTGCTGTGAGGCAGCAGTGCTAACCACTGTGCCGCCCCTATTACATGGGACACCAGCAGGGGCATTTCATTGTGAGTTTCTTCATAATTCACAAAAAGAATTCGGCAATGTTGGTAGCAGTCTTGCCTCTGGGTTGTGAGGTTGTAAGTTCAAGCCCCACTTTAGGAACTTGAAGGCAAAGTCTCAACTGCTCCTTCACTGTAATGTTGAGGCAGAATTGGCCATCCTTTAGTTAAGGAATCTAACTGAGGCCCCTCCTGCCCTCTCAAGTGAGTGTAAAAGGTCCCATCGAGTTATTTTAAAGATGAGCAGGAAATTCTCTCGGGTGTCTTGGGCAATATTTCCGCCTCAAATAGTGCCACTCGAGTTGCTTATCATCATCACATTGTCTGCGGGAAGTTCCTGTGTGCGAGTTGGCTGATGGGTTTCTTACATTGCTACAGGGACAACACATCAAAAATACCTCATTGGCCGTAAAATGTTCTAAGAGATTGAAAATTGCAATGTAGATGCAAGGCTTTAGTTATTTGTCTGCTGTGGTTCATAACGTTTTTAAACCAGCAGTTTGGGATAACATTCCTTTTTTTGTGTGTGAAGATGGGGGGAAACATCAGTAGCTTCTTGCCTTGGTGATTCCATCCATCCTGATGTGTTGCCAGGAGAAAGAAAATTTATTTAACCTTTCCCTGTTACTCCCCCTTGTTAAGCTGCTGATCTAAATTGTGCTGAGGGGCGATATAATGTGGATGGTGGAGTTGAGTGGCACTTTGAAAGGAGGAAGAGATGTCAACGCAACAACTGCCTTGGGTTGATGTTGGGTGTCTGTGAACCAGTGCTTAAAGATTGTAATGGGAACAGGCCATCCTGGGATATTAACTGACAATAGCTCTGTCCTTGTGGATTGGAGCCTACAATTCCTTGTCCTTGCTAAGTCTGCTATTGGGCTAGAAGCTTCTCGAGTGTGGTAGATTTGGGAGCACTGTAGATGCAATACCTACTCGCAGGTTGAGTCTGACCTGTTCTGAAGCAGAGCCACAAGACATATAATAGTGAGAGATTGAACAATTTGCACCTCTCTCTTTCTCTATGGTGTTTGAGTCATGAGGCATTTTCATAGAATATGTACCATTTAAAATAACAATGTGACACTCTGTTTTCTGTGGATGCTCATGTGAGGTTTATCACTGACTTCTTTTTTCTCTGCTCCTGCTCTTCCTGCCCCATACAGAAGCTCCAGTTTGTGTGGCAGGCATCTCCCTCTTTGGCCCAGCAGCAGGAAATCTTCACTCACACTATGGACCAATACAGTTACTGTGTCCCTTCCTTTCTGCCATTCTCCAACAGGTAATAGAGTAGATTTACTTTAATAACTGAGGCAGAGTGGGCTGGTTCCTCAGCCCTGAGATTGCACCTTTAATTAGATGCAGTTACATGGTGAGCTTGCTAGTGTGGTGGAGTTGGAGTACCCAAGTGCACGTCAGAGCAATGTGACATGGGTTTGAGTTTTGTTTTTGTTTTTCTTCACAGCATGCTTCTGTGGAGGCAGTGAGCAGATGCCACGTATCCACACTAGAGGAGTACCAGATTGAGATCTGGTTTTTCACGATGCAGAGCCTCTCTGTTGTTGTGAAAATGGAGGAGGGGGTTAAAAATCAGAGATCCTGCTACAAATACAGCACCCACCGTTTTCTTGGAGATGTGGTGCGTGGGGAATCAGGGCAGGTCGTAAATAATGCAGGTGCATTTTGCAAAGATTTTCAACCTACTGCTGGTGTGCATTATTTGCACCACCGAGATCATTCATCCTCAGCTGAACTTGGTACTTGATATAATGTAATTAGTTTGTGCAAAGTTAGGAGGTAATAATCTTTCATGCAATGCCCAAAAAAACCAAGATTCCACCAGCATTGTAAACACAGTCCTACTGAGGTGCGATATTAATTGGATTTGCTATTAACAAGGTGAAGTATTCAGTGGCCATTTTCATGTCTTGAAGAGAAATGGTTCGGGAACAGTGAACACTTACTTGTGAAGGAGAAGAAAAAATGCTTACGATTGATTAAATTTGACTCAAGACTCTCTTTAAATACTATTTAGGTCTGGCTTTTATTGGAATGGCATTGCTGTTTTTCCTGACCCACCAAAAGATGGAATTTATCCTAATATGAGCCTCCCAGTGACCAATGAAACAATTCGTGCTTATGCAAAGACAATGGTATCCAACATAAAAGAGAGAGCAGGCTGGTTCCGATCTAGTCATGTTCTGTGGCCGTGGGTAAGCAATGCAAAATTTAAAATCGATTATTGCTTTAAAATGCTGAATGGTATTTGTTTTATGGTAATGTGCTTTGTGACTCTTTCATCAAAACTTTTTTTTATTCTTTCAAAACTAGCATTGTTGTCAGTCCCTGAGTAATGATACAAAGTGGTGATGCACCACTTTCTCGAATATGCCTGGTTGGCTTGCGAGGGCATATCAAAGGCAGTTGAGAGTCAATTGTATTCCTGTGGCTCTGTGCTGACCAGTTTAGGACAAGAAATTTCTTTCCCTAAAGCACGAGTGAACCAGATGGAGTTCCATAGTAAACTGGATTTGATTGTCATTGCTAATACTAACTTTATATTCCAGAATTGAAGTTCCTCATCTGACATGTCTTCAGACCATGTCCAGACCTCAGAATTTCTAGTCCAGTATGTGACCATGGTACCACTTTACCCCTCATTCTGAATTGGATTGGAATATTTAAAATACAACTAAACATGTGTAAATAGAAACTGTGTAAATTTTATTGGTGTTTGAACATACTAGTCCTTTGTTCCACATAGGGACAGTAGTGGCTCAGCGGTTAGCACTGCTGCCCCACAGTGCCAGGGACCCGAGTTCGATTCCAGCTTCTGGCGACTGACTGTGTGGAGTTTGCACATTCTCCCCATGTCTGTGTGGGTTTCCTCCGGGTGCTTCGGTTTCCTCCCACAGTCCAAAGATTTGCAGCTTAGGTGAATTGGCCAGGCTAAATTGCCCATAATGTTCAGGGATGTGTAGGTTAGATGCATTCGTCAGGATAAATTTAGAGTAAGAGGTTAGGGGAATGGGCCTGGTTGGGTTACTGTTCGGAGGGTTGGTGTGGACTTGTTGGGCTGAAGGGCCTGTTTCCACACTGTAGGGATTCCATGATTCTGTATAGTTTGAGCAGGTTCCTTTCCACACAAGTTACTTTTCCTTTATTTCCTTTGTACATGTTTCTTGTTTTCAGCATCTGATAGTCATTCTTATGTAAAGGTTATGTTGACTATACCAACATTGAATCATGACTGAGTTGTCAAATCACTGTATGACATTAGGGCCTGATGAGTCTCAACTTTCTCGAGCTAAATGTCAGAACAACTGAAGTAATCCTGTATGATTCCTGTAACTTCCTTTGTACCTCGGGCATTGACTTCCTGATCAGCTTGGCTGGCATGTGGCACCTTGATACATTAACAATGCCCAGTTTCCTCTCCATGTTATGTGTCTTATTAAGGCCATTTCTAGAACAAAAACATCTTCCATCTCTGCCTCTACCTTGATTTCATCATTAGCAGAATATTTATTGCTAGTCACTGACCTCAATCCTGACTCCCCAAAGCCTATCCATGATCCACAAAGTATAAATGGGGAGTGTAATGGAATACTTTTCACTTGTCTGGATGAGTTCCTTATACATTCACGGGGTGAGGGCATTGCTGGCTAGGCCAGCATTCGTTGCTCATTCCTAAATTCCCGAGAGGGCAGTTAAGAGTCAACTACGTTGCTATGGGTCAGGAGTCACATGTAGGCCAGACTAGTTACGGATGGTAGTTTCCTTCCTTAAAGGACATTAGTGAAGCAGATGGGTCGCTCTGACAGTCGACAGTGGATTGATGGTTGTGATTTGACTCTTAATTCCGGATTTTTATTTAATTCAAATTACCATCTGCCATGGCCCTAGGATATTACTTAGGTCTCTGGATTAATAGTCCAGTGATAATACAACTATGACATCCCCTTCCCCTAGTGCTGTTCCAACAACACTCAAGGAGCTCAGCATCATCTAGGACAAAGCACCAACTTGATTGGTACCTCTTTTACCACTTTCAATATTCAGTGCTACTGCACAGAGGCAGCAGTGTATCTCATAAACAGGATGGACTGGCTTACTTATTTTCTGTTTCACCACCAGCAACAGTAGTTTCTTCAACTGTTCTGGCCTCGCCTTTGAATCTGCCCATCTCCTGCTTCTATCTTTGCTTTATCCCTGCCTTTCCAACTTTTGGAAGCTTTGGATGGACCTTTCTCTTCAGCTGTGTTTTACCTAACCTCTCTTCCTTTTCTTCCTTGTAAACATTGTCTGCTCTATTTTGTTCATTTTGCCTGTAAAACAATCTTATGTGTCTTTCTATATTTGAAGAACATTAGAATTGCTTCATGAAATTGTGTTGTCAGTTTGTATGCAATCTCTTTTTCATACTTTCTCCCTTCTTTTGATGACAGGGCTGTGATAAGCAGTTCTTCAATGCCTCTGTACAGTTTAAGAACATGGATCCATTGATGGATTATATCAATCAACATACAGATGAATTTGGAGTTACAGTGCAATATGCCACATTAAGTGAATATATTCGTGCTGTTCACAATGCCAACCTCACTTGGGACGTCCGAAAGAACCAGGACTTTCTCCCATACTCCTCTGGTAAGAATAGGCATGCAAAAGACATCATCTCTACAGGGTTTTAATTTTGGAAGCAACAGGCTACTTCTGTATCCATTTGTAAAGCACTCTTGCTGTTGCTGAGGATACCAAACACTATCATGGATGGTGATTCATTGCTGGTTGGTTGTTGCAGGTCCTCACACAATGGGAGAATGCAAGTTGCCCTAAGTTATGATGTTCCCCAATATCATTGAATTTTGGGCTTTGAATTTTCAAACCTACAACGATGATCATTTAAGAGCTAGATGTGAGAACAAGGACCTACTGTCCTTTTACTGCTGGCAGCAGTGTTTGCAGCAAGATGATTTTGCAATGATCTGATGCTGCAATTGCAATTTTGAGCAACCACACATTTCAACTGTTAAACCCAGGAATCCGATTTATAATATGTCTCTTTTAACTAAATTAAAATTATATTAGTTGCTTTAAATCCATTCTAAGGTGAAGAAAAATACTGTTTAAAGCAAACGTCCATCCTTTATTCTTTCTCCTTGACAAGTTATAAACATTAAAATGTGTTGCTGGAAAAGCGCAGCAGGTCAGGCAGCATCCAAGGAGCAGAAGAATCGACGTTTCGGGCATAAGCCCTTCTTCAGGAATGAGGAGGGTGTGCCAAGCAGCCTAAGATAAAAGGTAGGGAGGAGGGATTTGGGGGAGGGGCGTTGGGAATACGATAGGTGGAAGGCGGTGAAGATGAGGGTGATAGGCCGGAGAGAGGGGTGGGGGCGGAGAGGTCAGGAAGAAGATTGCAGGTCAAGAAGGCGGTGCTGAGTCTGAGGGTTGGGATTGAGAA
>NC_057741.1:22353465-22357737 GCF_004010195.1 Chiloscyllium plagiosum | reverse complement strand
AACCAACCCAACCGCCCCATGGCGGAACACTTTAACTCCCCCTCCCACTCCGTCAAGGACATGCAGGTCCTTGGCCTTCTCCATCGCCAGACCATTGCAACACGACGCCTGGAGGAAGAGCGCCTCATCTTCTGCCTAGGAACCCTCCAACCACAAGGGATGAATGCAGATTTTTCCAGCTTCCTCATTTCCCTTCCCACCACCTTATCTCAGTCCCAACCCTCGGACTCAGCACCGCCTTCTTGACCTGCAATCTTCTTCCCGACCTCTCCACCCCCACCCCCTCTCCGGCCTATCACCCTCACCTTAACCTCCTTCCACCTATCGTATTCCCAACGCCCCTCCCCCAAGTCCCTCCTCCCTACCTTTTATCTTAGCCTGCTTGGCACACTTTCCTCATTCCTGAAGAAGGGCTTATGCCTGAAACATCGATTCTCCTGCTCCTTTGATGCTGCCTGACCTGCTGTGCTTTTCCAGCAACACATTTTTAAGCTCTGATCTCCAGCATTTGCAGTCCTCACTTTCTGCAAGTTACAAACTTTTCTTGTCTCTATCATTGGACTAAATTGCAGTATGTTGGTAGATTATCCAAGGCAGTGATGGAGGTCATTGGTTATTTAGGGATATGTGTCTGTGAATCAGGTCAATAGTTCTTGCAGTGCAATTGCATTTTGTATAAATGTCTGCAAGGAACTCAGAAAGATGCTTCTATCTCTCCTGCCGTTAAATGTGATGCCACTGCTGGGCTCTGCCAGTACCTGCAGGGGGAGCCATTGCCTGATTTACGCATCAGCTACTTGTCAGACAAAGGTCAGAATTTTACAATTGCTTCTGATTACTGCTCCCTCACACTGGAGATAGGTACTTGGAGATGGGTAGGTTCTTCAAGCTTATTGCAAGTCTAACCAGTGGCATTGACATGATTTTCATTTATTAGTCCTCACCTTAAAAACCATTGTAGGAGCTTAGTTTTATTTTGATTTTGAAGAGAGCAGATACACTTTTCTGAAGTGGTAGAGAGAATTCTCTGCTCAGTCGAGTCAGTGTGCTGGAACAAGATGTGCTTTTAAATTCTATGCAAAGAACTGATAATGTTGTAATTTTCTGTATCGGATGGGGTAAATAACTGTGACAGGGCTGAGGTTACCCTTCGTTATTTCTACATTTATGTTCCTGTTGATTGCTAACTTCTGATTCATTGTACTCTTTAACTCGTCTTCACTGAGTTCCATCGAACTCAATGTTCGAACTCGCTGTTTTTCCAAATTGTGATTTAATGGCTTTTTTATAACAAATTGCAAAACAAGTTCTGTTTCTAAAAGGATATGATTGATGTTGCTTACAAGTTTAAAACATTGTGGCTGCTGATGGATTTTTACACTATTTAAAGATCTCTGTGTGGTGCATTCTAATCCCGGACATGGCCACAGCCACGTTTGAAATATGGGAGTGGTAGCAGATAATAAACCTGTTTGATCATGTTATGAAACACCTTTACAGTCACCAAATCCAGAGGTGAGATTTGAACTCAGAAGTCCTGGCATAGAGATGTAGGAGTTACCACACCAGACAATCTCGTTTAGAAGTACAGTTTCAGGCCTTTCTGCAGTTGTATTTCACCAAATGGCTAGACAAATTGCCCAACTTAATCAGCTACAAATTACTTTAAGGGTGTAATATTTCCCCCTTTTAAGCAGATCACCTCCATGCTCTTCTTTGCTTCACTGATTTGAGTTTCCCATTGTTGTCTGTGTGTGTCAGGCACTGCAGAATGGAAGCCAGGTGCTGGCTCTGAAGGAGGGATGAGGATCATTAGAAACACAGCCATTCACATATGGTGCATTTTCTATTCAATGCACTTAAACCCAACTAATGTGCAAGCTCCAGGGAAGGAGAAGAATAGCAGGTGGACTGATTCTTTGCTCTGCTGGCCATTGGTTTTTTGTTGTTGTTTGGGACAGCATTGACCTGGTTAAAAAGAGCTATGTGTTTAATCCTGTGACCAGAAAAGCCAACTGAGCAAAGCTGTAGCCAGAATGGTGTTGCCACCTTGATCTCTCATAATATCTGATGGTGGAATTAATAAGACCGCCAAATTTATCTTAAGTAAAACCACCATCACTAAGTGGACATCGAAAGAATTTAATCCAATTGACCTCAAAATTCCGGTTTGTAAAGCACGTGAAATTCATCTTGAATTTAAGCATTTTTGTCTTATTATCTGATATTTTCCATGACTACGAGTAACTGTGTGGTTTCCACTTGCTGATACCACATCACACAGATGACGCCAAGGCTGTTCTTTCTAGCATAGTCTGCTGGAGTGCAGACATTATACCATTCAACTTCATTTTATAATTACTAGCTTTCCAAATTTTAAATGGATGAACTATTATTGCCTTTATTGCTGAACTCTTTTTATTATGTTTCACATTACAATTGCACAGAAGAAAAGAAATTTAAATTATTTATCGACATTGGAGGTTGCTGGCTTATATTTTAACTGTCTTGTTTCAGAGCCATTTCAAGCTTGGACTGGATTTTATGCCTCTCGGAATATACTCAAAGGTCTGGCCCGGAGAGCGAATTCATTCCTCTATGCTTGTGAATCCCTTTTCACGTTGTACCTCTTGAGATACCCATTAGGATCGGTAGACAAATTTTGGGCTTTACAACAAATTCAGCACTTAAGATGGGCAGTTTCAGAGGTGAGGTCTTTCAGACACCTTGTTGGTCAACTACATTTTCTGGTGAGGCATTAAGCAAAGAAGTATTCCAAATTATGTTCATGGCCCATCTTGAAATGCTGTTCAAAATCCCGACACGTTTAATTGTTTTCTTTTTTTCCTGAGTTCTTTACCTGTAGACAGGCCTGCCTCACCATGTAAACAAACTCCACCACAGTTAAGGTAAGAACGCAGGTACTAAACCCACAGCAGTCAGATTGAGCATGGAACCCCATGTTATTGTCAGTAACTGGATCCACACACCCATCCATCCAACAAAGCCAGTGAACAGTGGGGTTGCTGTGGCAACATCCACTTTTCAATCCATGTTGTAGCTGGAACTGTGGGTAGTGATGATAAAGACAAACATTATCAAAAAGAGTACTATCTCAGAAAGCTAAGCACCGCAGTTATGGTCCGAAATGTAAGATTGAAATTTGGTCATTGTGGCAACTTAAGAAATCAGACTCATTTCAAGATGGAACATTTACAAAAAAAATATAAAACTGACCATGCAGTAAAGTAGCCATGGTCCTACCAGACGCTGGACTGTTCTCTCATTTAACAGTGATGACTGGTGGTAGTTTAACCTGAGAGTCACTATGCCTCAGATGAGGGGAGAGGTTGAGAAGGACAGACCTTCATAGTAACTTCAGTCAGTGCGGGAATAAACACACACTATTGGTGTTGCTCAGCTGCCTAACCAACTGAACTAACATAGAAAATAGGTGCAGGAGTAGGCCATTCAGCCCTTCCAGCTTGTACCATCATTCAATATGATCATAGCTGATAATGCAAACTCAGTATCCCATTCCCACTTTCTCTCCATACCCCTGGATCCCTTTAGCTGCAAGGCAAAAAGGGGACATGAGATAGCTTTGACAAAGAGAATTAAGGAGAATCCAAAGGGTTTTTACAAATACATTAAGGATAAAAGGGTAACTAGGGAGAGAATAGGACCCCTCAAAGATCAGCAAGGCGGCCTTTGTGTGGAGCTGCTGACAATGGGGGAGATACTAAATGAGTATTTTGCATCAGTGTTTACTGTGGAAAAGGATATGGAAGATATAGACTGTAGGGAAATAGATGGTGACATCTTGCAAAATGTCCAGATTACTGAGGAAGAAGTCTTGAAATGGGTAAAGGTAGATAAATCCCCAGGACCTGACCAGGTGTACCCGGGAACTCTGTGGTAAGCTACAGAAGTGATTGCTGGGCCTCTTGCTGAGATATTTGTATCATCGATAGTCACAGGTGAGGTGCCGGAAGACTGGAGGTTGGCAAACATGGTGCCACTGTTTAAGAAGGTCGGTAAGGACAAGCCAGGGGACTATAGACCGGTGAGCCTGACCTCGGTAGTGGGCAAGTAGTTGGAGGGATTCCTGAGGGACAAGATGTAGATGTATTTGGAAAGCCAAGGACTGATTAGGGATAATCAACATGGCTTTGTGCGTGGGAAATCATGTCTCACAAATTTGATAGAGTTTTTTGAAGAAATAACAAAGAGGATTGATGATGGCAGAGCAGTAAATGTGATCTATATGGA
>NC_057741.1:22345098-22353398 GCF_004010195.1 Chiloscyllium plagiosum | reverse complement strand
CTCCTTCCTATCGAAAAGATGCTGTGAAACTTGAAAGGGTTCAGAAAAGATTTACAAGGATGTTGCCAGGGTTGGAGTATTTGAGCTACAGGGAGAGGCTGAACAGGTTGGGGCTGTTTTCCCTGGAGCGTCGGAGGCTGAGGGGTGACCTTATAGAAGTTTACAAAATTATGAGGGGCATGGATAGTGTACATAGGCAAACTCTTTTCCCTTGGAGTCCAGAACTAGAGGGCATAGGTTTAGGGTGAGTGGGGAAAGATATAAAAGAGACCTAAGGGGCAACGTTTTCACTCAGACGGTGGTACGTTTATGGAATGAGCTGTCAGAGGAAGTGGTAGAGGCTGGTTCAATTGCAGCATTTAAGAGGCATCTGGATGGGTGTATGAATAAGAAGGGTTGGGAGGGATATGGACTGGGTGCTGGCAGATGGGACTAGATTGGGTTGGGATATCTGGTCGGCATGGATCGGTTGGACCGAAGGGTCTGTTTCCATGCTGTACATCTCTATGACTACATCCATTCCATCTTGAGTATATCTAATGAACTGGCCTTTGTGGGAGGGAGTTCCTCAGGTTCACAACTCTCTAAGTGAAGAAATTCTTCCTCATCTCCTTAACCCTTATGATAGAGACAATGGCTTACTTGTAACTAACCCCATGCAGTAACTAAGAAAGATTGAGGTACTTTTAAAAAAGCTTTGCATAACTGAAGCACATCGCCCAGAATTTGCATGTGGGGATATAATGCCTCAAGACATCATAATTGTTTGCCTTGACAAGAGGTACAGTACCCTGCTGAATGGAAACATGTGGTCCATTAAAATAATTAATGTCATGAAATAAAAGCAGATATTACTGGGAAAACGCAGCAGGCCTGGCAGCATCTGTGGAGAGAAATCAGAGTTATCGTTTCGGGTTTTATCATGAAATTGTTAATTTCAAATTGTGTTTCTTTAAAAAGCAAATGTAACTTTGGTATGCAAGGTCTGTTTAATCTTCATGGAAGTGTCAACATTTATGTGTTAGGTACAACATCACGATGCCGTAACTGGGACAGAATCTCCAAAAGTGAGAGATATGTACATGGCTCACCTATTTCAAGGGATTTGGGCTGTGAAATTAGTGATGGCTGCTATATTTCAAGAAACCCAGAACACTCCAGAGGATAAATTGGACTTTCCACTTCCCTATACTCAGGACACCAGAAATACAGGTGCTGATAATTTCTTAAATAAGTTCTGAAGTCTTCTTGAATATTACAAACAGTTTCATCATGTTAACTGGACAGAGCAGGCAGGCCAAGTAGTTGACAAGAAATGCAGTTATTATCTTCAATTCAAATACACAGTAAGGCAAAAATTATTTTTTCCAACATGTAAAGTAATTTCGTCACCAGCTCAGCTGTTGGAAAATAGTGAAGGTTGAGACAAACTTTGCAGTAATTTCTTTTTTCAGTTTCATGGCGGGGTGCAGGGTTTCAATAGATTCGGCATTCTTTTGCAGATTTTTGGTTGTAGCCTAATTTTATTGCCTTTTAAATGGTGTTTGAGTTATTAATTTTATGTGTTCCCTCTCTTCCAAATTAAGAATCTCTTCGCCACCACTCTTCCCTTTTGCATGCTTATGTTGACATTTCCCTGCCCCACTGACAGGTTTCTCCTAAAACACAGACTCCAGGTTATAAAGTGAAGTGCAGTTTGATCTCCAGTTTGAAGTTCTAACAGCGAAGCTAGGACTGATGAGGAGTGAGCCAGAGACTGGAACGCAATGATTGTTGTCAGCTTGGGCTTGATCATCTGCATTAATACCATAAGTAACTGAAATTGTAATGACTAGTGATTAAAACCTGCATGAAAGTCATTACAAACAAATCTGCCTCTTCACGTGGATTTTGGCTTTTCAAAAGCCAGGTTGCTGTCCCTATAGATTCTTCTCAAGCAGTTGTGGGTAAGATTTTAAGATCTCAAAATTGAATCACAGAAATTCCATTTGGATGCATCTCCATGTCTGAATCTTGAAGCAATGCTGTAACATTATTGTGAATCCTGGTCAAATCACTCACCTCAATAAAATAACTCCAGCTAATAAAACAGCAATGAAAAAGGATATGTGACAGTGCAGGAAATTGGGATTAGTGCATTTTTATGGAAGTTCTGTCAGTGCAGACTTGATGAGCTGAAGGACCTTTTCTTGCTGTGTGAATCTATAAACCAATGAATCTGTAAGTCTGCAACTTGCTGCCTGATCAAATTATTTTGTTTAAAAGAACTGAAGGGACTCAACGGTGATTTGGAGAAGCCAATTGATGAAAATTAGTCAACAAATGTAACATTGGTTAAAATGAATTTGAAATGCTAAAGAATTATTTGTGAGTGCATGTGCAAACAAGCTTAAAATAAAAGTTTAATCGCATTGTATCAGCTGTTAAAACAAAACAGAGATGCTTGTGTTTTTATCCAATAATAATGTGGGCAGTACTTCTAAACTTTGAAGTCTTGATGAGAGGGAGCTGTTGTACTCCTCACTCCATGGTTTCCCACTTTTAAAATGATCCATTGCAATGGGATATAGTTATCTGAAAGCAATAAAACTAGTTGATGGCAATTTTTAAAAATCACACATAGATACACATTAGAATTAAGAGGTGTGTCCAGAAAGTTAAAGGTTTGAAAACACAAGTATCTGATCAGCCTCTGGTTCCTGAAGAGCAAATAGTTAAATGTTGCACTGAATGTCACCAACAGCTTTGAAATTCAGAGTGGAAAGGTCAGTTTTTGACAATTTTGGTTTTGAATTCTGACAGAAGTTCCTTTGTCATGATGTCTTTTTTTTAAAAAAAAGCTAGTTTGCAACACTCTGAGTAAAAGAAATCCTTCCTTGCTTTTCCTGCAGTCCAGAGGTATTAAGGAGTAATTCTTTGACTGTGACCTTCACAACATGTTAAGTCCGAACCCAGAAGAGTATACTGTATATGAGAATGTTCAGTCCCACTAAGGTGGAATTAAAACTGAAACTGGCCTTTTAGCCATTGTGTATTCCTGGAGGATAGAAAAGACATTTCTGCAGGAGGTGACTTTCTGCCAAAAGTGGAGAGTTAGTTAGACTCCCACCTCGTTATCTGTTCTTATTAAATCTCTTCCTGTCTGAAGCATCCTGACAATTTCGCCAGACAGTCATTGAATACAAATCCACAGTTCTTCCATAGCAGTCCTTCTTTTAAACATCACAGGCAGTCCCCAGATTGCGAAAAGATTCAATTGCAGTGTCTGTTGACAATTGATATGTATGCAAGTTGGAACACAATGTAGGACAATGTAAAGCAGCATTCATAAGTACAGGAAATATTTGTATGTTGTGTCTTTAAAATTACACCCCTGTATGAAATCGTGTTCAGAAGTACAAGTGTTTGCAACAAATACAGAACTTGCTGGAAAAGCTCCGCATGTCTGGCAGTATTTGTGAAGAAAAATCAGAGTTAACATTTTGGGTACAGTGACCCTTCCTCAGAACTGATGGTAGCTAGGAAAATGTTTTTTTTATGCAGAAGATAGCCTGGGGGAGGGGAGAAGTAAACCATAGGTGATTGGATATAGAGCCCAAAGAGAGAGAACAGTTGGACGCACAAAGGAGTGGATAATGATCTGGTTAGGAGGGTGAGTAGCTGTTATGAAATATATGGAAGTTAATTTGACAGTTATATAGTTAATGGAGTAATGCATGCATTGGATCATATCACAGGTAAGCAATAGATAAGCTCATGCTGAAGATAATGGGAGCACACTATGATAGGCTTGTCAAATCACATGATAGATGAGTTAATGCTAAAAACGATGGTGGTGTACTGTGATAGGTTAAGTATCAGACCCATGTGACAGAAGATGATAAGAAGGACAAAGCAAGCTAGTATGATTGGTTCTGCTAATGACACCAGATAAGCGCGAGAGCTAGAAAAGTATCAACAGTGGCCCCAAGAGTTGGGGGCAGTTGGGAAACCATTTTCTGATTTTCACAGCTTTGGTTTGCAAATAAAATTTTAACTTCGTGAAGGATTTTCTGTGCATTCTGGTAATTCTCAAGAATATTTGATGATCTTTCAACAACACTGTTAATGGGAGACTGTTAGTGGCTAACAATGGGATTCACCCTCCCAGCCAGATCATCATCCACTCCTTTGTCTGTCCAACTGTTCTTCTCTCTCTTTGGGCTCTATCCCCAATCACATATCATTTACTTCTCCCCTCTCCCACCCTATCTTCTGCATAAAATCTGATATTTTCCTGGCTACCATCAATCTTGAGAAAGGTTCACTCGATCTGAGACATTAACGCTGCTTTCTCTTCACAGATGCTGACAGGCCTGCTGAGCTTTTCCAACAATTTCTGTGTTTGTTTCTGATTTACAGCATTCGCAGTTCTTTTCAGAGTTTGCAAGTTGGGTGTTCATAAATCAGATACCCCTGTATCCGCTTTGCAATTAAAAAGTAAAAGAAGTTTTAAAAAAATGCTTTGCAATTCTCAACCATCTTATTAACACAGCAAAGCTATTCTACTCGGTTTTACTCTGGGAGCATGCATTTGAGAGTCTATCAAAATGCTCTGCTTTTGTTCCAATAGGTTTAGGATTACTTTCAATGTACTGCAACTTTCTTGTCACAATTTAAGTTGATAATTCTGTAGTTTTCATTGGGGCATAGTCCTATCATGGACATGATCATGATAACGCTATAATTTTCTTTTGGTTCATTTGATCATTTTGTCAATTTGCTCAGAACTTATGCAAATATGCATGCTCACACTTGTGCTCAGTATCAGACTGTGTTCATTTTGTTTCTCTTTTAAAAGAGGACGGCGTGTTGCAGATAACCGTCTACAACCCTCTTGGATGGAACATCACCACAATTATCAACGTTTCTGTGGCTTATTCAGGAGTCAGTGTTTATGATGATGCAGGAAACACTGTGCCATCACAGGTATTTGACTTGATGTATTTTTTTTGTTGAAAATATTGACAAACGAATGCACGATATAGAATTAAAGGACTGCGCAGATCTTGGTGGGCTAAATATTTAGGCCTGAAGGAGGCAGGCTGGTACGCTAAATCAAGCTGCTGATTGGTTTGCCTCCTCTGTCCTGATCTCAAGCCATTTTCCCCGACGTGGAATGAGAGAGACAGTAGCAAGAAGTCAGAGCTGACTGTGTTTGCGATCTCAATGAACTAGTAATTGATCAGTTTTTTTCAGGTGCTCCTCGCCATATTATGGAGCCAAGATGGGGAACCTAACTTGTGAGCACATTCCTCTGTGATATTAGTTAAGGACAAATGAAATGTCTGTCACCCATAACTAAGGCAGGACTTTGACTCTGTCCCTTTTGAAGTTAGAGGCTGAATACCTAATTGAAGCTCACTTCTGTAAATTTGGCTTGTCCTGACACTCAAGGAAATCAAGATTGAAACAAAAATGTGATTTATTTGAAGGTTGATCCAAGAGGAGAAAGGGATTAGATTAGATTACATTACAGTGTGGAAACAGGCCCTTCGGCCCAACAAGTCCACACCGACCTGCCGAAGCGCAACCCACCTATACCCCTACATTTACCCCTTACCTAACACTACGGGCAATTTAGCATGGCCTGCACATCTTTGGACTGTGGGAGGAAACCGGAGCACCCGGAGGAAACCCACGCAGACATGGGGGGAACATGCAAACTCCACACAGTCAGTCGCCTGAGGCGGGAATTGAACCCAGGTCTCTGGCACTGTGAGGCAACAGTGCTAGCCACTGTGCCACTGTGCCACCGTGCCGCCCATTCCCTTGTTTGTGGACTTAATCAGCATCCTCATGACCACCCTGCCATCCTTAACACAGGGCCTGATCCTTGGCACACCCCCAAGAACACATGGCTTTCTCCTGTGATCTTGTTGATGCTTTGTGAGCATTATTGAAAGAATATTGAGGGTTCATGCTCCCAACAGTCTGTGCTACCATAATCCACAACACTCCCAACCTCCATCTCAAGCTGAGCTGAATGTGTAGAAAGGGCAAATCAGAAAGGTAAGTCATACCGGTATGTCCTTAAAGCTGGCTGTGGGGAATTTACATCTCTCCTCAGAATATGCGATGCACTTGCAGTCTCTGAAACAGAGGTGGTCAAATTAGGTAGCCTGAATCGGAGATAAATCACAAGAAGTAAAACCCCACGGTAGATATATCTTTCAGTTCTATTTTGAAATAAAACCTTAGGGTAAATCATTGAGCAGTTCTAGCTCAGCCCAATTAAAACTAACATTCCTAAATTCAATCTTAATTAAAATAGTGTTAATTTTAATTTTCTTCTGCAGATCCAGAAATCAGTTTCTCACAACACTTTTGACCTGTATGTTCTTGTAAGACTAAATGCACTCAGCTACCGAAGATACCTGGTGAAACATGAAAAGTCGGCTTGCACCAAGGAACCAGATGGTCTGTGCTCAAAAAATCCGACTTCCTTCAGAGGGAGAGTGTTTACGTTTGACAGAAAGCCAGTGAGCAAATCAAAAAATCCAGGCCGTAGACTACGTTCATTGATGAATGACTGCTATGTACTGATGCTGAATGAAGACACGAATTTACTGTACAGCATCACTGACAGGTGAGAATTCTGGTAAATAGCTCCCGTGTGAACCAAGTTTAAGAATAAAAGCTCTAGCTTGCTTCATTTAAATTCCGGTAAGCTTTTTGCAAAGCAACATATTCAGAATCTGATTTAGTAATGGAACTTCTTTTTGAAAGGCTTCTTTTTAAAATGGTTCACTATTCAAGGCAGTTAATATGTTTGAGACAGCTGCCTTCTCTCACCTCGTTGATTAAGACAATGCTTCTGTTTTTTCAGTCATTTAGAGTCATAGAGATATACGGCATGGAAACAGACCCTTCGGTCCAACCTGTCCATGCCGACCAGATATCCCAAACCAATCTAGTCCCACCTGCCAGCACCTGGCCCATATCCCTCCAAACCTTCCTATTCATATATCCATCCAAATGCCTCTCACCCGAAACCAATGCTCTCTAGTTCTGGACCCTCCGACCCCAGGGAAAAGACTTTGTCTATTTACCCTATCCATGCCCCTCATAATTTTGTGAACCTCTATAAGGTCACCCCTCAGCCTCTGACGCTCCAGGGAAAACAGCCCCAGCTTGTTCAGCCTCTCCCGAAAGCTCAAATCCTCCAACCCTGGCAACATCCTTGTAAATCGTTTCACAACATCTTTCCGATAGGCAGGAGACCAGAATTGCATGCAATATTCCAACAGTAGCCTAACCAATGTCCTGTACAGCCGTAACATGATCTCCTAACGCCTGTACTCAATACTCTGAGCAATAAAGGAAAGCATACCAAATGCCTTAACTATCCTATTTACCTGCAACTCCACTTTCAAGGAGCTGTGAACCTGCACTCTAAGGTCTCTTTGTTCAGCAACACTCCCCAGGACCTCACATCTAAATCATTTATATAAATGATGAAAAGTAGTGGACCCAGCACCGAACGCCTTACTGAAGTCCCTATAAATCATGTCCACCGCTCTGCCTTCATCAGTCCTCTTTGTTACTTCCTCAAAAAACTCAATCAAGTTTTTTTTTAGATTACTTACAGTGTGGAAACAGGCCCTTCGGCCCAACAAGAGCAAACTGACCCGCCAAAGCGCAACCTACCCATACCCCTACATTTACCCCTTCACCTAACACTACGGACAATTCAGCATGGCCAATTCATCTGACCTGTACATCTTTGGATTGTGGGAGGAAACCGAAGCACCCAGAGGAAACCCACTCAGACACGGGGAGAATGTGCAAACTCCACACAGACAGTCGCCGTAGGCGGGAATTGATCCCGGGTCTCTGGCGCTGTGAGGCAGCAGTGCTAACCACTGTGCCACCGTGCCGCTCACAAACCTCTATTGAGACATGGTTTCCCACACACAAAGCCATGTTGACTATCCCCAATCAGTCCTTGCCTTTCCAAATACATCTACATCTTGTCCCTCAGGATTCCCTCCAACAACTTTCCCACCACTGACGTCAGGCTCACCGGTCTATAGTTCCCTGGCTTGTCTTTACCACCCTTCTTAAACAGTGGCACTATGTTTGCCAACCTCCATTCTTCTGGCACCTTACCTGTGACTATCGATGATACAAATATATCAGCAAGAGGCCCAGCAATCACTTCTCTAGCTTCCCACAGAGTTCTAGGGTACACCTGATCAGGTCCTGGGGATTTATCCACCTTTATGTGTTTCAAGACATCCAGCACTTCCTCCTCTGTA
>NC_057741.1:22305903-22342783 GCF_004010195.1 Chiloscyllium plagiosum | reverse complement strand
TCTTCCTGACCTCTCCGCCCCCACCCCACTCCGGCCTATCACTCTCACCTTGACCTCCAATTCCAACGCCCCTCCCCCAAGTCCCTCCTCCCTACCTTTTATCTTAGCCTGCTGGACACACTTTCCTCATTCCTGAAGAAGGGTTTATGCCCGAAACGTCGATTCTCCTGTTCCTTGGATGCTGCCTGACCTGCTGCGTTTTTCCAGCAACACATTTTCAGCTCACTAGCTCTTAGCACAGGGAGTAATCCAGATATTGCTACCCTTGAGGACCTCCTTTTAAAATTTCTGCCTAACTCTCTGTAATCTCCCTTCAGACTCTCAGCCTTTTCCCTTCCTATGTCGTTGGTTCCAATGTGGACAATGACCTCCTGCTGGCCCCTCTCCCCCGTGAGAACATTCTGCACCCTCTCTGAGACACCCTTGATCCTGGCATCAAGGAAGCAACACACCATTCTGATTTTTTGCTGCTGGCCCCAGAAACGTCTGTCTATACCTCGGACTACAGAATCCCCTAACACAATTGATCTCTTGGAAGCCGACGTACCCCTCGTTGCATTAGAGCCAGTCTCAATACCAGAAACTTGGCTGTTCGTGTTGTGCTGCCCTGAGAATCCATTCTTCCCCTCCCCACTTTATTTGCCAAAACAACATACCTGTTTGAAATGGGGATAGCCACAAAAGACTCCTGCACTAGCTGCCTACGTCTCTTACCTTTCCTGGAGTTAACCCATCTATGTTCCTCATTGCTTCTATCTGTCTCTCCAACCGATCCATTCAATCTGATAAGATTCGCAACCAACAGCATTTATGACAGATATAATCCGCAGTAACCCTTAAACTCTCTTTAAACTCCCACATCTGACAAGAAGCACATATCACTGCAAAGGCTTCTACACAATCTAGAGACCCAGAAAATAACACCGTCTTATTGGTCTACAAACATGCCCCAGGTTAAATTAATAGTTATGGCTTATATTATATTTTGTATAGGGGATAACATTTGTAACACAGCAGCACTTGCACTATATAAAACCTCTTTCTATGATGCATTTTTAGAATGAAGTGCATATCTAAGCAAAAATTGTGACTATCCAATAGATTTTTTGTTCCTTTGTTTAATGTCAGTTATCTCAGGAGATTTGAACTCCTTTTAATGTGACTGTCCTTCAGAATCTGCCTGGGACAACTCTTCTTCACATTTTCCAAGTCTTTTACTGCTGGCCTGACTGACACCACAGGTCAAGTCAGAAGCAAGTGATTTCCTGACATATAGATTCAACTACTCCTTGTCTTAACCAGCCCAATCAAGAATGCACAGCCAGTCTTAGCCTCAATAATGCATTCATACATCCTTTTCCATTCCTGACTTGGTGTGAATTATCCTTTAAAACAAATAGCCTTTTGGCACTTGCTTGTTTGGGAGAAATTAAAACTAAAACTGCTACAATGATTTCTTCTGACTGTACAGAATTTGCATTGAGTATGGTTTGATTCTCCATTGAGAAACCCATATGAACATGTTCAAGTTTGTCTTTGACTGTCAATGTTCACATTAGTTAATATCAATCTTCTAACTTTGTGCCTCACTCTTGTGAAACAGATGATTGGAAAACTTGTGGAAAGAACCATGAGGTATCAGAAAATCCTTGTGGTGGATCTTTCGGTTGTCGTAACAGTAGTTCCTCTTTGTTGTAATTGACAGATCCTCCCAGAAGACTGTCAAGATAAAGCAGGAGTTCTTGGAGTACTTTGCTAATGGAGATGTTAAACAGGGCCCAATCTCCGATAATTACATATTCACACCAAAAGGTTTGCCCGTGCTGGTGTCACAGTCGATTGGAATGGAAATAGTCACAGGAAAACTAGTAACTGAAATCAGACAGTACTTCTATAGGTAATATACGTAGAATTTGTTAAGGACTTTATTTGCTGATTTCTCATTAAAATGGAAATGGTTGTAAGGGAAAACTTTGTATATAAACTTTATTCAGTATGGTATGCTGAAGGGTAAAGTGATAAACAGGACACCAAGCAGACTCTTCTGTTGCTTTTGAACTATCATAAAATGTGATCTCTTATGCATGCCAGAGAAGCTAGACTGGCCCTGGTTGAAATTCTGATCAGAGAATATTTCCAATGAAACAATATTTCCTCAGTACTACACAAAAGTATTAGCTTGGATTCTGCATTCCTAGAACTCACAATATTCGGACATCGTGAAATGCTAGGGATGTTCATTTCACTCCAGTCATTAGATACACACCAGGAAATATTCTATGTCAGTGAGAAGCTATGTTACGCAGCTGGAAAAAAAATCACAAAAAAGTACAAAACTAAACCTTTGTCCTTCTTTTCTTTTAAGATGATTGAGTGGCAAAGCTCAGTTTTGATTAGATTAGATTAGATTACCTACAGTGTGGAAACAGGCCCTTCGGCACAACGAGTCCACACCGACCCTCCAAAGAGAAACCCACCACCCTATATTTACCCCTGACCAATCCACCTAACACTACGAGCAATTTAGCATGGCCAATTCACCTAACCTGTACATCTTTGCTTAACAGCTGCCTGTCCACCGTTGAATAGGAATGGCTTTCACTGTTTCTCTCACATACAGTGAGAGGGCTTTCATGGGCTTGTTACTGGGACCCTGCAGTCATCTGAATTCCAGTTGAGAGGATCTGGCATCTGTTAGCAAAAAAAATCAACTCTCTGCTCTTCAACCAATTGAAGTATCATCACCAAGTCAGACACCTTCAAAATCAGGAAACAGATATTACACTTCAACTGCGTACAGGAAGTGCAATACAGAGTGACAAATACAGATAGAATTAAAGGAGTCAGATGAAAGGGACACCAGAATAATTTATGTTTTCATTTTTCTATTTAAACATCTGTGACATTAATTTCCTTCGAAAGGATTGAAACTCAATATTTGTAAAGTTATATTTTCAGACAGAAATGTTATTAAATAATTATTGCTATTGTGGGTGGCACGGTGGCTCAGTGGTTAGCACCCTCAAATGATTCTGCATGGAGTTGGAATTTGCACATTCTCCCCGTGTCAGCATTGGTTTCCTCCCACAGTCCAAAGATGTGCAAGTTTGGTGGATTTGTCACGCTAAATTGCTCATAGTGTCCAGGGGTATGCTGGAGTAACCGTGGGAAATGTAGGGTTATGGGAATAGGATATGGAATGGGTCTGGGTGAGATGCTCTTTGAAGAGTTGATGTGGACTTGATGGGCTGAATTATCTGCTTCCACCCTGTAGGGATTCTATGGTCACTTCTACGCGTCTTCAAGATTCACTTATTTCTAAAGATACAAGGCTGAGCCTTTTTAGCATTCCCCGATGCAGAATAAATTAGAGCTGAAAATGTGTTGCTGGAAAAGCACAGCAGGTCAGGCAGCATCCAGAGAACAGGAGAATCAACGTTTCGGGCACAAGCCCTTCTTCAGGAATGAGGAAAGTTTGTCCAGCAGGCTAAGATAAAAGGTAGGGAGGAGGGACTTGGGGGAGGGGCATCGGAAATGTGATAGGTGGAAAGAGGTCAAGGTGAGGGTGATAGGTCAGACTGGGGTGGGGGCAGAGAGGTCAGGAAGAAGATTGCAGGTTAGGAAGGCGGTGCTGAATTCGATGGATTTGACTGAGACAAGGTGGGGGGAGGGGAAATGAGGAAACTGGTGAAACCCGCGTTCCTGCCTTGTGGTTGGAGGGTTCCTAGGCGGAAGATGAGGCACTCTTCCTCCAACCGTCAGTAGCCGGCCTGTCTCCCCAATATAGAGGAGGCCACATCGGGTGCAGAGGATGCAATAGATGATGTGTGTGGAGGTGCAGGTGAATCTGTGGCGGATATGGAAGTGTCCTTTGGGGCCTTGGAGGGAGGTGAGGGGGGGAGGTGTGGGCGCAAGTCTTGCACCTCCTGCGGTTGCAGGGGAAGGTGCCGGGAGTGGAGGTTGGGTTGGTGGGGGGTGTGGATCTGACGAGGGAGTCACGGAGGGAGTGGTCACGGAGTCACGGAGGCAGAATAAATTAGGCCAAGTTCAGACCATTATAATGATTTCTGAGCTAATTCTATCAGTGTGGACCAAAATGGTGTGAACTATGGACGAACAGGCTATATCTGACAACAAGTTATCAATTTACACATTTAATGTATGAGTCTATTGTAATTTGTCAGCTTTACACTGTCATAACAGTGAATGGTAACAGCCTCATTATTATTATAGAAAGCCAGTGCAGCTATTTTGATGTGCTCAATAACAAGGCTATGGGCCAAGTGCTAGAAAATGGGATTAGGTGGATTAGAATAGTTAGGTGGATTAGAATAGTTAAGACCTGTCACAGACTTTAAATGACTCTATATCAAAGAAAACTAGGGCAAAACTCATTAACAGTCTAAGATTTTTAGAGTTGAAACTTTATTGCTGGAACAGCACAGCAGGTCAGTTAAGACCTGTCACAGACTTTAAATGACTCTATATCAAAGAAAACTAGGGCAAAACTCATTAACAGTCTAAGATTTTTAGAGCATTAATTCTCTTCCTTTTTAAAATCACATCCCTGATACTAATTTCAAAACTTAATATAATTTCTTTAGATATGAGCTAAACTGATTGGCATATTTTGTATCTTGTTTTACTGGATATATTTTTGTAGACAGTATTTGCAAATTTTGTAAAATTTTAAATATTGCCGTAATGGAATGCCCAAGGTATTGTACGTTGTGTTAATCATCAGAAATTTTATTTATTTTAAACAGCAACACTTCTGCTAATGAACAAGATTACCAATATGCAATATTCACAAGGATCTATCGTGTACTTGATGGCTATGATGCATCAATGCTATGCAATAGAATTGAGCAGGAGTATATTGTAGGACCATTGAACCTCAACAGGGAGGCCATTTTGAGCATGACTACAGATATGAAAACGGACAGAACCATTTATACGGACAATAATGGCTACCAGATGATGAAGAGACTGTACAAGTCATACAGCAACAATACTCTGGCTCGAGTAGGTATTCGATACTGTTGTCAAGAGTGGTTACTGGAATAGCACAGCAGGTCAGGCTATATCCGAGGAGCAGACGAATTGATGTTTCACGCAAAAGCCCTTCATCAGGAATGAGGCTGCAAGCCTCAGGGGTGAAGCGATAAATGGGAGGGGGTGGTGCTTGGGGCAAGGTAGCTGAGACTACGATAGGTAATGGAGGTGGGGGTAAAGGGGATAGGTCGGAGAGGAAGGTGGAGTGGATAGCTGGGAAGGAAGATAGACAGGTCAGGGGGGCGATGCCGAGTTGGAAGGTTGGTCTGGCGTAAAGTGGGGTGGGTGGGGGGGGGATATGAGGAAACCCTCCCACAGTTCCATACCCCTCCCATTTATCTCTCAGTCACTTGGCTCACAAGCCTCATTCCAGATTAATGGCTTTTGCCTAAAACGTCGATTCTCCTGCTCCTCAGATGCTGCCTGACCTGCTGTGCTTTTCCAGCACCACACTCTCAACTCTGATCTCCAGCATCTGCAGTCCTCACTTCTGTTGTGTTGAACTTACGTTCAGGGTGAGAGTGGGAGGGAAAGAAGTTTCTGAATTCTTACAGTTTGTAGAAAATTATTTCAGAACCCATTTTGATTTTTGTTAGTTTGCGTTCGTGCAGAAGATAAAATAGTTTCTCTATTTGTTGCTGGTTTTCTTGTATATTTCCCCTTTATGATTTTCCCTCTCACCAAATATTACCCTTCAGATTATTGTACATCAGTGCCCATATTGCACCAGTGTCACTCCATATGACATTTGGCTTTCTCCTCAAGCAAACACCAGCTTTCTTGGTGTTGATGGCGCTATATTTGATGACTATAGAATAGAATCCCTACAGTGTGGATAAAAGGCCCTTTGGCCCAACAAGTCCACACCGACCCTCGGAAGTGTAATCCACCCAGACCCATTACCCTACATTTTCTCCTGACTAATGCACCTAACCTACACATCCCTGAACACTATGGATAATCTTAGCATGGTCAATTCACCTGACCTTTGGACTGTGGGAGGAAACTGGAGCACCGGGAGGAAACCCACGCAGACTCGGGGCGAACGTGCAAACTCCACCCAGACAGTTGCCTGAGGCTGAACCTGGGTCCCTGGCACTGTGAGGGAGTAATGCTAACCACTGAGCCACCATGCCGCCCCAGAATTACATTTTGTGCTATAGTTGTGTTGCAATTCTTGAGGGGTATGACATTCCATGTTTGTTTTACCTGGAAACCTTTAGCAGCTATTCATGAATTCAGTTCATGATCTTACTTTGATGAGGAAGTAGACAATGTTCTAGCAATTTTGTACACGTTTTCTCAGTATCTGAAAAACACCCATGTTTCCCTGTGGATGATGTTTATTGCAATATGCTGCAATAGCCACCATTGCTTGTGTTACTTTTGAGAGCACATGGTAGTGGCATGAAGTTCCTAATCTCATTTAATGGGTAGTTTAAAAAATTTATACACTCTGTTTTCAATTCAAAGTTTAAAATTTCTGATACATTCCCATAAAGGGCACTGAACCAACTTTGGGATGCCTGCATGGAAAGCCATGTGTCCATAACATTTTGTGATAATCCACCTCTGAAAGAAACATTTTGAATTTTCTCTTCGACTTGATTTGATAGCCTGAGGGAGGTGGGAGAGGACATTTCCGGTGTACATTTCCCTTATTGGTTCTATTTATTTCTATTTTCTTGGCAAATGAAGTAACTGAGAGGTTGAAACTGATGAGGGGAGTGGGGGCTTGAGGGCATTTGGTGAAGGGGGAGTGAGGGAAAAAGTGTTCAGTAAAATGTTACTGGCAATTCAGTTCTTTTCTTACTGAACAAGGAATGCACATTCAGATCTGCTTAACTTCTCAGCTTGAGATTGAAGTTACAAAGAGGATTGATGAGGGCAGAGCTGTAGATGTGATCTATATGGACTTCAGTAAGGCATTCGACAAGGTTCCCCATGGGAGACTGATTAGCAAGGTTAGAACTCATGAAATACAGGGAGAACTAGCCATTTGGATACAGAACTGGCTCAAAGGTAGAAGACAGAGGATGGTGGTGGAGGGTTGTTTTTCAGACTGGAGTGTGACCAGTGGAGTGCCACACAGATCGGTGCTGGGCCCTCTAACTTTTGTCATTTACATAAATGATTTGGATAAGAGGTACAGTTAGTAAATTTGCAGATGACACCAAAATTGGAGGTGTAGTGGACAGCGAAGAGGGTTACCTCAGATTACAACAGGACCCTGACCAGATGGGTCAATAGGCTGAGAAGTGGCAGGTGGAGTTTAATTCAGATAAATGTGAGGTGCTGAATTTTGGGAAAGCAAATCTTAGGAGGACTTATACACTTAATGGTAAGGTCCTATGGAGTGTTGCTGATCAAAGAGACCTTGGGCTGTTTTCCCTGGAGCGTCGGAGACTGAGGGGTGACCTTATAGAGGTTTACAAAATTATGAGGGGCATGGATAGGATAAATAGACAAAGTCTTTTCGCTGGGGTCAGGGAGTCCAGAACTAGAGGGCATAGGTTTAGGGTGAGAGGGGAAAGATATAAAAGAGACCTAAGGGGCAACTTTTTCACACTGAGGGTGTACGAGTTTGGAATGAGCTGCCAGAGGAAGTGGTAGAGGCTGGTATAATTGTTACATTTAAGAGGCATTTGGATGGGTATATGAGTAGGAAGGGTTTGGAGGGATATGGGCCGGCTGCTGGCAGGTGGGACTAGATTGGGTTGGGATATCTGGTCGGCATGGATGTGTCGGACCGAAGGGTCTGTTTCCATGCTGTACATCTCTATGACTGTATAATCAAATCATTCTTCAGCTTTGCTGAACAATAAGAGTTCAGAACTCTGTGTTGCTATCTTACAGATCAAATGGTCAGAATAAAACATTACCTGAAAGCTGTTGCACCCCAATGCAGTGGATGTTGCCATAATATCAATCCTTTAATTATGTTATAACTATCTTATTTCTAACTTATTTTGGACACTGTAAGCAGTGCTACTACTTTTTCTTTTATTCCTCTTTGGTACCCAAGATTTTTGTACTTAGGTACTTGGGTGCCATTAGAGGCAGCCATTGTAAAAACTTTTCACTGTAATCCTGTGCTTCTGTACTGGAGCTCGCGAGACAAGAGGGGATGTTCTATGGTAAAGATGGTCTGATATGGACTTTGGGATTACTATTCAAAGTTACATGATATTCTGTTGACTTAACAGTTTTATTTATAGTGTGTAAATTGAAAATAATTGCACTTTGAAACCTTGTGGTTTGGAAGTGAACTATTTTAAGACTGCAAGATACATTAATTTTTCAGTAGGCAATGATTGTCCTAGTTCTTTAAACAATAAATATCAGCAGCTTTTTCTGTGGCATCACAGTCAGAAGAGAATTATGATCAATAAGCTTTTTTTGTGCTTTTCAGAACTACTACCCCGTTGTAAGGACTGCTTATATTGAAGGAAGTGACACAAGGCTTGTCATATTATCTGAGAGAGCACACGGCATTTCCAGTCAAGCTGATGGGCAATTGGAAGTGAGAAATTTTCCAGTTTTCAATACAAATTTTTTTGGTAAAGTTTCTGTGAATGGGATGATAATAATGTGTCTGTACCTCATGAAAAACATATCTATTGAAACATCTTGAAAGAGGAAGTCTTACCATGATCAAGACTGACTTTTAAAGGTCATTCAGTTAAAATGCAGTGAATTAGAATGGTTTTGTTCTAGTGTTAGTTTTAATTTTGATTTGTTCTTACAGTGAAGCATTTATGCCCGAAGGAACTGAACTAACTTCCAGTCAAAGCACCTCTGCATTAGTGATGCTAGTTCGTTGTCTTCCTGCTCCTTAATTTTCCTGGAGCCAATAAGCTATTGAAACCAGTGGCAGGATTTTGCCTTTCAATTGGGTCCTGGATTTTGAGGGCAAACTGAAGTCTCAGTCCTTTACTCTGGAGAAATAGTCACTTGGCAATGTTGTTCAGACTTCATTCCATCCATTGGAATAAAGATGGCTGGGGTCATAGGGAGCTCATCAAAGTAGTGGACGTAAGGATAGTGGTTCACATCACATCATTCACTCAAATGAAGAGCATTGGTGGAATTGTCACATTGCAATAACTGCTCAATTCAATACCTTTTGTGCAATAAGGTGCTTTCCTCCTGCTTTCTCATATTCGACATGCTGCTACCTTTGTGGTCTCAGTCCAATTGGAGGCAGGTTACTTGTTCTCTTGTTCTGACACATCAGATGTCATCTGAATTCTGAAGCTAGGGCCCACCTGCAGGGAGCAAATTGGTCATGGGGGCAGCAGGTGGCATGTGCAGCTCCATCACAGAGGGTGCAGGAAGTGGGGGCACTTTGAGAGGACACTCGATGAGCTGTTTCAACACGATAGGGTTTCTGTGACCTCTTTACCATCCATCTCGGGGTCCATTTGCATTTCTCTGCTAACAGAGAACAGGAGAGTATTGGCTACACGTGAGTTCAACTATCGAGGCAAGGTTTTCATTGATGGTTCTGTAAGCTGACAGCACCATTGTTGTACTAGCCTAGCGTGTTTTACTCTATCTGCATTACATTTCATTGATGATCAATAAAAAATATTTATTTGCGGTGTGTACAAATCTTTTGCTCTGTAAGTTGTATTTATAGGCAAGGTAGCCGTTTGGTTGAATTTTGTTATTATGTTGTTTATTTGCATGGCTATCTCCCACAAACATGTTTCCCTTTCATAATAAAACCTGATATTCACTTTGAAATTTCTAATTGTGGGCCTTTGTGTTAGTGGTTAATGAATAATGTCCATATCAGTTGCTTTCTTCATCTCATTTTGTAATCATGAATGTCTGCTTGTCCCCTGGTGATACTGTTGTAGGTGATGCTTCACCGAAGATTATGGAATAACAAAGCGTGGAATCTGGGCTACAACCTTACGCTGAATGACAGCTCGGTAGTACGGCCACTTTTCTGGTTGATGTTGGGGTCAAAGGCAACAACTTCATCGTTACATCAGAGTGGGCTGGCGCTCGAGTTCAGGCCCATCATTATGTATGGTCCTGTGTCAGGTTCGTGCCTCAGAGCATATAGACAGGGTCAAAGACTGAAAATCCTTTTTGAAGGCCTTTGCTAACAATGGCTAAGTCAGTTGTTGTGATATTTCGGTATTCTGTTCTTCCCAGCGGAAAAGTAGATCATGTACAGAACGTGCACCCTGGTAATTTGCGGCAGAGTGCTGGAGGTGGGGAGGGGAATTCATTTACTCCCTATCAGGTAATTGACTTGAAAGGGTTAACTTGGGAGCTTCGGAATGGCTCCACCCACTCTGAGAGGATCTGGTCGATTCAAAGTTGTCCTAATTTATTGTTAGTTCCACAATCTGCAGCCAGCTAGCATAGGCATGGTTACTATCTCTTAGTAGGAGACATTGTTATCTCCTTAGTATTAAAGTAGTTAACCAGTCTTGTAACCTGTTAACTTGCTATTATGTAACAAATTACTCCTTGCTACTTGGGACCTGCTTCTTATGCTGAAGACTAATCACTTCATTTAATACTGGTAAACCCTGTAAATTAGTACAGGAAGGATTGGTGGTAGAAAATTTACCCAAAGAAGATTGCAAGCCAACTATGTGCCAGCTTCAGGCATTTCCTACAACACTGGGAAGGCTGCCAGAATTGATAAGAAAAGCCAAGAAGGGACATGGGGGATAGGAAGCTGTGGGGACAAGCTATTCAAACTGTGACCAGCAAAGGTAACAACCCGTGTCCTTCGAGTTAATATGAGAGCAGGGGAAACAGCACGATGTTTCTATATTAACTCAGAGACTTGCTTTAAAAGTTGACTGTATCAGTGTGGATGACCCTTCAGTAGGATACTGTGCAGATCAGAGAGGTCCCCAGATGCAATTTCCCACTCTGCCTTGGATTAAATGCCACTCACAGAGCTATTATTGACCTTCATTGTTGATTACAATGTGCTAGAATTGCTCGTAGGTATTGCATAAAGGCATGATCAAACTCAGCCATGAGACTCCTGCATTTGAATAGCCTTGTGACACTAACCTAACTGCAGCCCAGCATTTTTTTAATAGAATTCCTATGAATAGGTCCTTTGGCCCAACAAGTCCACACCAACCCTTCGAAGAGCAACGCACCCAGACCCATTTCCCTATCCTATTACTCTATATTTTACCCCTGACTAATGCACCTAACCTACACATCCCTGATTACCATGGGCAATTTAGCATGGCCAATTCACAAACCTGCACATCTTTGGATTGTGGGAGGAAACCAGAGCACTCGTAGGAAACCCACGCAGACACGGGGAGAATGTGCAAACTCCACACAGACAGTCGCCTGAGGTTGGAATCGAACCCAGGTCCCTGGTGCTGTGAGGCAGCAGTGCTGACCACTGAGCTACTGTATTTAAAATCTGAGCCAAATCCTGAGAACATCCTTTACTTCACACCGCAATTAGTCACATCATGTGGCTTTACGATGATGGGTGTCTGTGAAATCAGCCTTGATCTATAAATTGTAATTTGCTGTTTGGTACTGAAATAGCGGTTACCATATATTTATGTTTCATTTATTTATTTGTCTCTTTGAGCTCTAGTTGTAATTTTAGTTTTATTTATATACCTAGCTTAGTTTGTTGTAAATATTGGGGCAACCTTTTCAAGCTTAATCCCATCATAATGATTGATTGGAGCTATGGTTGAGCATATATATTTGCAGATGATATTAAATATGGTCTTTGAAAACCGAATCAGATTTTTCTGTTTCGGAGTTTTTCGAACGTTGGAAATGTTATTTGCATTATCCAGATTTTTCTGTTTAGGAGTTTTTCAAACGTTGGAAATGTTATTTGCATTATCCAGCATTAACTCATATAACTGGGTGAGTCACTCTTCAGAGGGTCGGTGTGGACTGGCTGGGCCGAAGGGCCTGTTTCCACAATGTAGGTAATCTAATATAATCTAAATAACAAGCCAGTTTTAACGGATAATGAATGAAGCCAATTCTCTGTGCGCTTTCCCAGTCGGTATTTGTTATTTTTAATTCATTTATTATCAGGGACAGGTCAAGAGACAAGCAAAAAAAAACCTTGTTCAGTATTTCTTGCTGTGATTTTATACTGATAGAATTGTTTTTATTTACACAGGGAAGAAGACATTTGTTCCGTCACACAATTCACAGAGTAACAGTTCAGTGAGTTCTGGCTTTCTCCCACCCAATCTCCACCTTCTAACGCTTTGCCTGCCTGGTTGGCGATATAATTCAAACCACACCATGCATTTGCAAAATATAGTCAAAGGTAAGCCATTACGGATTCCTACAGTATTGATGTGTTCTTGGCCAGAGGTGTTTACAGAAGTTAACATTAGCACCTGAAGTGTTAGATAGAAGTGTTTGTGAAAGACCTGTACTGCGATTCTCACCTTTCTGTTTGCTAACCACAGTGAATTTACAATCTTTACTACATAAGTGTGATGCCTGCGCAGACTGCGAGGAACAATTGGCTGGGGCTACAGTCTGCTACTTGAGCTGTTGCCAAGCACTTGTTTTCGATTGTGAAAACAATTGCAACAGTTTGATTAGCAAACTGGAGTTGCTACACTCTGAATATTGCTTTTTGAAAGCATTAATCTTGGCCATTAAGTTGAAAGGAGCACTGTGAGTGGCAACATGGCGCTTAATATTATCAGGCAATAGTAACTTTCAAATGTAGTCAGCAAGCATTGGAGAAACTCAGCAGGTCAAGCTGTGGAGAGTGAAGCAGAGTTAATGTTTTGAGTGAAGTATTGTCTCTCCTTTGAATCTGAAAGGGGCAGGAAATGATGTTTTTTATTCAGTCGGCAAAGGAGGAGGAGGAATAAGTGGAACAGATAGTGAAGGTGCTCAGAGCAATGAAGGTGTAAATACTAGAAATTAGGTCAGCTCTGTCGAGAGCAAAACTATGCAAGTGGGTGGAGAAGGGGAAATGGCAGGATGTATAATCAAAATGGAGATCATGTTCAGGCTCTGATATTGTGGAACTCATTGTTGAGCCCAGTAGGCTGTAAAGTGTCTCAGCAGAAAATGAGGTGTTGGGTTGAGCCTCACTGGAACACTATGGCAGGCCTGAGACAAAAATGTTGGCGTGGCAGCAGGGTGCCTTACTCAAATGGCAAGCAACTGGAAGGTCAGTGTCATTTTTACAGACAGAGTGGAGGTCTGCAAAGCAATCACCCAGTCTATATTTGGTCCCACTGGAGTGGAGGAGACTGCTTTCTGAACAGCAAAAACAGTAGTCTAGATTGTAAAAAAATACAATAAAACACTGCTTCACCTGGAAGGTGTGGTTTTTCTTATTCATTCATGGGATGAAGGCGTTGACTGGGCCAGAAATTATTGCCCATCCCTAATTGCCCAAAGGGCAGTTAAGAGTCAACCACATTGGTGTGTCTGAAGCCACACGTAGGCCAGACCAGATAAGGATGGCAGTTTCCTTTCCTGAAGGGCATGAATCACCCAGATGTTTCTTTTTTCCCCTGACAATCAACAATAGATTTGTGGTCATCATTAGACTCTCCATTCCAGATTTTTGTTGAATTCAAATTCCACCATCCACTGTGCCAGGATTTGAGCCCGGTCGCCAGAGCAATACTTGGATCTCTTGATTAACAGTCCAATAATATTACTACTAGGCCGGTGCCTCCACCTGAAATCTTGGACAATGAGGAGGCAAAAGGGCAAGTATTACACTTCCTGCAATTTCATGAGAAGGTGCAATATAGGATTGAGGGAGTGTTAGGAGTGACAGAAGCGTGCGGGGGAATGTTACAGAGGGAACTGTCTCTGTGGAATGCTGACAACTGAGGAGAGGGCAAGACGTGTTTGGTGATGGCATCTTGTTGGAGGTGGCTGATCATTTGAATGAGGGGACTGGTGAGATGGAAACAAGGGGAGCATTGTGGGAAGGATGGGTCGTGAGTGACCCATGACAAAACCTAGCAATAAGCAGCTCACCTATTACTGGGCAGGATCAAGTACCACCAAATGGCGAGCCCTGAGATCTGAGTGTGCTCTGAATGTTGCACTGCTAGAGAATGCTGGCTTTCCTGTCACAGTTGGATACACAGGAAATGGATTTCATCGCATTCCCCACCTATCCTCATTCTGCTGGCTATATTTGGTAAAACTTAACCCCCTGATTTGGTGTTTGCTTTCATGGACAGAAACTATTACCTTTATTGGAAGTGGAAGGAAGAAGTGAAAAGAGGCAGATTATTATTATGCTGCTTTTTTTCATACTCATCTCATTTTCATTCTCTTATAGACCCGCTAGTGCTGGCTTGTCTGTTCTGTTTTTCCATTGTAGACAAATGAACTTGGGCAGCACTAATTAAGTATTTTCACTGTGCTTATGAAATGTATTCTGAAATGCCCGACTTATGAATTGGTTTGCATTAGGATAATTCACCACAAGTGTTCATTTGGTTTAAATCTTTGCTTCTGGGTCATTGATACAGCTTTTCTCCTTTTCAAGGTAAACCTAAACAATCTGAGCCAGATTTCCGCCGCATCCTACTGAGAATTATGCATTTGTATGAAGTGGGAGAAGATCCTGTTCTGTCCCAGCCTGTGACTGTCAACCTAAAGGTTTGTTGAAATGCCTCTTTTCAGCAGTTAATAATTCTTTAAAAAGACTATTCAGTAACCCTGCTCAGTGTAAAGTAAGTATGTGAGGAGGAGGTTCTCAGAGTTGTTACCCTGTGGGACATGAGTATATTGTTATCCTCTCCAAAATGGTTACAGTGAATCAAAAACAAAATAAATTACCAAGATTACATAACTTTTACTTTAATGCAACTCAGGACCAATGCAAGTTATGTTAATTAACAGACAAATGAGCATTTAAATAAAATGGTATGTTTTAGCTTCAATAGTCAATACCAAAGATGTGTCTGACGCAACCTCAAACATTCACATCACATACCCACCCAAAATGTGACACACCACACAACTGTACAGTTTATAACATGCATGGTGGCTCAGTGGTTAGCACTGCTGCCTCCTCGATTCCCTCCTCAGGCAACTGTCTGTGTGGAGTTTGCACATTCTCCCTGTGTCTGTGTGGGTTTCCTCCCACAATTTATGGGCGGCACGGTGGCACAGTGGTTAGCACTACTGTCTCACAGCGCCAGAGACCTGGGTTCAATTCCCAGCTCAGGCGACTGATTGTGTGGAGTTTGCACATTCTCCCCGTGTCTGCGTGTTCCTCCCACAGTCCAAAAAGGTGCAGGTTAGGTGAATTGGCCATACTAAATTGCCCCTAGTGTTAGGTGAAGGGGTAAATGGAGGGGAGTGGGTCTGGATGGGTTGCGCTTCGGTGGGTCAGTGTGGACTTGTTGGGCCGAAGGGCCTGTTTCCACACTGTAAGTAATCTAATATATCTAAATCCAAAGATGTGCAGATTAGGTGAATTGGCCATGCTAAATTGCCCAGAGTGCTCAGGGATGTGTCAGCTGAGTGCATTAGTCAGGTGTAAATGTAGAGTAGTGGGGAATGGGTTTGGGTCTTCAACAGACTCTTTCACCTTCGGGTCACCACGTCCTGATGGTTAGCACTCGAGAGTTCTTTTTCAATAGACCAACCAGTATACACCTCAGTTCACAAGGTGTGCTTGTGAGAAAGTCTCCAGCTCTTCAGCATCGCCAAGCTATTCAGCTTTCCTGTTTT
This sequence comes from Chiloscyllium plagiosum, assembly GCF_004010195.1. Lineage (NCBI taxonomy): Eukaryota > Metazoa > Chordata > Chondrichthyes > Orectolobiformes > Hemiscylliidae > Chiloscyllium > Chiloscyllium plagiosum. The sequence goes on along the minus strand of NC_057741.1, from coordinate 22,327,015 downwards.
AGACTTTTGTAGTTTGCACAGTACCTCCAAAAACTCTTGTTCCTGTTTCTGCTAAACAGAAAAACTGACCTCTTCCGGTGAATGATTTGCTTCTTTTCACCATTGGAACTGTGTCTCTGCCTGCTCTCTGTTGTTTTTTCACATTTTCAATGATCACCATCATCCTCCAGTTCCTCTACTTGTAAATCTCCAAACAGTTTCTCTCTTAACTGCTTTCCCATTTACCCAGTTTCAGCGACAGAGCTGTCAGGTCACATGGAACAGTGCATTTAATTATGGAAGAAATTTTCTTTGTTTTATAATTGATCCAAACTCCTAATCGTCCATTTCAATCATTCTTATAAGGATTGACACATTTCACAAAAGTATTGAAAGAATTACAAGTGTCCTTTATTGTCCTGGTCAAAGGCCGTCTCTACATGAATGCAAGATTTATGTGAAATTCTTTCCCTTTTTCATTCTTTCCCTTTCTTTTTCATTGTTCGTTTCTTTGTTCTTTCATTCTTTCTCATTACCTGTGCGCATCTGTCCAAATTAAGTGCAGTTCCGATCAGAGAGCATCAAGCAAGCACATTAACCAATCACACTCGAGATTGTTATACTAATATAATCAACTTTAATTTTGATGATTCCATTATTGTACATTGAATTTAAGTGAGGCAAATGAATCTGTAGTTGTTCTTTTTGAGATGAGAATCATAGTAGCAAATTTCCATTGTACTGGTAACTCTTTAGTGTATCACTGTAATTGCATCTCAGCCTTGTTGGGTAAATACTCTTCATCTGAAAAGTTGTTCATTTAGAGGCCATTTCAGACTTCTCGCTCAGTTTATGTCAACGTCAGCAATTCTCCTTTCAAATTATTGCTGCTTAGTTGCTCATCCCCCTCTGGAATAGGTGCCAAAATGTTGATCCTAATGAATTAGTTCATTTTACTCCCTGCAGAATTCTCCCTGCATTCGGACCCCTTGTTACATTTCACACCTTAGTAGAACATTAATCTCCTTCAGAGTACATTATAGAAAACTTCCTTGCTCCCAGTCCTCCGTTTTTCTGAATTTCAGATCATGGTGTATCTTGTCATTTTTCTTTTCCTCTATGTGCTTTGTGTTCTGATCTTTTTTTCCCCTCAAATCAATATTGACTGCCTCATGCAGTTTGTAGACCGACTGCATCATGCAAGATCTGCACAATATCTTCACTATGTCTGATGTCGAACTGTTGTGGTATTTCCAAACTGCTTTGGTTGATTTTGATGTTGTCTAATAAATTTCCTCTTTAGACAGGCTTATTTATCCTTCCATAAAGCAAACTCTCTCCTGTTTTCTTCCCACTGTGATCAGTCACATGACCCTCTGTTAATGTTGTATTTGTTGCATTAAGGATGTTTAACCAGAGTCAAACTAATCTCCTCAGTGTCAATGACTTGCATGTGTTACTACTTCCTTCCCTAATTCCTTTTAACTTTCTGTACTGTCGTATTTTTTTTGCCTCTTTCTGGAGGTGGTCCTGAATCTGATTTTGATAATATGTCGTAGGTCCCAACTCCCACACCATACTCCAGTTCTGATATCTGATTTCTAATGCTGCGATCTGTCTATTTCCTATCTTCCAGTTATGCATAGAAAATAAAGTTTGATTATTAAATGGCTGTGTGTTAAACTTCCTGTTTGCATTGTCTCTGAGGAAGTAGTGCATAATCTCGCAAATGTAAACAGCATGAATGTAAGGATGGAAACAGTGTGGGGTAAATATACATAAGCAGTAATGCACAACGTTTCAGAGAAGTCAACGTTTTTAAATTCATAAACTGAACTGAGCTTCAAAATCTGTTTGCAGACTGTCTGTCACTCGAGTTTGCCATTAATTAGATGCAATCTAAACTCTCTTTCTGAATGAAATCGCTGACAGGATCTGCTGAAGGTGTTGGGAACGGTGGTATCTATTGAAGAACGCTCACTCACAGGGATCTGGAACATTAACTCACTCAAACGCTGGAAATGGAAAACAACACAACAAGACGGTAGAGGTGAGTTACTTACGTTTACTTCCATTGAAAGATATTTCCAATTAAGGAACACTATCTTGCTGTGAATAGAACATTCTTTTAGTTTTCAGTGAAACTATGGAAAGTTACACAATCCCCAGTCGTTTATGTCTGTGTGTGCAGGGGCATTTTTGAGTTGATTCTCATAAGTAAGTGTCTCAAGGTCTGTGTATATATATATATATATTATATATAGTACTTTTAAATATAAAGTTAAAAATCACACAACACCAGGTTATAGTCCAACGGGTTTAATTGGAAGCACACTAGCTTTCGGAGCATCACTCCTTCATCAGGTGATAGTGGAGAGCTCAATCCTAACACACAGAATTTATAGCAAAAATTTACAGTGTGATGTAACTGAAATGATACATTGAAAAATTGATTGTCTGTTAAGTCTTTCATCTGTTTGAATGCCATGATTGTTTCACTTCTTTCATGTCTAAATCACAAAACCTTTTTTAAAAAGTTAGCATTCTCAGGTTAGCTGTTAACAATGGTGATAGCTAGACAATATGTTGAAGGTGTTAGCCCCCTGTGTTCCTGAAGAAGGGCTTATGCCCGAAACGTCGATTCTCCTGCTCCTTGGATGCTGCCTGACCTGCTGCGCTTTTCCAAAAACACATTTTTCAGCCCTGTGTTCTCTGTCTATGCCATGATGTTTAGATTGATTCTAATCTAAAAAGTGAGATAACGGAGTTCTACATGAATGCATGCAGTTTTTGAGCAAAGTACAATGTAACCTTGCAAGTACAAATTCACTCCACAAAATATATGTGTGCATGTGGGTCTTTGTCTGTGTCTATGTGTCTGTCTGTCTGGGTTGGGGGTCGTGAGTGGCTTAAGTCTGTGAGGGGGGTGCATGTGTGAGTGTGGGAGTGTGTATGTCTGTAAGGATTTGTGTGGGTGTCTGTGTGCGCATCTGTGTATATGTGTGTCCGTGTGTATGTGTGTATAGGAGTGAGAGTGTGAGTGTGTAGGAGTGTCTGTGTGTGTGTAGTGCAATGGTGGTCATCTGTAATGTGACATGAATCCAAGGTCCCAGCCTCAGTTCGGTACCCATAGGGAGGGCCTCAACCGGGACCTTGGGTTCATGTCACATTGCAGGATACATACACACACAGACACTCCGACACACACACACTCTCACACACAGACACAGACAGGCACTCCTATACACACATACACACGGACACACAGATGCGCACACAGATATCCACACACACCCTTACAGACACACACACTCCCACACTCGCACATGCACCCCCTCACAGACTTAAGACACTCTGCACTCACTACACACACACACACACACATACACTTTATTACACTCACGACCCCCAACCCAGACAACACAGACACAGACAAAGACCCACATTCACACATATATTTTGTGGGGTGAATTTGTACTTGCAGGATTACATTGTACTTTGCTCAAAAACTGCATGCATTCATGTAGAACTCTGAGCTCAAAAACTGCATGAATTAATGTAAAACTCAGTTATCTCACTTTTTAGATTAGAATCAATCTAAACACCATGGCATAGACAGAGAACACAGGGGGCCAACACCTTCAACATATTGTCTAGCTATCACCATTGTTAACAGCTAACCTGAGAATGCAACTTTTTAAAAAAGGTTTTGTGATTTACACATGAAAGAAGTGAAACAATCATGGCATTCAAACAGATGAAAGGCTTAATAGACAATCAACTTTTCAATGTATCATTTCAGTTACATCACACTGTAAATTTTTGCTATAAGTTCTGTGTGTTAGGATTGAGCCCTCCACTATCACCTGATGAAGGAGAGACACTCTGAAAGCTAGTGTGCTTCCAATTAAACCTGTTGGACTATAACCTGGTGTTGTGTGGTTTTTAACTTTGTACACCCCAGTCCAACACTGGCATCTCCAAATCATTTAAATATAAATGCACTGTACCATTTCTCATTACTTTTTGCCTTTTTGCAAAGTACACTAACTCTCTCAAATGGTTTTGATTCAAATCGATGAGCAGTCTGAAGCTTTCGCAACTATTTACCTATTTTGAGATGCTGGGACTTACTTCTGAAGAAGTAATAAATGAACAGGGTGTGATGTACAATATCCAGTTTGGATTTTTCTTTTTCTTCTGTCCCTTCATTTTAACAATTAGCAATCATCCATCAATGTTTCTTGACAAGATTTCCTGTGTTAGCAACAGTTGCATTTAGCACATAATGTACATTGCTGCCAAAATAACACTTTACATTTTGGTGAATGAACTCCTATAGATGTTGAAAATCTGAAATAAAAATTACATATCAAAGAAGAAATTATGCATATCGTCAAGGCTGCTCCATCCAGAGCATATGATTTTCACTATGGATTACCTGCCCAACATCTACCTGGTGAACTGTCTAGTGAAGAAATGTAACATTCCTTAATTATTATTTATGAATAATTGGAGCAGCATTGTTTAATATCTCTATCCTGGAATTTTGATCTTTGAACAGATCTACAATTCAATGCTGTTACCTGACTAACATTAACTATCTCTGTTGAAAATCTGTTTACCATTCCCAGAGAGAGAAGGCTTTCACTTTCTGATGTAGCTCAGAGTTTGTGACAATTCTGCTGTTTGTGCAAAATAGTTTTTCACCATTGCACTCTTGCCTATTCCAGTTTTGAGCATGTAAAAACATTTTAAGCTTTACCTAACGTAAAACAATGGACTTTTTTTTAGAATCCTTACAGTGTGGCAACAGACCCTTCAGCCCAACAAGTCCACACCGACCCTCCGAAGAGTAACCCTCCCAGACCCATTCCCTCTACCCTATATTTACCCCTGACAAATGACCTACACTGTGGGCAATTTAGCATGGCCAATTCACCTAACCTGCACATCTTTGGAAACCTTTGACCATCATCTAAAGGTTTTAATCTGTTTGAAAACATGTTAGATGTGTGAAATCTCAGTTTGTTGGTTGTTAATTACAGAAAATGCATTCTGAAAAGGCTTTTGTCCAGCGTATTTGGTAACTGTCATTTCTAATAGTCAAGATTGGCATGGTAGCTCAGTAGTTAGCGCTGCTGCCTTACAGCACTAGGGACCCGGGTTCGATTCCAGCCTTGGACACCTGGCTATATGGTTTTTGCATGTTCTGTCTGTGTCTATGTGGTTTCCTCCCCCAGTCCAACGATGGGAAGGTTAGGTGCGTTGACAATGCTTAATTGCCTTGTAGTATCCAGGGATGTGCAAATTAGGTGGATTAGCTATGGGAGATGTCAGGATAGGTTGGTGGTGGGTCTAGGTGGGATGCTTTTTTCAGTGCAGACTTGATGGGCCAGATGGCCTGTATCTGCATTTTAGGGATTCTATGATTCTAAAATAACATCTTAATTAAAATATGCAAAATCTTAAAACTTCCAGAATAAAATGTTGAATAAACTATTTAGAAGCTTCCACAAAATTGACCAAATAATTCATGGTTTTGGTGCTGTTCTGAAGATAGAAATGCCCTTTCTTTAATTTACTACCCCTTTTATGCCCTTGGGACTTTGTAAAGCATCTTCCAGCGAGCCAAGTAATCCTGAAATGTAGTCACTGTTTCAGAATGGGAATGATGTTGGGAAATTTGAGTGCAACTAAGTACCACAAATTGTTTTTCTGACAGTTATCCTGTCTAGTTTCCTGTGTTTATGTCTACTCATACTAGCACTACATGCTACGTACTAGTTCTCCTCGTTCTCCAATATGCACTCACTCTTGCTTCCTCTCCTTTCTGACCTCCCCATTTCTCTCCATGTAATGCACATTTTAACACTTTGGTTGACGTAACTGAACTGTGAGCCCTTGCTGATGTCTGTTGCCTATGTGCCATAGCGAGCAGGCAACATTTATGTTCATGCTCCCTTCCTTCTGACTCTCATACTTCTCTCCCCATATTTTTGGTCTGTTCTTTGTATCCTGTTATGTTTTTTGTTTCTCCAGTTCTGCATTTGGGAGAGGCAGTTGCGGCTTGAGATGTTAATTACTCAGTTAGTCATATTCACATGGGATTTCTGCCTTAACATTGGGGCCTCAGATGTTACACCCTGTGAAAGTACGTGAGAATCTGTCACAATTGAGAGAGATGGCGATATCCTGGGGAAATGTGGTCATTGGTACTTAATATCTCTTTGTGACCAGTAGTGTTTTCATGGTACTTGTGCTGTACTTTGAAGGCATTTTCAACACTTTGGAGCTGTGAAGTTTTGGTTGATCAGATCGTTGCGGTCTATGTTTGTGCTACCATTTATGTTGAACCTCAGATAGCAAAGATAATGGCCAGCAGCAGAAACAGCAACAGAAATAGATGAGACAGAAAAGATATGCCCAAGATTAGTATGGGTAAGGGCTGAAATAAGTAATAGAATCTGAGCAATATAAGGTTGTAATAGAGCCCCTTGTGCAACAACTCATCTTTACTCTTGTCCTTCTGAGCAGCTCTGTCTGTGCCACCCATGTGGTTTTAGCTAAACTGGAGAAAGGCTGCTCAGATCTCTGTCTTTCTTCTGATGGAGGAAGTGAGGACTGCAGATGCTGGAGATCAGAGCTGAAAATGTGTTGCTGGAAAAGCGCAGCAGGTCAGGCAGCATCCAAGGAGCAGGAGAATCGACGTTTCGGGCATGAGCCCTTCTTCAGGATTCCTGAAGAAGGGCTCATGCCAGAAACGTCGATTCTCCTGCTCCTTGGATGCTGCCTGACCTGCTGCGCTTTTCCAGCAACATATTTTCAGCTCTTCTTCTGAATGACCTCCTGTGGGACAAAGACTGTTCCCCTTTCACCACTAACCCTCTCGTGGGCCAGCTGCACGTCGCTGCTAGCACCTCTATGAATGGCGAAGGTGTGCTATTTTTCAACCTATTCAAGGTGGCATTGAATGCACAAGCCAGTATTGAAGGCTTTCTTGCTCTGGCATGATATCCACATTGGATTCTTGATTGATTAATTTATTGTTGTCACATGTACCGAAGTATAGTGAAAAGTGTTGTCTTGCGTGCTGTATAGGCAGATCGTACCATACAAAGTGCATCAGGTTAACAGAACAGCGTGTAGAATACAGGGTTACAGCCGCAAAGAAAGTGCAAAGAGAGAGATCAGCATTAACATTTGAGAAGCCTGTTCAAGTCTGCCACTCGTCCCACTGAAGAACACATTATTGTGAAGGCCTGGGGTATCACGTCACTTGTGCTTGAGACAGCTTCCTCCAACCTTTTTGCAGTCATGCACTTGAAATGCCTGCCTGTATATCACACATTCTTGGCTGTTGCTGCTGTTGTATCCTGTTTGTAAAATGCTTGAAGGAACCATTGTACACAGAATCTTATTTCAGATGTTGTTGGCATGAAATCAACATACCTTAAGTGTTGTATGCCATGCAGGTGCTTGATATTTAATTCCAACACCAGGTAGCTGAGGGATTCCTATCTCCCTGCACAGTGAGACTTCTCTGATCTCCAGCCCCTTTTCCTCTGCGGGTGTTGCTGACGATACCCTGAGGAAAGAGACCACACTGGCTCTCTGGCTCTCACTAGTATTCTGTCATGATTTGGAGATGCCGGTGTTGGACTGGGGTATACAAAGTTAAAAATCACACAACACCAGGTTATAGTCCAACAGGTTTAATTGGAAGCACTAGCTTTCGGAGCGCCGCTCCTTCATCAGGTGGTTGTGGAGGACACAATTGTAAGGCACAGAATTTATAGGAGAAAGTGAGGACTGCAGATGCTGGAGATCAGAGCTGAAAATGTGTTGCTGGAAAAGCGCAGCAGGTCAGGCAGCATCCAAGGAGCAGGAGAATCGACGTTTCGGGCATGAGAATTTATAGCAAAAGTTTACAGTGTGATGTAACTGAAATTATACATTGAAAAATACCTTGATTGTCTGTTGAGTCTTTCATCTGTTCGAATGCCATGATAGTTTCACTTTTTTCATGTGTAAAACCTTTTTTTAAATGTTGCATTCTCAGGTTAGCTGTAACAATGGGCGTTAGCAAAACAATCACCTATGAGAGAGAATAATGGCATTTATTTATCCAATGGATAGAGAGTATTTGTTGAGGGTGACTTTGAGGGTTTGGAACAACATCACATGAGAAAAGTATGTTAGTGTCAGTGCAGAATGGATTAATTGGGGTATGAAAGAGTGCAAAGAGAGAGAGGGATGACTGAACCTTCAAGGTATATTAATGTAAGCTGTGATAGACTGGATTAGGCTTTGCAAGGCATGATGAGGAGCTGTGGTGAAAAGCACATCAGAATGTGCCATTGCTGTCAATGCTTTCCTGCCTTACAATGGTCATTATAAATATACCGCATCAAGGAGCATGATGGCACATTCCACAACTTCTTCCCATCACTGGAAAATACTATCACCCTCTGCCTATAAAGTGGCCTTTTCCTGTGTTGACTCCATTATACTGGTACTTTTCCTCTTCATGATAACTCAAACTACAAGTTTGAAGAATACCTTTAATAAATCCTGCAATTGAGGTGAAGTCAGGTCTGCTGATGGTAATTGGACAGAAAGTTCAGGAGCAGACTGAAAGTCTGGGTTAAAAAGCCAGTCCAGCTCTTCCACATCTGCTCTGTGCCGTTGGACCAGTGTAAAAGTGAATGTGACCTGGGATTATGTATCAGTAACAGATAATGAATTGTTTGCACAGAGCCCAGTATCCTTTCAGCAAGTCACCCTTTGTTTACATGTGTACAGTACATGGGCTCTGACCAGCCAGCTCCAACACAGTCTCTAGACTGAGGCAAGCTTCTGAATCTCCTGTTCAATTTTTTTCTTTTTACTTCTTTAGTGCTTACTTTTTCCCCAGTACCCATGTTGTGTATGTGCAGGTGTGAGACACAGTGCAAGACACAAGGTGTACGAAACTTTTATTCAATTTCCGCCACCAGGAAGAAAGGAAACACCCGAGTGACCAGTGACAAGCAGTGCCCTTCACATCAAAGGGCAGTGTTGTGTGATCAAACAGTGAAGGGGAGGGCAGGGATTAAATCAAAATAGAGTTGGAGGGAGAAATAATGCGCTCCACTCCCTGCGGCGCCCACCTCTCCCTGAACAACTCCAAGGTGTTGGCGGACACCACGTGCTCCTTCCCCAGAGACACCCGGGCTCTAACGTAACCGCGGAAGAGGGGCAAATCTCCTGTTTTTTTTTCAATAGGAAAACATCCGAGTGGCCAGTGACAAGCACTGCCCTTCACATCAAAGGGACACTCCTGTTTATTTTTTTTAATTGTTTTTTAACCCCCACACTACCACCTAACTGCGGTAGTGCTTATTTTTCCCCAGCATCCATGGTGTGTGTGTGCAGGTGTGAGACACAGTGAGAGACACAAGGTGCACAAATCTTTATTCAATTTCCACCACCAGGAAGATAGGAAAACACCTGAGTGGCCAGTGACAAGCAGTGCCCTTCACATCAAAGGGCAATGCTGTGTGATCAAACAGTGAAGGGGAGGGCAGGGACTAAATCAAAATAGAGTTGGAGGGGGAAATAATGCACTCCACTCCCTGCGGCGCCCACCTCTCCCTGAACAACTCCAGGGTGTTGGTGGACACCGCGTGCTCCTTCTCCAGAGACACCCGGGCCCTAACCTAACCGCAAAAGAGGGGCAAATCTCCTGTTTATCTTTTTTTTATCAAAAAAGGAGTGCAAACGCCCACACCCAATATATACATGGTCCACGGATTCCACAGCGCCACAGAACAAGCAGTTGGGCTGGGAGTCCGTGAACCACCGCAATCTGCGGTTGCAGGGGACTGCTGCGTGCAGCACCCTCCAAAGTCCCTGTTTATTTTATTTTTTTTTAATTTAACCCCCACACTACCACCTAAGTGCGGTAGTGCTTATTTTTTTTTCCCAGCACCCATGGTGTGTGTGTGTGTGCAGGTGTGAGACACAGTGAGAGACACAAGGTGCACCAGTGAAGGGAGGGTAGGGACTAAATCAAAATAGAGTTGGAGAGAGAAATAATGCACTCCACTCCCTGCGGCGCCCACCTCTCCCTGAACAACTCCAGGGTGTTGGTGGACACCGGGTGCTCCTTCTCCAGAGACACCCGGGCTCTAACGTAACTGCGGAAGAGGGGCAAATCTCCTGTTTATATCTGTCAGCCTGGCGTCTCTGATTGCCCCAGGTTAATAACTCCAATCAAGGATCTCATAGTCAATGAGATCCACCTGGCCCTGGTTCCAATTACTACAGCTGGCAACAGCCTCACTCCCTGCTATTGTATTGATGGTGAGCATCTTCTCCTCCATAGGTGGAAGGGACAGAAAGCCAGGCCAGACTTCCAGCTGCTGCTGGTTATGTATAACCTTGATCTGCGGGGAAGAGGGAAGTACGTTACTTAGTGTAGCGCAATGTGTTTGGGAGATACAGCTGCCATGGTTAAACAGTTAGCCGTATGTGGACAGGAATATGTGAGATGTTCCTGTTAGGTTTGCAATGCTGTTAAGGACTGTGACATGACAAGAACATAGGCTGCTGGAGATGCAGGAGAGCTATCAGAAAGCCCTGCAGACAAACATAGCAAGGCAGTGGGAGTTAATAGCTCTGATCATTAGTGCTAGTTATCTGAGTACCTGCGTGCAGTCCCAGAAAGCCAGTATCCCGCCAATGGTATTACTAACCTCAAGCACCTAGCTGAAAACATGCACTCACCTTCTAATTATGACTCATCCATAACATTCACAGCTTCATTTGACAGTTCCCCTAAAACTGTTGTAAATCTCACATTCCTGTCTACATGTGGCTAACTGTTTAACTATGGCAGCCATATCAACCTAACACATTGCACTGTACCCTCTAACATCCTTCACTGTTTTTTGCAGGACGTAATCCTCTTCCTCACATTGCAATTTCTCCTTAAACACTATTCCGATTGGTGATGTAAACCTGCACATCTCTTCCTCCCCTCACCACAATCCTAGCACTGCCCTGCTCTCATTCTGAAAGTCCAAGAACTGCAGCCCAATTCGGATTGAGGTGGTATAACGGGAGGTAAAACAACAGGAAGACACATGAAGAGGAGTGGGGAAGTGATGGCCTAGTGATGTTATTGCTAGATTATTAATCCCAAGACCCAAATAATACTTGGGGACCTGAGTTTTGAAACACACCATGTCCAGTATTGGGCTGGTTTAGAGAAAAGCTGATGGTTGTTCAACTACTGCGGGCTTCCTGTCAGGCTTATCCAGTTTTGGGAGCAGGAGCTCAGAGCCAACTTGGCAGTGAAATTTCCACATACTGTGGAGCCCACAGCTTTTCCAGCAAGGACAAGGTGGTCAATTCCTTGGGAACCCTTATCGAACCAGTTGCAATGAAGTATCAGATGGTCAATGATTCAGCTCTTATGGCAGTAGAGGGAAAAGGCACTCAATGTCTGGATGCTGTTGTGCAAATGTAGACTGAAGTAATGCAAGCTTAGACTATTGCCAGCTTGGCTGTGGATACCAACTTTGAAAGGGCCTTGCAGCTCTTTCAACAGTTCTGCAACCTGTCGTCCAACACAGGTTCTGTAGGGGCACCAGTGAGTGACTCAAAATGTTCGGAACCTGCTGTTCCCACTCAGGATGTCCTCCTACCACTACTAGGCCTCGCTGATCTCTGCCAACACTCCAACACAGACGATCCTCCAGGTGATCAAGACCAGTACTTGGTCTTTGGGATCAAAACTGCTCTGAGTCTGCCTCTAAAACCTCTGCCCTCTCCTGAAGTGAAAATCAGCAGCTTGGGAGCCAATAGGGTAGTACTGTGTCAGAGCTATAGGACAGGAACAGCTAAATGGCTCATCCATAACTTTCATAGCTTCATTTCACAGTTCCTAAATGGACAGTTTGCACTAAGAGAATACTGCACACATGGGTGATTCTTTGGCATAGTGACGTGGTTTGATTTATAACTTTATTTGGAATGTTTCTATTGAGATGACTTTTATCTTAGCATTGCAGTCAGATGCACAGGGAGGGTAAAGTAAAAAGATAAAGTCGCCATAGTCTTAGCAGACCATAGGGTCACCGTGCCTCAGGCAAGAGGAGTGACTGAGAAGAAGATTCCTTCATGGTAACCTCAGCCCATGCAGGAATTGAGCCCATGCTGTTGGTGTTGTGACAATGCTGCTCCTTTAACAAGGTTATGTTTTTCTTGTTTTTTTTCAAGAGGGATTGTAAAAGGCAGAGGTTCCAATTTGTCTGGGTTTTTGGGTCTTTGCTAATGGCTAACAGATACTGCCCAAGGTAACAATCGGGGAAAAGGTTTTCAGGTTTTTTTTAAAACAGTTGTACAAGGGGATTGGCCAGTTCTCCCAGTTCAGAGATTTTTCTAGTTTGGTTTAGTTTTAGCCGGGGACCTAGAGACAGCTGCAATGGAAAGAGGCTCCATGCTTCAGCACATGATCCCTGCCTGATCCCCTCTCTCTCTCTCTCTCTCTCTCTCTCTCTTTTTCTCTCACTCTCTAACATCTCTCCTGTAAGAACCTGGGGTTGTTTTTTTTTGCCAAGGGGTGTGTATGTGGGGATGTTGCAGGAAGTTGGAACAGCATCATTAAGTTGCGATAGAGTCGATTGGATTTTCAAATTGTTGTTATTCTAACTTCTGTTTTCTTTTGTTGGTGTTTCATTCGGTAGTATGTAAATAAATTGTTTTACTTGAAGCCAAGTAGTTTGACTAGCTGCATCACTCCTGGGATATCCACCTGATATCTGCCTAAAACAACTAGAAAAGATAGGGTCTGGGTTATCTTCTGAAATATTTTGAGGGGGTCTAGCCTAGTCCGTAACAGTGTCATTCAGCATTGCAATCTGGGGAAAGAATCGAAGTCACTTTTTCAGGTCTTGCTATTTCATTATTTATTTGATTTGTTTTTTTATTGTCATGTGTATCTTGTTACAAAATACAGTGAAAAGTGTTGTATAGCATCACCATTCGCTGGAGCCATCTTAAAACAGGAAAAGTAAAATAAAATATAGAAAATAAAGGCAGAAAAATAAAGAAACTATAAAAAAGTAACAGATGTAATAGGTCTTTGTGTGATAGCATAAAGCTCCTGATTAATTGCTTTCAAACATTAGATATGTTCTGATACCTAATTTTGTCTTTTTTTGTAGATCTTAAAAATGACAAAAGATGGCTAACTAAAGACTTCATCATCACTATTCGACCCAAGGAGTTGCGAACTTTCTTTGTATATTTTAAAGAGTAGGAAAACTACAAAGAAAATATAAATTTCTGAAAAACTTATGACTGTATCGTGCAGGTTCATGTGTCAAGTTGCAGCTTATTCTCATTGCTGGCTTGAAGTAAAATAAATGACCAGGTAGCATCTCTGTCTAATTTGGAGGAAAATAGAAAATATAATATTGTGGCAAGTGGAGGCAAAAGGACACGTGAATGTACAAACCAACCTTAAAGTAAATGAAATAGGATTGAAGAACATGCATCAGGATGAAACATACTGCAAGAAATTGCAAGAAAAAGCATACCATTGACCAATTTTCAGATAACTATACTTTAAAAAAAAATGCTATTGGTCTGCGGTTTCTAGAAAATTCCTCTTTGGCATGCAGCTCGACTACCAGAAGCTGGTTTCTCCTAATTTAATCAATTTTTCAGTCACTCAGGTGCCCCATGCCATGTTTTCTGATATATTAAAGCGTGGTTTCAATCATTATTGAAGAAACTTCGAGTTCCTGATTTGTTTATCAACAGATACGATTTATTTCTGTGTAATTTCTAGTATTGTTATGTAAAGTACTGGATCCTAATCATCCTTTATTGCCTCAGTGAATGGAAATACAATTTCAAGTCAGTAATCCTTCAATAGAACCTCTGTTAATGAAAGATTATCAATGAGAAACACAAACTTTGTTTCTGTTTTTTTTTACCTTTTTCTCCACCAACGTTGCCTGAACATTTCCAGCATTTTCTGTGTTTACTTTTATTGTCAGATCGCAGTATTTGTAGTATTTTGCTTTATAATCCATTATTGCCTTGTGGACACTTTATCATAAAACATTCCTGCTCAATCACCCTGTCATTTATGTCCCACATTTTCAGTTGGTTCCATCGTGTTCGTGACAATCTATTACTAATATTGACCTTTGCTGTTATATTGAGAACATTGGGTGTACATACTCAAATCATTGCTAATGAGTATTATTAATGTAATCCTATTTATAAGACAGATCTCATCTATCTGAGACTGAATTATATTTTTAACTGGCACACATCTTCAAGCACTGAGCCCACACCTCCCCCCTCACCTCCGTCCAAGGCCCGAAAGGATCATTTCAAATCCAGCGGAGATTTTCCTGCACATATACTCACCTCATTTACTGTATCTGTTGCTCTCGATGTGGTCTCCTCTACATTGGTCAAACAGAACGCCAACTTGCAGAACAGTTCAGGGAACATTTCTGTCACAATTACCTCCTACTTGATTCCACCTAATGCCTTCTCACCCACTTTCCCCCCGCTGCCCGGCCCCCACCCTCCTCTTTATCTCTCAGCTCCCTTCCCTCTCCACATTCCTGATGAAGGGCTTATGCCCAAAAGGTCGATTCTCCTGGTCCTCGAATGTTGCCTGACCTGCTGTGCTTTTCCAGTGCCACATTTTTCGACAAGTCTTCAAGTGTGCACTGAAGTCTACTTGACTATTCAATCTTGGCCATATTATTGGTGTGTTAGAAAACTGGAACAACGTCGATGGAATTATCCAAAAGTTAGCCTTCTTGCCCTGTCTTTGTGGGTAGCAGTTACATCTTAAAATCAGCTTTCCATTGGTGACTTAGTCATCTATAAACAGAATATTTCAAAGTAAGATGTGCTCAGAAAAGAGTACGATCTATTTCAACTCCAAAACAATGAGGAGACAACCAGTTAATGAGCCAGCTACTGGAGATTTACAGAATGCAATTTATTTTCTTGTTTCTCATTTCCTCACAAGTATCCACACCCACTAGCTTTGGAAGAATCTTATTTGTGCCCTGCTGAGAATCTATTCTTGGCTGAGGGGAGATGTTGGGAGGGGGAGCACAGTGAAGGAGAGAGTAGGAGCCAGCTTACTTGGCAGGATGTTTGGCTGTCACTAAATAGGGCAATATTCAGATGAACAGCCTTGACTTCATGTGGTCAGAATAAGCAAAAAGAAGAAAGGAACATATGGACAGTTCAGTATGAATTTGACAAGGGTTGTCAGGGATGGCAGATTCCCAAGTTTCAAAGATTTGACGAGGCCCAGACCACACTAAATGCATTGGTAGCTTTGAACAGAAAGGGTTAAGTAAAGTTACCATATTTCACCATTCTGCTGCAAGGATTTTTAGACAATTATCACAGTGTGATAAAAATTATTATAAATCTTTCTCTGTTCACTTAACAGTCGCAGATTAAACCAGTTGTGAATTTGCATTTGGCCTCTTCTCATTACCAAGTGAGTTTATTAGCCTTTTAAAGATTTACAAAGCGTATGTGATGCATGAGAAAGCCTGACATAAGTTGAACAATTTTGCACCCATGTTTTTAGGCCTAAAAGAAGCTTAATGATAATGTATTTCCTCAGGCAGTCACTTTAGGAAGGTTATTGTTGGTCTCTCCCATTTTGATATTACCTAGCCCATCTCCCACCCCAGCCTTATCTCTCGGCTAGAGGCATAGCACAAAACCAACAAGGCCCTCTTTGTACATAAATGCTCTTAGCATCACCTATGGGTGGCATTTACTGTATTCATAACCTCATGCGTGAACAGTTGAAGAAGCCACTCCACAGTAGACTCTACACCATCCTTATAAATAATCTTACAAATGGCTGAGGACATTTGTATTTTTAATCTCCCAGTTGGTTGCTAGAAATTCTTTATTTTTAGCATACAGCTATATCATGATTCAATTAAAATGTAGTACTAATCAAAATTCAGCAGCCAATTACAAGGTTTTTTTCAGTGAAAGAACAAGGATTTTTATTACTTACTGAACCTGGTAAAAATAATAAAACATGACATCAAACACATGTATCAACACAGGCATAATGTTTAAAGATGAGAGTGTTTCATCCACAGACAGGAAAAATACATATAATGCAATTTAAGAGTTGTTAAGAGGCCATACGATGTTAGCTTTTAATCTGAGACTACAGTACTTCAGTGGTTGACTTGTATCTTTGTCAATAGCAAAATCGATAGATACCTTTGAGTTCTAAACAAATGATTATTTTTTTCCACTGGGTGCTGTTTTCAAGATGTTGATGAGGAAGTGGAGGAAAAGGCATCCAGTCCCCAGCCATTACCAGTCCATATTCTTTCTCTCTTCTGCCGCTCAAAAGCAAAAACTAAAGAAAACGTTATTTCGAATAGTTCGGCTGCAGTGTTTGTCAAAGCTGGATTATCCACTTTGTGCCCAATATGTGT
This sequence comes from Chiloscyllium plagiosum, assembly GCF_004010195.1. NCBI lineage: Eukaryota > Metazoa > Chordata > Chondrichthyes > Orectolobiformes > Hemiscylliidae > Chiloscyllium > Chiloscyllium plagiosum. Next base: position 22,310,525 of record NC_057741.1, on the reverse strand, counting down.
CACTTATTGGACATGTTCAAATTAACCTGTAAGGTGCTAGTTTCTTAATGGCTGATTCATTGACTAGTTTCAGTACCTGAAGATAAATTGGTAAGTCCAGTTCAAGAACCCTTTATTTATTACACATTGGATTCCCGAACTTCCCTCAATTTATGTTCAGGTGATCATTATTGCCATTTTAGATCAATGGTTGTTCAATTCCAAAACCATATTAATCGATGAAAGGTCTTAGTAATTAAGACATCAAATGATAGAACTTGAATTTGACGATACATAATTTATCACAATTGTGAAATGACGTATTACAAGCTTAGCTCTTCTCATTAGCTGCATAATATTTATTTGCATGTTTATTATCAAAACAATTCAGAATTGGAAAATAGATAACGAGCCAAAGATTGTTTTTGAAAAAAAGGTTATAAATGGGTTACTGAAACTTTCAAGCCTTTTCCACTATTCAGTACAATTGTGGTTGATATATCCTAACTTCATCTTTCTGCAGTATTTTCCTATCTCTTAATTTCCTTTGCATATGAAGATTATCAGTCTCTGTCTTGACTAAATTCAGCGAGTAAAGTAGCTAACTTCACAGTCCTTTTGAATGATGAAAGTTGGCTTGTCAGTCTTAATGGACTGTGTTCTGAGTTCTGACCTCCCTAGCCATAGGATGTGTTCCTTCCTGCCCCTAAATTATCCAAAAACTGAGAGTTTATTAAAAAGAAATGACCAAAAGCTTCGTCAAAACTATGGGACTACAGGAGGACAGAAGATGGAAAAGTAGAATAGTTTAAGAGGGAGAATCCAAAATTAGATCTCGACAGCAGAATGTGTGGAAGCCAATTAGGAGATAAACAGGAGGGTTAGTTGCACAAGAGGCCAGAGCCTACGCAGTAGAACCTCGAAACAATGGAGGGCATTACTCAGATTGAAAGGGATGAGGTCCTTAAGTAATTTAAATTCAAAGCTGAGAATTTTGGGAGATTGGAAGCCAATGTAAGTAAATACTGATCGAGTAATGGCTGAACCGGACTTAAAATGCAGGCAAGATATACAGAGCAATGTTTTGGATTAGTTCAAGTTTGGAGAAAATGGACGATGGAACAGCATTGGATTAAGCGAGTCGGAGCAGCATAATCAGAGAGCGCCGACAATCAAGACCAGATACCAAAATCACATCTTCAGAAGCCTGAGGGCATAATCATAATTAGTCAACTGGTGGCATTGGTTGTATTGCCTCTTTCTGGGGCTCCCATTAAGGGGACAGCCACCAGATCTTCATGTGAAAACCTTTGTCCCCTGTACTTCACCCAGAAATTGAGTGATGATTTGAGGTAGCCCAGTTACCCAAGGAGAACAGAGAACATTATAGCACAGGAATGGGCCCTTCCACCCATGATATTGTGTCGAACATGATGCCAAAGTCGACTAATCCCTTCTGCCTGCCCTTGCTCAATATCCCTCCATTCCTTGCATATTAGAGTCATAGAGATGTACAGCACATAAACAGATCTTTCGGTCCAACTTGTCCATGCCGACCAGATATCCCAAACTAATCAAGTCCCATTTGTCAGCAGTTGGCCCATATCCCTGCATACCCTTCCTATTCATATACCCATCCAAATGCCTTTTAAATGTTGCAATTGTACCAGCCTCCACCATTTCCTCTGGCAGCTCATTCCATGCAAGCACCACCCTGTTCGTGAAAATGTTGCCCCTTAAGTCCCTTTTATACCTTGCCCCTCTCACCCTAAACCGATGCCCTCTACTTCTGGACTCGCCCACCCCAGAAAAAATACTTTGTCTATTTATCCTATCCATGCCCTTCATGATTTTATAAACCTCTGAGGTCACCCCTCAGCCTTTGTGCTCCAGGGAAAACAGCCCCAGCCAATTCAGCTTCTCCCTATAGCACAAATCCTCCAACCATGGCAACATCTTTATAAATCTTTTCTGAACCCTTTCAAGCTTCACAACATCCTTTCAATAGGAAGGAGACTGGAATTACACTCAATATTCCAAAAGTGGCCTAACCAACGTCTTGTACAGCCGTAACATGACCTCCCAATTCCTGTACTCTGACCAATTGCGCTTTTCTGAAAATCCCTTAAACACCCCCATCATATCTCCCTCCACTACCACCCCGGCAGCACATTTCAAAATCCAACCACTGGCGATGTAAAAAACTTGCCCCTCATCTCCTTTTGAACTTTCCCCCTCTCACCTGAAATGCATGCCCCCTGTTCGACATTTTAATTCTGGGAAAAAGATTCTGACTGTCAACCCTATCGATGCATCTCATAATTTTTTTTTAATAGATATTTTTATTAGAAATTTAACATTTTTACAAGTTTACAAAAATAAACAAAACTCTCAGATATAAACATTGATATACAATTAGCTCAAATATACAATAGCCAAAATTTGACAAAAAAAAACAAAACAACAAAAAAAAAACCGAAAAGAAAAAAAAACAAACAAACAAAACTCAACTATCTATACTAATCTAACCTACAACTAACCAGAGTGTATATTTAAGTCTCTTACATGCTCGGGATGTGTTAACATCAGATATGATAAAACCCGTATTCGTGCGGGATTCCTCCCCCGAGGGGCCGCGGACCAGCCAGGTCTGTAGTCTCAATTAAATAAAAGCCCTTGTTAGGATAGCCGAAATATCTGTATTTATGTAATTCAAAAAGGGCTGCCATATTTTATAAAATAATTCGGTCTTTCAGTGCACCATATTTGTAAGGAAGTCAAGGGGAATACATTCCATAATTAGTCTGTGCCAATTTGAAAGTCCAGGGGGGCCCTCCGCCACCCAGTTCATCAAAATATTTTTCCTTGCACAGAAAGAAAGAAAGAATAGAAAATAGTCTCTTCCCGTACGTGACCAGGGAGGGAAAGTTCGAAAAGCCCAAGAGGAGAGATACGGGGTCCACTTTAATTTCCGTTCCTAAAATTTCTATCAGGGTACTTGCTACTTTAGTCCAATATCCACGGATCTTATGACAGGTCCATAAGCAATATACAAGAGTGCCCACCTCTATTTTGCATTTAGGACACATTGGAGATGCTCCTGCCTTAAATTTTGCCAACCGAACCGGTGCTATATGGGCCCTATGAAGTATCTTCAGCTAGATAGCCTGGGTTCTGTTACAAATAGTAATTCTTCTAGCATTTTCCCAGATACCATTCCACGTTTCTGTGGAGATTTCTAGTCCCAGATCCTGATCCCATGTTTTAAGCAGATTATCCATATCTCCCGATACTTCATCATGTAATAAATGATAAATATTACTGACGGAAGATACCCCCACTGGTCGTAGGACACTACATTCTCTATCGGATTTATAAAGACTATCTAATAACGTAGTCTTCTTCTGTATAAAATCTCGAATTTGGAAGTATCGAAAGAGGTCTCCATTAGGTAATCCGAATTTCTGACGCAGCTGTCCGAAAGACATCAGGACCCCATCTTTAAATAAATCCCCAAGACATGAGATACCCCTGGCTCTCCAGAGCTTAAAAGTGGCATCTGTTAACCCCGGTTGGAATCCCCATGCTCCCACTATCGGTGCATAGGGGGATGTTTTATGTGAATTACCCTCATTTTGCCGCATTATATTCCAAGCCTTGATTGTATTCAGTATTATAGGGTTTTTACAGTGATCTGTAATGATCTTCCTCTTGTCTGAGAATAAAAGGTTAATAAGTGGGTATTTTACTTGAGAAGCCTCGATGTCCAACCAGATTGATTGTGGATCAGACAAGACCCAATCAGCTATATAACTTAATAGGGAACTTAATTGATATTTCCTAAAATCTGGGAAATCCAATCCACCCCTTGCCTGTGGAAGCTGTAGCTTCTTCAGCTTAATAAGGGGCCGCCTATGGTTCCAGATAAAGGAACTCAGCCAGCCGTATAATTTACATAAAGCTGTCCTCGGCAGCATCACCGGAAGCATTCTCATAGGATATAGGAGACGGGGCAGGATATTCATTTTGATTAATGCTATTCTACCCAACCAGGAAACTGGCAGGTCTCCCCATCGCTGGAGGTCCTGCCTTATCCTTTCCAATAAATACACAAAATTAGCCTTATACAACTGACCAAATACTGGAGTAATAAAAATGCCAAAATATAAGAAACCCTCCAGGGACCAGCGAAAGGGAAAAAGGGAACCGTCCGCTAAGCGGGGTATCACAGCAAGGCCACCCATTGGCATAGCCTCCGATTTTGAAAAATTAATTTTATAGCCTGAGAATGCACTAAATGTATTAATAACTTGGATTAAGCGAGGTATGGACATCAAAGGGTTACTGAGGAATAGAAGAACATCATCTGCATAAAGGGTAATTTTATGTTTACCTGTACCAATCCTTGGGGCCACTATATTAGGATCAGCTCGTATAGCATCTGCTAGTGGTTCAATTATTAGCGTGAATAACAATGGCGAGAGGGGACATCCCTGACGGCAGCCCCGACCCACACTGAAGCTATCCGAGCCTAATCCATTGGTAACCACAACTGCTTTGGGATCACTATACAATGTTGAGATCCATTTGGTAAACACCTGCCCAACACCAAACCTCTCCAATGTGTAAAACAAATATCACCA
>NC_057741.1:22297960-22303734 GCF_004010195.1 Chiloscyllium plagiosum | reverse complement strand
CGACCTCGATTATCGAGGTTGTCAATATGATTTTCCAAGGTCCGGACTCGCTGCTCGAGAGTCCGGACCTGATCCCCGGCCGATTGAGCGGTTGTCTCCGAGGTCGCGGCCTTTAGCTCCGCCCCTCCGACTCGGCTTTGAATTTCTTCAATTTCACGGTCGTGCTTCTGCAGCGCGGCCGAGAGCGACTCCCAACGATTTCTGGATTCGACGATAAAGGCATCGATCTTCGAGTCAAGCTTGGAAAGCATTTCTGCAAGACTTGCTACTGTAGGTAAGTTCCTCGGGGCGGCTGTGGACGCCTCTGCTGCAGCTGTAGAGTGTGGGGGAGGGGTTCCTGCTTGCTGAGAGCCTCGGGCTCCTTTCCCTTTAGTCATTTTAACTTAGGATAAAGTTGCTTAAATGTAATATTAACAACTAATTGAGTTACTAAACTATTATAAATGATTTATAAATGATTTGGTGAGCTTGGTAGGGGGTAGGTGACCCACTGTGCCCAAGTCTTGGGAGGAGCACTATAGACTCAGTCTTACTGGGTCGCCGCCATCTTCGATCCCCGCATCTCATAATTTTATAGACTTCTTTCAGGTCTCCCCTCAGCCTCCACCAGTCCAGAGAAAGCAACCTTAGTTTCTCTAGCCTCACCTTTATAGCTCTTACTCTCTAATTCAGACAGCATTCTAGTTAACCTCTTCTGCACTTTCTACAAAGCCGCAATATCTTGAAATCATAGTTTACCTTCGTTTTATCAGCTATCTTCTTTCTTGAAAAATAATTTTATCAGCATTGAAAAGCCAGTGATACAGACTGCAGTCTGTATGTAGTCTCTGTACAAATAATGTGGCCATTTATCTATACTTGTAATTAATTAACAAGCACAAATTATACTTATATGTAGTTGGGATATAATTTCTGCCATTCCATGGGACAGAAATCAAGGCCAAGTTAGAGAGTTTGCTTGGAACAAGAACAGAAGAAAAGTTTTATACATTTACATAAAAGGAGCTGAAGTTTGTGGGCAACCCATAAATGGGAAAGCATATGGGCAAATTCAACCTGTAAATTCGGGGCCCAGCCGTTCGCTTGCTCATTACTGGTCTGACAGCATCTGCTATAATTTTATAGGCTGCAGAAGAGGTAGTAGGAAGCTCACCTGACCATGGTCTGAGTGGATAATTAATGCCCGATTAAGGTCCTCATCATAATGCTGTTCTGTATTAACAGGTGACATGAGAGTCACAGGTCCAAAGTATATCTCAACCGTGTAAGTTCCTAGCTAGAGTAGTTGGCGTCTTCCCAGCATTCCTCTATCAATGAGAAACTGCCCCACCTGCAGTTCAGCCTCCCCATTTTCACTTCCCCTGTTGCCCAGTGAAACATTCCCCACTTGACCCAAGATCAACCCTCCTCTTCACCGCATTCTGTCAGGATTACAGCCACTTCCTTGTCTTACGTGAAAGGCCAGCAGTGGCCTACATGAAGTATCAGCAAGTGGCCTGCACTCCTCCTCAGTGCTTTTAACAGAGGAATTAATCACTTTGTGTCATCTCCATCTGAAAAACCTTTAGTTAAAAATCACTGTGTACAACATTATTTTATTTCTATTCAGCATGACATGAGCTGGCAAACTGTGTGTGAGTAAACTGCATTGCAGTGACATCTTTTTATACCTCCTTGCCAACTTTGTGATTGATGAAGGAGATGACGGGGTTTGTAGGTTGATAATTTATCTGTCCTGTTTTTAAGAATTATATCGGAATGCTTTCAAAGTCCTGAAAAAGATGTTTCACGAGCTGAATTGGCTGATGCAGGAGATATATACTTATGATCAAAGTACTTTTATCAAAATGAAGTTTATTTTAAGCAAGGTAATGTCATAATCAGTTCTTAGCATGTTGAATATGACTACTTCGAGGATTTCCACACTCGCAGTGTCTATCTCACACTGATTTATCATGACAAGCCAAATGCTACTCTGTGGGAAGCAGCTGAAGAACTGCCGAGTCAGACATTACAGTCAATGTTCCATCAACTACTCCAACAGTGCATTGTATTAGAGGCTCTTTTTTTGATCATTTATTCAGAGGATGTGGGCTTTGCTGGTAAGGCCAACATTTATTGCCCATCTGGAGTTACCTTTGAAAAAAATGGTAGTGAACTGCCTTCTTAAAATGATGCAGTGTATTTGCTCAGGGTAAACACATAATGCTGTTAGGGAGGGAGTTCTAGGATTTGCTCACAGTGACAGTGAAGGAATTTTCAAGGATGGTAAGTGTCTTAGAAGACACTTTGCTGCCCTTGTCCTAATAGGTAGTAGTGATTCTGGGTGTTGGAAGGTGCTGTCTAAGAAGCCTTGGTGAATTTCTGCAGTGCACCTTTTGGATGGTACGGTTGCTACAGAACATTGGTGGTAGAACGAGTGATTGTTGGTGTGGTGCAAATTCAGCAGCCTACTTTGCCCTGAATGATGTCAAGCTTCCTGAGTGTTGTTAGAGTTGCACTCATTCAGTCGAGTGGGGACTGTTCTATCACACTCCTAACTTGGCTCTTGTAGATGGTGGGCAGGCTTTGGGGAGTCAGGAAGTGAGTCACTCAATACAGGATTCCAAGCCTCTGACCTATTCTTGTAGCCACTATATTTATATGGATTGTCCAGTTCAGTTTCTGGTCAATAATAACCCCCTGTAGTGGGATATTTAGTTATGGTCATGTCATTGAGTGTTAAAGGGCAACTGTGGGCCAACATTGTCTTGTTTGAGATGAACATGTGCACCATACAGATGGTGGGCAATTTTATTTTTCAGCCTAAACTTGAATGTTGTTTGGGTTTTGCTGCCTTTGGACACAGATGGCTTCAGTATCTGATGGTGAACAGTGTGCAATCATTTGCAAACCTTCCCATTTTTGATCTAATGGTCATTGATTAAACAATTGAAGATGGTTGGACCCAGGAGACAACCCTGGGGAACTCCTGCAGAGATGTCCTGGAGCTGAGGTGATTGACTTCCAACAATGACAATTACTTTCCTTTGTGCCAGGTATGACTTCCATCAGCAGAGGGGTTTCTGTCCATATGAGAATCACGGATACATGAAGTAAAGAGGTCCTTTCGCCCATCAGGCAGATACTACTAAAATTATACCTCTACCTATACTAGTCCCACTTTCCCATAACCTTGAATGTAATGACACGTCAAAAACTTATCTAAAAGGTTGTAAGGTTTCCCTTCTCAACTACCATCCAAAGCAGTGAATTCCAGAATCTCACCACCCTCTGTGTTAAAAAGATTTTCCTCAACTCCCCTCTAAACCTTCTGTCTTTCAATTTAAATTTTCAGCCCCTTGTTATTGATCACTCAACTAAGGGAAACAGCCCTTTTCTATTCACTCTGCTCCTCATAATCTTATACACTTCTAGCAGATCCTCCCTCAATTTTTTCTGCTCCAAAGAAAACAACCAAAGCTTATTCAGCCTCTCTTCACAGCTCCAATGCTCCCATCCCAAGCAACATTCTGGTGAATCTCTTTTATAGTTCCCTCCAGTGAAATCACATCCCCCTTATAATGTGACCCAGCTGTGGCCTAACCAAGGTTTTGTACAGCAGCAACTCAATCTCCCTGATCCTATATTATATGCCACAACCTATAAGGGCAAGTGTCTCTTATGCCTTCTTATCTATCTTATTAACCTGTCCTGCCATCTTCTGGATGAGCACCCCAAACTCCCACCCCAAGAGGGCACCACGGTGGCACAGTGGTTCATACTGCTGCCTCACAGCACCCAGTTTGATTCCATCTTGAGCAACTGTCTGTGTGGAGTTTGCACATTGCCCTTGCATCCTCCTTTCCAACTCACCACTAAATGGGCAGATCTCAGGAGCCATTATGAGATGAGGTAAAATAATATTCCACTTGTCGATTGAAGACTTTACAAGGAAAAGTTCTCATTAATTAAAACCCATTCGCTGTATTTAAATTCCTCCAACTATTTAATCCATTATAAAATCATTTAATTCAATGTTTAGTCCCTTGTAAAACTAAGCATTTGTATTCAGTGCTCCATATGAAAAACCTTATCATCAGTTGGAGCTGTCAGTCAGAGTGTGAACAGACAACCATCCTGCTGTAATAATATGTTGTGGAATCAATAATGCAGCATAAATCCTACAATGGTAGTATCCAAGCTTATGGTGGCAGACTGAGTGAAATAGCAAACTTTATTTCTTTTAAAACTGCAGTTTTTTGAAACTATAGGGTAAAATTATTTAAATGCTTTCACCATTTGACAGTTTTAATACATTTATCATTTTTATGCACATTTTTCTTCTAAACAATTCTAAAAGGCACTTGACTTCTTAGTCCAACTGTAACTTCTCCACCTATTAAATCACTCTCCTATCCAATTCTACATAATAGGACTGGTTTATAACTTGTGCATTATTTTCTTTGTCAGTCCCAAGAGATGACAAATGAGATCATCAACCAATAATAATGACTGATTAGCTCCAGTGTCTCTCATTATCTTTATATATTTTCCTCCTTGATTAAAAAAATGAGGTAATAGCCCTCAACTATAAATGAAATCTACAAGCAATTCCAAAATGGGTTCACTTATTTAGTTGGAGGAGTTGAAAAAGACTTTTCCCCTTGAGAAAATATCCAGAACTTTTGTAGTTTGATTAGTTTTAGTAATGATTAAGGAAGAATTCTCTTGAGTTATTTCTCTCATTTAGGATGTTGTGAGGGAGTTTACTCCATCTGTATCAATGCTTTGGTTTTAAACACATTTCTCTTCCTGAGACAACCTTTTCTAAGGATTCCTTAGGTATTCCTACAACTACTTTTGAGAGGCACGGTGGCTCAGTGGTTAGCATTGATGCCTCACAGTGCCAGGGACTTGGGTTTGATTCCAGCCTTGGGTGACTGTCTGTATGGAGTTTGCACATTCTCCCCGTGTCTGCATGGCTTTTGTCCGGGTGCTCTGGTTTCCTCCCACAGTCCAACGATGTGCAGATCAGGTGAATTGGCCATGCTAAATTGCCCATAGTGTTAGGTGCATTAGTCAGAGGCAGATGGGTTACTCTTCAGAGGGTCGGCGTGGACCTGTTGGGCCAAATGTTCTGTTTCCACACTGTAGGGAATCTTATCTACATTAGGTGTTCCATTTAATTTTCAGCAATTGGCTTTTATATGTTCAATATTATTACACCAAAAGCATTTGATTTTCTTCCTATCACTTTTAGGTTTGAGCCTTTCTCCTTTATTATGTTGGTGTTCTTCTGTTTGTTCCATAAAGTGAATGTCTTTTCCATCTCCAGCATTTCTAGTCCTCTAATTTCCTTGGGGATTCATAGAGTTACTGAGTCATAGAGTCATACAGCATGGAAACAGATCCTTTGACCCAACTAGTCCATGTTCCCAAACTAAACTAATCTCACTTGCCTGCATTTGGCGCATATCCTTCCAAACATTTCCTTTTCATGTACTTATCCAAATATCTTTTAAATGTTGTAATTGTACCTGCATTCACCATTTCCTCTGGAAGTTCACTCCACACATGAACCACTCTCTGTGTACAAAAAATTGCCCCTCATATGAAATTCACAACTAATCTTGGAGGAACTATTGGGTGAAGTTCACAGCACAGAATCAGATAAGTTAATTGTTGTTTTAAGTCTGTCCAAGAGAAAGGCTGTATTAGTGAGTACAGTGGGTTCTTTCTTGGTTATATGTTTTTGGTGATAAGTCTCTTGATTAAACTTAAAATATAAGCCA
>NC_057741.1:22294181-22297267 GCF_004010195.1 Chiloscyllium plagiosum | reverse complement strand
TTCAGAAAGAAAGGAGAGGAACACACCGTCATCTACATCAATGGCTGAGGAAGTGCAGAGCATCAACTCCCTCGGAGTGACGATAACTGACAGCCTTCCCTGGTCTTCTTGCATAGGCGTGACAGTCAAGAAGGTTCAACAAGGCCTCATCTTCCCCAGGAGGCTCAGTAAATTCAGCATGTACTGCTTCGACAGATACACCATTGAAAACATCCTGTCCGGGTGCGTCATGGCTTCATACAGCAACGCTCTGCCCAGGACCGCAATAAACTATAGAAGGTTGGGTGCACAGCCAATCTCCCAACCATTAACTCTATTTATGTGGCTCGTTGCCGCAGAAAGGCTGCCAACATCTAGAACAAAGAACATAGAACATAGAACAGTACAGCACAGAACAGGCCCTTCAGCCCACGATGTTGTGCCGACCATTGATCCTCATGTATGGACCCTCAAATTTCTGTGACCATATATATGTCCAGCAGTCTATTAAATATCCCCAATGACCTTGCTTCCACAACTGCTGCTGACAACGCATTCCATGCTCTCACAACTCTTTGTGGAAAGAACCCGCCTCTGACATCCCCTCTATAGTTCCCTCCAACCAGCTTAAAACTGTGACCCCTCGTGTTCGCCATCTCTACCCTGGGAAATAGTCTCTGGCTGTCGACTCTATCTATGCCTCTCATTATCTTGTATAATCAGTCAGGTCCCATCTCCTCCTCCTTTTCTCCAATGAAAAAAGTCCGAGCTCAGTCAAGCTCTCTTCATAAGATAAGCCCTCCAGTCCAGGCAGCATCCTGGTAAACCTCCTCTGAACCCTCTCAAAAGCATCCACATCTTCCCTATAATAGGGCGACCAGAACTGGACGCAGTATTCCAAGTGCGGTCTAACCAAAGTTTTATAGAGCTGCAACAAGATCTCAGGATTCTTAAACTCAATCCCCCTTTTAATGAAAGCCAAAACACCATATGCTTTCTTAACAATTCTGTCCACTTGGGTGGCCATTTTAAGGGATCTATGTACCTGCACACCAACATCCATCCGCTCCTCCACATTGCCAAGAATCCTATCCTTAATCTTGTACTCAGTTTTCAAATTCGACCTTTCAAAATGCATCAACTCGCATTTATCCAGGTTGAACTCCATCTGTCACCTCTCAGCCCATCTCTGCATCCTGTCAATGTCCCGCTGCAGCGTAGAACAGCCCTCTATACAGTCAACGACACCTCCAACCTTTGTGTCATCTGCAAACTTGCCGAACCATCCTTCAATCCCCTCATCCAAGTCATTAATAAAAATTACAAACAGTAGAGGCCCAAGCACAGAGCCCTGTGAAACACCAATCACCACTGACTTCCAGGCAGAATATTTTCCTTCTACTACCACTCGCTGTCTTCTGTTGGCTAGCTAATTCTGTATCCAAACATCTAAGTTCCCCTGTATCCCATTCCTCCGGACCTTCTGAATGAGCCTACCATGGGGAACCTTATCAAATGCCTTGCTGAAGTCGATATACACCACATCCACAGCTCGACTCTCATCAACGTTTCCAGTCACATCCTCACAGAACTCGATAAGGTTTGTGAGGCATGACCTGCCCCTCACATAGCCGTGTTGACTGCATTTAATCAAGCCATGCTCTTGCAGATGGTCATAAATCCTAACCCTCAGAATCGTTTCTAACACCTTGCAGACGACAGGCGTGAGACTTACTGGTCCATAATTGCCGGGATTTCCCTATTTCCTTTCTTGAAGGAAGGAAGTACATTTGCCTCCCTCCAGTCCTCAGGTACGAGTCCGGTGGAGAGTGAGGATGCAAAGATCTTCGCAAGTGGCGAAGCAATTGCATTTCTCGTTTCCCAAAGCAGCAGAGGACAAATCTGGTCCGGGTCTGGCGACTTGTCAATTTAATGTTTGAGAAAATATTCAGCACATCAGCTTCCTCTATCGATATCCATTCCAGCATGCAAAGGTTTCATTCACTACAAAGTTCGTTACTTTCGTAAAGACAGACGCAAAAAACACATTTAGGGATACCCCTACCTCCTCAGACTCCACACAGAAGTTCCCTATGCTATCCCTGATCGACGACACTCTTTCTTTGACCATTCTCTTATTCCTCACACAATTGCGAAATGCCTTTGTGTTCTCCCTAATCCGTTCTGCATAGCTTTTCTCGTGCCCCTTCTTGGCTCTCCTCAGACCATTTTTGAGGTCCTTCCTCCCCTGCCTGTAATCCTGTAGAGCTGAGCTTGACCCTAGCTTCCTCCACATTATGTAAGCTACCTTTTTCCTTTTGACGAGAAGCTCCACCGCTATGGCAGATTACTGAGGGAAGGGAGACAGGAAATAGCTGGGGCATGAATAGATATTTTTGTAGCATCCTTTAACACAACTGAGGTCCCGGAGGACTGGGAAGTTGTTGTTTAAGAAGGGTAGCATGAAAAATCCAGTTAATTAAAGACCAGTGAGCCTGTCATCAGGAGTAGGGGAGCTGCCAGAGAAGATACTGAGGGATAGGGTTTTTTCTCATTTGGATGAAAATGGTCGTATCAGTGAAAGGCAAGATGGTTATGTGCAGGGAACGTCATGTCTTCCCGACTTAATCGAATTCTTTGAGCAAGTGACAAAGTTGATTGATGAGGGAGAAACTGTAGATGTCATGTACATGGACTTCAGGAAGGCGTTTGATAAATTTTCCCATGGTCGGGTTATGGAGAAAGTGAACTCACATGGGGTCCATGGTGTGCTAGCTGCATGGATAAAGAACTGGCTGGGCAACAGGGTACAGAGAGTAGTAGGGGAAGGCAGTTTCTCAAAATGGAGAACTGTGACCAGTGGTGCTCCATTTAAGATGTTTCCAGAAAGATACATGAATGGGCAGGGAGCAAAAAGATACAGACCCTTAGAAAATAGGCGACTGGTTTAGATAGAAGATCTGGATCAGCGCAGGGTTTGACCGACGAATGGCCTGTTGTACTGGAATGTTCTTAGTTCTAACATTACCAAAGACCCATCACATGCCTGTTAAGATCTCCCACGACCTCTTCCATCAGGCTAAAAGATACAGAAGCTTGAAAACACA
>NC_057741.1:22285746-22291154 GCF_004010195.1 Chiloscyllium plagiosum | reverse complement strand
TTCAGGGCAAAAAGTGATCTCGAGGTTTGGCACAGTTTTGTTCTCAGATGTTTGTGAGGGAGTGGTCTGCAATTCATAGATAATGAATGGAGACTGCAATTGAAACTGTAGACAGTAGTTTCTTTCTCTGACAAATATAGATAACAGAAATTGCAACGAAGTTCAAACTTGTTTGCGGGATTAATGAATGGAGAGAGGTAGAGAACACCAACAATAGCGAGAATAAGTTAGTAGCACACACTTCACCCCGTCCAGAATAATCATCAGCACTGCTGATATCCGATATGGTATAAATTCTCAACAGGGAGAAATCTTGAAAAGACTCAAGAAAAACCTCCTCTCCATTGTTGTAATGTTCCAGTCCGCTATTCTCAGATTCAGATCTGTCCTCTCTCAGTCTTCGCAGCTGTTGATGTCTGATACTGTTGGAATTGATACATTTGCTACTACAGAGGATAGCGCACTGAATGAAGCCCTTCACCAATAGGACAGGGAAACCCTCCAGTGACACAGTTACATTGCATGGAGACTGACATTATTCATAGTCACTGAGCAACCAGTCCCAGCTTTCAATCCAGCACATTCAGTTCACAATATGACTGGACTGGACTACATGTTGACATTGCTGGCTGTTAGTCAAATCTCCCATCACCAATTGCTCTAGTGAAGTCAGTTGTGAGGGAGAATGATGGATGTTATCTTTTCGTAGGCTAGATGATTCTGCTCTGTTATCCGTTTACTATGCTGTAACCAAGTCTCCCCAAATCCCTCCACCCCCCAAAAGAAACACAACCAGGATGTTGTTACTGTGCTGTTCTCTCCTCCACGGGAACAAACGCCAGCCAACACACTGTCACTGGGCACATTTGTCCTGAATATTGACAGGAAGTGTGGACTTCTCTGAATGTTCCTCTCATTGCTCTAATAAGGCAACTTTGGAACTTATTTAGGGAATATGCTTCAATAATTTATTTATACAAATTGACAAACTTCTAAATGCAGTTTTATTTGCTGTAAAACCGTATTTGTTTACGCATTTTGGCCTCAGTCCAAAACCAAAAGTGATAATTACAATGAACTTATTCATTAAGACTTATGAATTAATGAGTCAGCTTCGAATGAACATGACATTGGCTGGGAGATAGTGCGGAATGGGAGCAGTGGCTGTGGAGACAGCATGGGGAGTACAATGATATTCCCCAGTCATCATCACTCTTTCTGCCAGACAGATTTAAATCTAATGCACAACAAGGAAACCTCCAACATTTGGGAGATGCAACGCTGAATGACAAAGTGAACTGAACAGGATCATTTTAAATGTAATAAAGTGAACTATATTTTATACACACACCATTTAATCATTGGGAATACAGATTGATTAGGATCACTGGACCAGAACATAACTTTGATTTCTCTTCACAGATACTGCCAGACCTGCTGAGCTTGCCCTCTAAGTTCTGTTTTTTTTGTTTGAGTTTGATCGTATTGTCCATATCTGGCAGGATACTTAAAATTAAAAGCAGACACTAATAACAAAATGTGGAGGGCTATGGGGACAGTACATGAGACAAAAAGGAGAGATATAGTCGTTGTGCAGAGTTTCCCCCACTTTTGCTGTAAATAATTCTGTGTTTTGTAATCAAAGCCTTTGGAGAGAGGGTAGACAAGCCGGTTCAACGAAGGACACAGAGTGTTCCACCATCAATAATTTATTCCTGTTATCTCATGAAATTTCAGCTGCCTCTGAAATGTCTTTACAAACGAAGTGGCGTTCCTGAGATTTACAGGATATTCAGAAAAAATATTCTTTTTCCTTTGAATCTTAAAGAAGAAACAGATTTCGGCCGGAACACAGGTGTCACAGACACACCAACGATAATAGGAAAAGGAAAGGACTACATTGTCCATATATAACCAAATTCAGCACGTAACCCTGTCAAGAAAATAAAATATAGTGATACGGAAACATAAAATACAAATAAAAATGATGGAAAAGCGCAAAAGATGAGGAAGCATCTGCAGAGAGAAACAAAGTTATTTTATCGAATATGATGTGACACTGTTCTGAAAAAGTCACATTGGAATCAAAGGTTAATTCTGTGTATTTCTGCTGAGAGTGCCAGACCGGCTGAGTTTCCCTCTATCGATTTTTTTTCTTTCTGAACTGTGACAAATTGATTGATCTGAACGATACAAACAAAGCTGCTATCAGAGTGGAATCTCGAGTAATTTGTAATCTAAAGAGAAAATGCTGGAAAATCTTAGCAGGTCTGGCAGCATCTGCAAGGAGAGAAAAGAGCTGACGTTTCGAGTCAAGCTGCCTCTGTGCAGAGAAATCAGAATTAAAGTTTCTAGTTCAGTGGCCCTTCCTAAGAACGGATGGTAGCCCTGAAAGTGTTGATTTATATACAGAAGAGACTGAATAGCTGTTAATGGAGACTGTTAGTAGCTTAAATTAAGCGGTGAGTAATGGAAGGCTAAGTGAGTACTAGGCCTGGTGGTATGGGTAGGGGGCATTGAGGAGTTCAGTCCCTAAAATGGCTGCAAGGTCCGCCCACGGAAAATGAGGTGTTGTTCTTCCAGCTTGCGTTGAAATGTCCTGGAACACTGCAGCAAACCTGCCACAGAAATATTGGCAAGGCAACAGGATGGGATATTAAACTGGCAGGCAACTGGAAAATCAGGGTCTTTTGCATAGGTACAGCTTGGATATACTGTGAAGTGTTCACCCAGTCTACCTTTAGTTTCCCCAATGTAGAGCAGACCACAATGTGAGCAGCGAATGTAGTAGACTGGATTGTGAGAAATGTTGATAGTGTGCTGCTTCACCTGCGAGATATGTTTGGGCCCTTGGTTAGTGAGGTGAGAGGAGGTAATTGGCAAATTGTAACACCTCCTGCAGTGGAAAATGTGGTTGACCTGTGGTGGGGCGTGGGGGAGGTGGGGGGACGTGTTGGCAGTGAATAACGAGCGGGCCAGGGTGTCCTGGAGGAAATGGTCACTTCAGAAGCGGAAAAGGGAGAGGAGGCAAATATGTGTCTGGTGGTGGCATCTCGCTGGAGGTGGAGAAAATGCAGACTGATGATCTTCTGCATGTGAATGCTGGTGGGATAGTAGGAAAGGACAAGGGGAACTATTAACGCTGTTGCAGGAGGGAGGAGAGAGGGTGAGGGTAGAAGTGCAGGAGGTGGGTCAGAACTGGTTGAGGGCCCTGCCGACAACAGTGCTGCGGAATTCTCGGTTGAGGACGAAGGTGGACATTTCAGAGGCCACATATTTGAAGTTGACATCATCAGATGCAATGCGGTTGAGAGGGAGGAAGTGGGGGAATGTAATGGAGTCTTTGCAGTAAACAGGGTGTGAGGGTGTATAATCCAGATAGCTGTGGGAGTCGGTGGCTTAATACTGGATATCAGTGACCTGCTTATCCGCAGAAATAGAAGCAGAGATGTCGAGGAAAGAAAGGGAGGAGTCAGAGATAGACCAGGTGAAAATGAGGGAGGAGTACAAATTGGAAACGATGAACTTTTCCAATTCTCCCCAAGAGAGAGGCGCAACAGCTAAGATCTCATCTACGTATCGGAGAAACAGTTGTGCGTCGGAACTGGAAAGAACTGGAGCAAGGAATGGTCTCCGTACCCCATGAAGGAACAGGTATAACTTGGGCCCACGTGTGTATCCATGCACCCCCTCTGTATGGCAGGAGCAGGCTGAAGCAATGGATCTGCCCAGGCAGTCCTGTTTGTGGATTATCAGGAGGGCTTAAAAGCGAGCTCTGTTATCAGAGGACGATCAGCTTCGGGACTGTTAGGTGGGGGCCAGTGGGTGGGAATATCCAGATGAAATGTTGTCAGATTTATTTAATAAAATGGCCTGATGTGCCATGGCAGGGTTATGGAGCAGCAGGTGATACGTGGAGGTACCTGAGATCTGGCACTCAGCCTCTGAAATGGAGAATTGAGTCCACCAGACGACAGCAGCATCACCCTTATCGGCACAGGCTGAATAACACAGTCAGGGTTGGATCGAAGCATACAGCGTACAGTCTGTTCAGAGAGTGATAGGTGGGATAGGGTGAGGGGGATGCAGAGAAATTAAAACAACCAGTGTCACATTGAAAGTTCTTAAAGTACAGATCGAATCAAAGTAAACGCCAGAGGGATGTGTCCAGGTGGAGGGAGAGTGTTGGAGCTGAGCGAAGGGTCTGTGGAGTGGTGAGTGCACTCTTGTCCAAAGAAATGGACACCAAGGAGAAGACGGTGGAAGAGAAGTTCAATATTATGTCGTTCCTGAAATTCAGTAAAGAGGGGGTACAGAGGGATAAAGCTGAGACCTTTGCTGAGTACAGAACATTCAGCATTAGAGCGTGGAAGTTTAGGCGGGATGGTGAATACACGACACGAGGTGGCCTAGCGGGAGGGGATGGACACAGAGCGCAGGGCATGGGTGGGATGGCCTTTTCTAGAGCCTCGTAGGCATCTCTAAGTTATTGTAGTCCTCATATAGCTGGCGAGCACAGCGAATGAGCTGGAGAATGAAGTAGAATTGGGTAATGGTGCAGCCTTGAGCCAATGAGATGCTGGTGGACAGAGAAAATGTTGATCTCAGTGGCAGTGACATCGCACGATCAGTCCTCATAAAGTAACTGATTGAAAATAATCGGAATCGTTATTTTATTGTAATGCTCTAATTTCATTGGGGTGACACTCAACCGGCAAGGTGTTAGTTTTCTGAGACATTAGACCAAACCGTGAAAACAAATGATGTTCTTAATAAGACAAATCCATCCATGGTTTTGTAAGGCAGTAGCAAAGGCAGAGTTTATTTGTCATTCCCAATAGCTCTAGGGAAGGTGTCATTGTTCATTGAGGAAATTACCAGTACAGAATTTCCTCTGATTCCCGTTAACCACAGTTTTCTGAGGGTTAATGATGCTACATGAGTCAAATATTACTTTGATATGAGAGAAGTTACTCTGATCTCACCTCTAATGACATTGGAAAATCAGTTAAAATGGTAAAGAGTAAATGATAGAACACGGCTTATTTGAACAATATGGTCACTGTCCTCACAACGTCTAAGGAAAAACTGATGCATAGACGTCTGATTCTGAGGAGAGGTTTGTCCTATTTGTGATGAGGCTGGTTTGGTTAAGCGTTGTGACACAGAGACAGAAATGAAGTTCCACTTTCTATGGGGAACAGAACCACCATGTTCACGGTGCATTGTACAGTGACAGACACACACTATTATCTGTTTCAATTGGACATTGATCACCTCAATCTCATCATCCACTAAAGACCAATAGCAGCATAGAAGCCAGCAGTTCCCATCACCCCAGTTGGAAAGCAAAAACGGAAAGTAATGGCCAGTGGAAATGGGAGTAACTAGGGAACTGGTGTAACTTA
>NC_057741.1:22279352-22285303 GCF_004010195.1 Chiloscyllium plagiosum | reverse complement strand
TGTGAATAACATCTGGAGAACAGGAAGAAAATCAAGGTTTGTTTGTGATATTCATAAATGATGATGGTGAGAATGTGGAAGATGGACGGCAGTGGAATGATAACTAATGTTGGGGATGACACAAAGATTAGATGGGTGGTTCACAGTGAGGAGGAAAGGGTTAGGCTGCAGGACGATATAAACAGATGATTTCTATACCCAGATTAATGGCCGATGAAGTTTAACACTGATAAATGTGAGATAATGCACATCTGAATTAACAAGATAAGTAAGTACTCAAACTGTGAAGGGCGAGGGCTAAATTTGTTCCTTATTTTCATTGCAGCAGGGAAGGTTGAGGAGGAAACCTGGTACAGGTGTATAAAAGCATAAAGGGAATGGAGAAGATGAACAGACAGCAGCTGTTTCCCTTCCTCAAAGGGTCAAAAACAAAGGGATACATGCTTAAAGTGAAAGGCAGGGGATTGAGAGATGATTTGTGAGTCTGTGTTGAACTGAGAGGGTGGCAGAGACTTAGAATATAAAATTCCTACCGTGTGGAACTAGGCTCTTTTGTCCAACAAATCCACACTGACCCTCCAAAGATTAACCCACACAAACACGTTCCTCCTATATTTACCCCTGACCTACACATCCCTGAACACAATGGGCAATTAGGCATGGCCAATTCACCTAAACTGCACATCTTTGGATTGTGGGAGGAAACCGAAGTACCGAGAGGAAACCATGCAGACACGGGAAGAATGTGCAAAATCCATATAGGCTGTCACCCGAGGCTGGAATCATTCCTGGGTCCCTGCGCTCGAAGGCCGGAGTTCTAACCACTGAGCCACCGTTCTGCCCCTGGTGACATGTGGCTGGAGTGCATTCCCTCGCCGGGGGATTGAGCAGATAATCTCACAAACTTTCAAAAAAGCCTTTGGATATGCACTTGGTGGTGCAGGCTCGCATTTTCATTCAATGATTCTCTGTGGTGGCAGCCATGAACACTGATATATTCTGAAGCAATAGCTAATGGCAGTTCCTGGTTTGTTCCATTGACTGTCTCAGTAAGTGAGCCTCCAGTGAAGTGCTGGCGTTATCTCCCACTTTCTATTTAAGTGTTTCGGTTTCCTTACGTTAGTCATGTAAATTCCTCTGTCGATGATGTCATTTCCGGACCTTTCCGTCAGAGGGTGGGAGATGGCATCGAAATTGATGTGTTTGTTGATGGAGTTCCGGTTGGAATGCCGTGTTCTAGGAATTCTTGGGCTTGTCTCTGTTTGGCCTGTCCTAGGATGGATACGCAGATTAGTCAGAATGGCGTACTTCCTTATCAGTACGCAAGAAATTAGTGTTGGGGTCATGTATTTTGTGGCTAATAGAGTTTTGTACTCTATTATGTGTCAGCTGTGAATAAAAGTCAGTATCCAATTATTTCACATTGTAAATGCTCGCAAATATATGATTATTTGGTGCAGCATAAGCATTTAAAATGCAAGTAATGCAAGGTCAGCTTCATTATGAAGTCTAATTATTACTCAGAACATGAATAATTTGCATGTGTTGTTCTAATTGCTAAAACAATTACATCATTGCTTTGGCACAAAACCCTTTGGAAAGCTTTGACGTTTCTCTGACACAATATTGTGTTCGTTGTCTTTTTCACTCTCCACATTTCATATTAAATATCATTCATTCTAAAAATTGGAAGTTTTCAAATTATTGTTCACTGAAATTTGATAACATAAATAATTTATTTAGTTTAATATTTACAATTCATGTTGAATTATTGCCATTTTAAAATTGCTGGCAAATAGCAGAAGATCGTATATTTCAGTGAGAAATTAAACTGATTGATTATATATAAATGTATAAGAATGCTAATTCTATTTGTATGTTCAATCTTCTGCTCACCCTGAATATATAATCATTCAGAAGCCACCCACTTTAAAAATATTGGAGTGGCAAATCATTGCTTTGAATCTTGACATTGAATATCTAATTCTAATCACCACAAGAGTTGTGTTCTTTCTTGATAAAATAAAATGTACCTGCTTTATTTCTGTGTTAGGAAATTTTGACAGGAGTTTATATTTTAGTTCCATAAATATAGAATTAACAGAATTGATTTACGATATTATAGTTCAGTTGAATTTTTATCGTTCTCATCTTATTGTTGCCCAATTCATGAAATATAGCAAACATCCGATTATTGTTCGGGTCAGTAAACTCAACACCTTGCAATAAGCTACGCTGAAAATTGCTTCCAATTTATCTGAAATCATTTACAGTGCTATTGGACCTTACAGCTGCCTGTGATACAGAGAGACTCAGTGGCCTTTTCCAAAATCTGTGCATGGAGCTTCTAACATGGTTCAGGTCAGTCAGTCAAACATTACTTCAAAACAAATAAGTTGGAATCCTCCTTGGGCAGGGGATAACCCGCCAAAAGACTATCACTGGTCTCAAAGCAGGTGCAAATATTGTCCAGGCTAAATGCTAATGGCTGACCAGCAACCAGGTTTTGAAATTCATCTTCAGTCAGAGCCTGGCCCAGAGAGCAGACGTGTTGACATGGAGAGCCAGAATCTCACCATACAAGTTATCTACGGTGATGAAATCTGACCTGTCTCCCAGACTCAATATATCTGCACCCTGGACCAGACATGGATGAAGACGTTAACAAGTTGACAATCTATTGCAGTGCCTTGTGTCTCACAAAGAAACCTCTAAAGCCATATCCAATAAATGTCACATTCACATTCTCCAGTATCAAAATAAAACTGTACATCTCTATGAATGGTCAGAGATTACTACATGGATCACACAGTATAATTGATGTGAAGTAACCAGCAGCAAACGGCAATCCACAAATGACATTAATAACTGAACTTGGTGGAATCTGTCTGGTCAAAGTAAACAAACATATTATACTGGCTTTCAGGCGACTGTAACAATGCACACCATAACTGGAGGTTTTGGTCTTATACCCCTCCAAAGCTTCCTGATCTCACACACATCACTCCCGCACACATTCAACAATTTAAGGGGAATCCATAAGCTGCGTGAAACTGGAAACATAGAACAGTGCAGCACTGTCCAGGCCCTTTGGCCGTTGACGCTCTGTTGACTTTTTATCCGACTCTAAGATCAGACTCACCTACATATCTTTCATTATACTATCATTCATGTGCCTATCCAATTAAATATACCTAATAGAGCTAATTGTACTACAACTGTTGGCTGTTCATTGCACACACCCACCACTCTCTGTGTAAAGAACTTACCTCTGACATCTCCCCTAAACCTTCCACGAATTACTTTAAAATCATACCCCCTCGAGATAGCCATTTCCACCCCGGGAGAAAGTCTCTGGCTATCCACTCTATCTCTGCCTCTCATCATCTTGTACACCACTGTCAAGTCACGTTCCATTCCTCTTCGTTACAATGAGAAACCCGAGCTCCCTCAAATTTTCTTTGCAGGACATGCCCTCCAGTCCAGGCAACATCTTGACAAATTTCCTCAGCAACCTCACCTCTTCCACATCTTTCCTATAACGAGGCAACCAGAACTGATCACAATATTCTAAGTGTGGTCTCACCAGGGCTCGATAGAGTAGCAGCATAACCTCGCAGCTTTTAATGTCATTCCATCGGCTAATGAACACATCAAACGCCTTCTTAACAACCTTATAAACCTGGGTAGAAACATTGTGGGAGCTATGCCATGGCCCATATGATCCCCATTCCTCCACAATGTAAGAATCCTGCTTCTAACCCTGTATCCTGCATTCAACTTCGACCTTCCAAAATGAATCATATCCCACTTTTCCATATTGAGCACCATCTGCCACTTAGCAGCTGAGTCCTGCATCCTGTCAATGTCATGTTGCAAACTACAACAGTCCTCCACACTATCCACAATTCCACCAACCTGAGTTACATCATCAAACTTACAAACCTACTCTTCCAGTTCGTCATCCAAGTCATTTATCAAAATTACAAACAGCAGAGGTCCCAGAACCGATCCCTACGTAACACCACTGCTCACCTAGTTCCACACTGAATACTTCCCACTTACCACCACCCTCTGTATTCTATGGGCTAGCCAATTCTGTATCCAGACAGATAGATCTCCTTGTATGCCATGTCTCCTTACTTTCTAAATGAAACTACCACGGGGAAGCTTATCAAACACCTTGTTAAAATCCATGCACTCCGCATTCACTGCTCTACCTTCTTCAGTGTGCTTAATCCCATCCTCAAAGAATCCAATAAGAGTTGTGAGGTATGACCTGCCCCTCACAAAGCCATGCTGACTATTTCTAATCAAACTGTGATTTTTCAGAATCCTCTCCAATACTTTGGCCAATACTGATTTAAGACTGACTGGTCTGCTATTCTCAGGACAATCCCTGTTTACTTGCCTGAACAAGGGGCTAACATTTGCCACCTTCTAATCAACCGACGCTACTCCAATGGAGAGTGAAGATGCAAAGACCACCGCCAAAGGCACAGAAATGTCTTCCCTCTCTTCCTGTAGTAACCTAGGGTTTTTCCTGTCCAGCCAAGGGATTTATCTATCCTTACGTTTGTACTTCAATCAGTCTGTATTTCACCTCAACTTGTTTACTCCCTGCCCAATCAACTGATTGACTGATTTCCATTTCAGGGCTCTATACAGTGCTGCCTTCCGGAGCAAGTATGGTTCCCGAAATACTGTGTATTATGAAGGAAAGCATGGGAAGAGCAGATGCCCAAATCTTTGACACTGCTGCTCCGCAGATGCTGCCTGACTGCTTTTCCAGCGGCACAATTTTCGACTTGATCACCAGGATCTGCAGTCCTCACTTTCTCCACTACTGAGGGCTGTCCCCTCTGCACACTGAGCAGGGAACTAATCAGCAGAAACTCGTTGTATCTGGAGCTGACTGTTCAGTCTGTAAAGTTGCATTTGATGAACACATTTACTAAAAACGAAATTAAAGTTCAACAAATACTCATTCAGTCCCAGAGTTACAGTTTTGGTTCATGAATTGGACAGGTTGATAACGAACAAGGAATGACTGAAGAACTCAAAGGTACAGATTATTCCAGGAGATATATTTGATGTTGGATGTGCTTTACCTTAAGGGTGGTAATATTATCAGGCAGACAGATATGAAAAGGAAATGAGGTGACATGTGGAATTGTAACATTTTTGCCATTTCTGAGATGTGTTTGAGGGAGGTCAGGGCTGACAACTCAATATTCTGTGGTACCAGAACTATAGTCAGGACAGGGGAGAGAGGGTAAAAGAGAAGTTGGTGTTGCCTTATTAATTATGGAGTTAGTTACTGGCGTTAGAAGGGACGATATCTTGAAAGGATCTTCTAATGAGGCTTGGTGGTGACAGCTCAGGATCAAAATCATGACAGGAACACAGCTAGGGATATAATGTAGATCCCCAGATAAAGGAAAGAAAAGGAGTGGGTATATAATCAAGTTATTGCGTTGTGTAAAAACAATAATAGGATCATTATATTCAGGCATTTCAATTCCAAACATTAATTCGGTCAGTGATAACTTTTTAAGAGGGGGCAGGCGTTTTGAAATTTATTCGAAAGAGCTTCTTATATCAACATAGAGCCGAAACAACAATGGGCAGTGCAGTGCTGGGCCTCACTGTGGGGAACGAAGCCAGTCAGCTTTTCCAGGCAGAAGTGGGAGAGCATTATAGGACCAGTGACCGTGACATCACACATTTTGACTTTGCTAAGGAAAAGACCCAAACAATGTTAGAAAAATAAAAGCTTTTTGCATTGGGGAGATAGATTTTATGGAAAAAATGACAGGATCTGGCCAAAGTGCAGTTGCTTCTGGGTGAAACAGTTGCAGAACAAGGTGGGGCTGGGGTTGGGGGATCATTTGATTAAAAGTGAATTGATGACAGTGTCGGCCCAGCATGTTACACCGAAGATAAAATTT
>NC_057741.1:22230584-22277105 GCF_004010195.1 Chiloscyllium plagiosum | reverse complement strand
GAATTTCGGAAGCCAATCTTCAACAAATTCCGCAGGCCGCTCACCTTCCTTACCCTCAGGCAGACCGATGATCTGAGTGTTTTTTCTCCTGCCCCTGTTTTCAAGATCATCCACTTGGTCATTCAAATTATGAACCTGCGTCTTCAGGGCTTGGATCTCTTCCTTGAATGAACTGGCATCAGCTTCACCACTGTGACCCTGTGCTCCATCTCATCCGTCCTCCTCTCCAGGTCTCCCAGCTGCTGCTCATGCTTCTGCAGCATGAGAGAGACTGGAGCCAGCTTCTCTTCAATCAGTTTTCCCAACATCTCTCGAGATTTCGAGAGCTGGTTCACCAGGTCCTGGAGAGTAATCGGCTCTGAGGCTGCTGCAGGCTGAGCTGCAGGCCAGGCCTCAGATGCTCCTCCTCCCTTTTTAGGCATCTCTGAACAGCTGAAAATACAGGTAAGTCAATTTTTAAATGTTTCTTGGGGCTCCACAATCTTTCCAATGCCCCCTGATGACCTGGGTTGGGTGGGTTAAAGGACCGTCCTGCTCCTGCTGTAATGCGAAGCTCTGCAGTATGATCTTCTCAGATCGCCGCCATCTTAGATCCCCCAGACAATGTCTTTTAATTTGTTGGTATTTCTAACGCAATATCAGCCAATTTTATCTGATATTAATCACACCTGAATCAACAAAGAAATACACAACAGAATCAATGTACCAAATGTTGATATTTTAACATATTCTGAACAGACCTCAGAGAAAAGTGACCTTCGATTATGGAGGCATGTATAGTGATGTTGTACAGAGAAGACTTAAAAGCATCATTCTAGGAGAGTGTATCTGAAGCTATATGGATAGATTGGAATTGAAATTACTTTCCTCAAAGAAAAGAAAGTTGTAATGAAATTATGTAGAAGTGTTCAAAATCAAGAACAGTCCACACTGATAGAAACTGTTCCCAATGGCAAACCATCAAGAACTAGAGGACATCAATTAAAGATGATTAGCTTAAAAAATCAAAGGCAACATGAGAACCAGGGTCGGGGGGAGGTGGCTTAGTGGTTAGCACTGCTGCCTCATAGTGCCAGGGATCCAGGTTTGACTCTAGCCTTGGGTGACTGGCTGTGTGGAGTTTGCACATTCTCCGCATGTCTGCGTGGGTTTCCTCAGTCCAAAAATGTGCAGATCAAGTGAATTGGCCATGCTAAATTGCCCATAGTTTTAGGTGCATCATTCGGAGGGAAATGGGTCTGGGTGGGTTACTTTTCGGAGGGTCGATGTGGACTTGTTGGGCCGAAGGGCATGTTTCCACATTAGGTTGTCTAATCTATGATGGGGTAAAGAATGCTAAGACCACCTTAGTTCTAGTTTCCCTGCAATAGGAAAGGTGCTGCGTAACTTGAAAGGATTCAGGAAAGATTTACAAGGATGTTGCCAGGATTAGAGGGTTTGAGCTATAGGGAGAGACTGAATAGGCTGGTGCTGTTTTCCCTGGAGGGGTGATCCTATAGATGCTTATAAAATAATGAACTGCTTGTATATGGTGAATAGCCAAGGTCTTTTCCCCAGGGTAGGGGAGTCCAATACTCGAGGGATAGGTTTAAGGTGAGGGGGGGAAGATTTAATAAGGACCTGAGGTGCAACTTTTTCACACAGAGGATAGTGCATGTATGGAGCGAGCTGCCAGAGGAGGCAGGTAACATTTAAAAAACATCTGGATGGATATGTGAATGAGAGGAAGTTAGAGGAATATGGCCAAACGCTAGCAAATGGGACTGGATCAGTTTAGAATATCTGGTTGGTGTGGGTGGGTTGGACTGAAAGGTCTGTTTCCGTGCTGTCGGACTCTGTCAGTGATTAAACATGGAATGCAGTGCCTGAGAGTTCAGTGGAGGCTGACAGAATCAATGCATTCGAAAGGAAATTTAACAAGTAACTGAAGGGCACAGATTTTCAAAGCAATGTGGAAAGCATATGGGCGTGGTATTAGCTGAATTGCTCTTGAAGAAAGCTGGCACAAACACCATGCGCTTAATACACTCCTTTACATGCTGCAACCATTCAATGATTCTGTGATGCATCATGTTGTTGTATGCAATTATAAAAGTTGGATGAGCACACAAGTAACTAATTATGGTGCTTTAGTTGTAAATATTTCAAATTCACTATCAATGTGTGTCATACTGTTTATTTTTTGTTTAAGTAAAGATATCAAATGGGGCAAACACAGAGTAATTTTCATAAAATATTCCCATGGATTCCACTTATGACATCTTACTTATTTCAAGTGAATAAAATGTATTTTATTTTCCTGAAATGAAAGTAATCCATTCCACCCAGTGGAAATTCCAATACGACAAATGAATGGATTGCACATTAACCATGAAATACTGAAAAGTAATTGGTTGGGATGCTTTTAAGTGACTCGAGCCTCAGATTAATACAGACCCCTCCCCACCCAAATGAATGATGAAGGCCAACACAAAACCTGCGCACCATGAGAACAAAAATAAACTTTTTAAAATTCATTCATGGGATAATGGTATTGCTAGCTAGGCCAGCATTTAATACCCAGAGGGCAATAAAGAGTCAACCACAGAAACAGATGCCTTTTCCTGATAAAAGGTAATAGATTCATAATTGCAAATCCAGACTTAGTTAAGAAAAATTAATTTTAAAATCCAACATTGCTGTCACAGGATTTGAAACCCTGTTCCAGAAACATTACCTAGGCCTCTGAATTAGTAGACCAATGGTAACACTACTAGGCTGTCACCCGCCTTTGAAGGGGATAAGCTTTTTCATGGACAGTTGGAAAACGAGATGCATCTGTGATTTGTGAAACAGTTATGCTGCATACAAGTGATTCATCAGTGTGCCTGATGATAATAGTAATGTCAATTAGGGCAGCACAGTGGCTCAGTACCTCACAGGACTAGAGACCCAAATCCAATTCCACCCTTGGGTGATGGTCTGTGTGAAGTTTGCATATTCTCCCTGTGTCTGCATGGGTTTGCTCCTACAGCTAAAGATGTACAGGTTAGCTAGATTGGCTATTGGAAATATAGGGGAGTGGATCTGGGTGGGATGCTCTTCAGAGAGTTGGTCAAGACTTGATGAGCTGAAGGGCCAGCTTCCGCACCCTAGGGATTCTGTGAATAAGCTAACACAGAAATTACTGCCTCACTGATGATTGCACAGTGACGACTCATTTTCAAGGGGATTGGTAAAATTGATAATGTTTATTTGCATGGGTTGTAAAATATACCTAACTCATTAACCTTTAAGACTTATTTCTATTTTGTACATTTTCAAATAACCGTACATATTAGGACTTCCCAAATGATTCTCTTTAAATTCTCAAATATTAGTGAACATACAAAGGCATTTTCTTTCTGCTTTAAGGACATCACTTTTCAGGATAATCACTCTCCTCATATTCATTGTTACAAGGCTGATTGTATTCAAATTCTAAAACATACCAGCTGAAGGTAAGTGGTGAGAAAGGTCCATACAAGTTTGTACTCAAGTATACTCTTAAAATCAAGGCATACTTTTGACCAAGTTTGGTTTCAAGGACCCTAGTAAGATGAGAGTCAATGGGAATCAGGAGAAAAGCCTCTCTATTGGGTGGAGTTATACACACCAAAAAAGAAGGTGGTAGTGATGTTTTAATCTTAATCATTTCAGCTCTAGGAAGTTCTCTGCATCTGCAGAAGTTCCTAGACGTAGTATCTGAGGCTCAGGCATCTTCAGCTGCTTTATCAATGATCTTTCATCCATCATAGGGTCAGAAGTGTAGATGTTCATTGATTCTTGCATAATACTCAGCACTATTCGTGACTCCTCATAAACTAGTGCAGACCATGTTCAAATGCAACAAGACCAATACAATATCTAGGTTTCAGCTGACATGAGACAAATAACATTCACACCACACAAATGCCAGGAAATTACCATCGCCAACAAAGGAGAATCTAATCATAACAGCATATGGGGCGGTACAGTGGCTCAGTGGTAAGCACTGCTGCCTCACAGCGCCAGGGACCCGGGTTCAAATCCTGCCTCAGGCAACTGTCTGTGTGGAGTTTGCACATTCTCCCCGTGTCTGCGTGGGTTTCCTCTGGGTGCTCCGGTTTCCTCCCACAGTCCAAAGATGTGCAGGTTAGGTGAATTGGCCATGCTAAATTGCCCGTAGTGTTAGGTGTATTAGTCAGGGGTGAATGGAGGGGAATTGGTCTGGGTGGGTTGCTCTTTGGAGGGTCGCTGTGGTCTTGTTGGGCCAAAGGGCCTGGTTCCACACTGTAGGAAATCTAATCTAATCATAACAATGGCAACACCATGAACTGAATTCCCCCAGAATCAACATCCTAGGTATTACATTGACCAGAAACTGAACTGGACTCTCCATATAAATAAAGTGGCTACAAGAGCAGGTCAGAACTCAGACTTCTGTAGCACATAACTCACTTCCTGATACTCCAGAGCCTGTCCGTCATCTACAAGGCACAATCAGGAATGTAATGGATTACTGTCCACTTACCACAGCTCCAACAACACTGGAGAAGCTTGACACCATCCAGGATAAAGCAGCCTTTTGATTGACACCACATCCAGAAACATTTAATCCTTCACCACCAATGCTTAATAGCAGCAGTTTGTACCACCTAGAAGTTACACTGCACAAACTCACCAACATTCCTTTGACAGCGCCTTCCAATCCCATGACCACTTCAATTTTGAAGGACAAGAGCAGCAGTTTCATAAGAACACCATCACCTGCAAACTCCCATTAGACTATAAGCTATAGGAGCAGACTTAGGACTAATTCTGCACATATATACTATGGTTTTATGGCTGATATGGTTCTCAATCTCATCTCCTGTCTTCTCCCCATAACCTTGACCCCCTTACTAATCAAGAATATATCTATCTCTGTCTCAGATATACTCAATGACTTGGCCTCCACAACCTTCTGCAGCAATGACTTTCATAAATTCACCACCCTCTGGCTGAAGAAATTCCTCTTCAACTCAGTTCTAAAGAGTTATCCCTTCACTCTGAGGCCGTGCTCTCAGGCCCAAGTCTCTCATACTGGTGGAAACGTTTTCTCCACTTCAACTCTATCCAGGCCTCCCAGTATGCTGTAAGTTTCAATGAGATTCCCACCCCTCATCCTTCTAAACTCCAGCGAATTCAGGCCCAGAGTCCTCAACTGCTTTCTAATGACATACCCTTCATTCCCAGGGTCATTCTTGGGAACGTCCTCTGGACTCCCTCCAAGGCCAGCACGGTCTTCCTTAGATACAGTGCCCAAAGCTGCTCACAATTTTCCAAATATGGTGTGACTGGAATTTTACATATCCTCAGCAGTACACCCCTGCTCTTGTATTCTAGCCCTCATAAACTGAACCTTCAAGACACTCACCATCCTGACTTGGAAATATGTTACTGTTCCTTCAGAGTCAATAGGTAAAAATCCTGATACTTCCAACAGCATTTTGGGTGTTCCTACAATAAACACACTCCAGTGATTCAAAAAGGCAGCTCATCATGACCTTCTCAAAGGCAACTAGGGATGGGCAATAATCCACTAACGTGTTAGCCCAGCCAGCACAACCCACAAATTGCTTTTAGAAATTTTGTAGCTGGAGTGATGTAGTATTTAAGTCTTTATGTACTGTGTATTGAAGTGTGTAATGGGCGGCACGGTGGCACAGTGGTTAGCACTGCTGCCTCACAGCACCAGAGACCCGGGTTCAATTCCCGCCTCAGGCGACTAACTGTGTGGAGTTTGCACATTCTCCCCGTGTCTGCGTGGGTTTCCTCCGGGTGCTCCGGTTTCCTCCCACAGTCCAAAGATGTGCAGGTCAGGTGAATTGGCCGTGCTAAATTGCCCGTAGTGTTAGGTAAGGGGTAAATGTAGGGGTATGGGTGGGTGGCGCTTCGGCGGGTCGGTGTGGACTTGTTGGGCCAAAGGGCCTGTTTCCACACGGTAAGTAATCTAATCATAAGTTTGCCAAACTATTTAAAATATTGTTTTGCAAATCGCTTTACATAAAGCTTTGTATTCTGGAGTATTAATAGTTTGAATTGTGTAAAAATGTTTTACTCAGCAATTTACAATAACAATAATCCTGTTTTTATTGAGAAAAAGGAAGTATGTGTATGAAAGCATACAATTTCAGCAAGACCTGAACTCCAAAAAATTGATTTAACATGATTTTCCCTTCACAAAACCATGTTGACTCTTCCAGATTTTCTTGAACTTTCCAAAGACCCTCTATTGCATATTTAATAATAGCTTCTAACATACTCCCTGTGAAAGATGTTCAGCAAGCCAGCCTTTAGTTTCTTACTTTCTATCACCCTTCTCTTTTGAATAATGGAGTGACACTTGCTATTTTTCAATCTAATGGAACCTTTCCTGAATCCAGGGAATTTTGGATATTTGAAACCAATCCATCAATTGTTCACTGGCCATTTCTTGTAAAACCCACAATGAAGTCCATTAGGACCTATGGGCTTATCAGCCTGCGGCTCCAAACAATTTGCTCAGCAGCACATCCTTTGTGATTACAATTTTCTTGTGTTATTCCCTCCCTTTCATTTCATGATTGCAATTGTTTCTAGGATATTATTTATATCTTTTACAATAAAAAAGATGCAAAAGACCTGTTTGATTCATTTTCCATTGCCTGATTTTCCATTATTTATTCCTCAAGCTCACATGCTATCAGATCGATGCTCACCTTGTTAACTGTATTCTTTCTGAAGTATATATATATATAGAAACTCACGCTATATGTGTTTATATTTCTAGCTAGCTTTTGTTCCAAGTTTTCCCTTATTTTAGTCATTCTTTACTGTGTCTATATTCTGTCCATTTTTCTAATGTGCCAATTATCTGTCCATAATTATAAGCAACTTCTTTAAGTTTGACTTTGTGGACATTTTTTAGTTAACCACAATCAGTGGGTCTTCCCCTTGCACTTTTTCTTTCTTGCTGGAATGTACCTGTTCTGTGTGTTCTGAGAGAGATTGCTGTCTGAAAGGGTGCTTGCATTAGAAAATCATGTAGCATTTAAACAGTACTTATATGTGTATTTACATTGCCATTGTTTCCAGGGCTATGGGTCAAGAGCTGGAAAGTGGGATTAGTATAGTCAAATTTTGGTTAACCAGATGGATAGGATGGGTCAAATGACAAACTTCACGCAGGGTGCTAAATCTTTGGAGTTCTCAACCCAAGATGGCTGTGGAAACTGAGTTCTGTTGATTTCTACCCTGAAATGCTGATATGAGAAAGCATGATAAAAATAAATCAGGATGAACCAACCAGCGCTGATCTCTGCATCAGATCTGGCAACATCAAAGGCACACCAAGGACAATCCATGTAGCAAAATCCATGTGAAAATCTGAGGACTGATGCCAAAATTTGGAGAACTGTCCCACAGACTAGTCAAGCAACAGCCTGACATATTTGTGATCAAGAATGGGAACTTCCAGTCAACGTTCTGTTTACAGCTGCTCCATCCATTTCATCAGCCTCAGTTTCCAACTATAAGCCATTGTCCACCCCTTCTTTTAAAATTTCATGTTTAATGCTCGGGAAAAACTCCCATCTCAACTGGCTCTCTAAATCTTCTTACTATATGAGGGACACAATTTTTTTTTTTAAATCCTGGGAACTAACTTGTGCAAATTCTACAAGAAATGTGCTGGCATTGCATGTGGACATTTCTATCCTGTAACAATCCAAATTGAAGAAAGCCTTTATTTTAAAAAGCTTGACTTCAAAGTGACAATTTGCCCATTCTAATTCTTCAATTTCATCTGTGGAATCAAATCCTAGACAAACTTCCAATTCATTAAAACCAATCCCTGAGCAAGTTTCCCAAGTTGTTACAGCTCCAGATGAGATATTACAAACCATTAAGTTCCCTGGTAAGGAATGATGAACTGGCTCCTCTTGATTATTTACTTGGCCTCAGTTGGTCACATGAATTAATTTTAAAAGGATCCTTTCCCTTGTGGATACCTTTGGCTCAGATCTAAATGCATTTATCATTTAAGAGGAAGCAATTGGACAAAGCTTTCTTGAATTAATGAAAACAATGAGTTTACTCATTACTAAACATGAGAAGAAATAATATTGTAAAACATATACACACAGATAGCAATAAAAGACCAATCTAAAATAGATAAAAGTTAAAAGATAACAGTTTTTAAATTGTTCACGAAGAGAGAACAGTTGAACATTTCAATCTTGTAGTGGATGATTTAAGTAGCTACTTTAATGGCTATTCTAAAGCTGTGCCCTTCACAGCTACTGGTTTATACACCAGGACAACAGGTTATCAACACACACAGATTGGTCTTTTAAACCCTATCCCTGTATATTCTTGAAAAGAGGAGCACAAATATGTCTCTTGTCCAGACTGCTGTCTATTTTCTTTACCATTGTGCTCACAGTTTGAGATATTTCTGATGGATTAAAGCTTCAGTTTGTAGTGCTGTTCCTCCCTTTGAACCTTCTTAAGCACCTTGTCAGGTATAACATTCCAGGGTCTCTCTCTCTCCCTCTCTCTCTCTCTCTCTCTCTCTCTCTCTCCAGGTATGTATGTTAACTTAAAACATCCCAACATTTGCATGGCCTTTGCAGTTGCACAGTTTAGAGGGAACATTATCTAACAAAGAACAAAGAAAATTTACAGCCCAGGAACAGGCCCTTCAGCCCTTCAAGCCTGAGCCATATCTCTGACACTGCACATCTATTTTACTTAGGCAAATATGACATACAGAATATTCTATTTATGTACATCAGGAATCATGCCTGTAATTTGTTTGATATTATTACTACTGTTTTTAATGTCAAAATGAAGCAAATTTTGTCGAACTTTTAGAATTCCCTTGTTCAAGCCATCCTGAGAACACCACCATCACGATGATCAGAGAGATTCACTACAAAACTAAAGGTTGAGTAATAAATATGGTTATGTAATATGTAGTGATATGTAATGCATAGGAGAAAGTGAGGGCTGCAAATGCTGGAGATCAGAGCTGAAAATGTGTTGCTGGAAAAGCGCAGCAGGTCAGGCAGCATCCAAGGAACAGGAGAATCGACGTTTCGGGCATAAGCCATATGCCACTTTATTTCCTTCTCATCTTTAACTCTCACTGGCATTCTCAGAAATGTTAAACAGGAGGCAATGTGAAAATTGCAATATAAATCTTAACTCATTGTGGAAAAATGTTCTGAGAAATACTGTAATTTGAATATTTTGTCTCGTCCCCCCACTCCACCACCCCTCTCTACAAATCCCATCCCTCTCTCCCCATCGCCATTTTGTGTAAAACAAAGCCATGGGATACAAAATTCAATCTGTTACACCATTTCCAGTTGTACCATAAAAGCCTTCCCAGCATCCCCAGGATAGGTGACATCACTATGTGTACAGCCCATGTAGCATTATTTGATAATGTGGAGACACACAGACCAAACACATACAATTAAAAATATAAGAAGAACAATTCACAGAAATAGCTCCACCATTTAATATGATCATGGCTGATCTTGGTGAATTGCTTAACCAATCTGGACAATGGACACTGGAGATGGGCCAGGAAGTTTTTGCATTAGAAAGTTTCCAACTGCACTCTGGAGGATTTTGGAAGTATTTATCTACGTGATGTTGCATTCTCACAGAGATGGCAGAGAATTGCGTCATACATAGGCTATTACTATTTGGGGGGAAATATTACCGGTGTTCTTGTTGCACCATACAGTTGGAGCATGGAGCAGAAGGAATGTCCCCACTCACTGCTGGGAATGATCCTTAAGGGGCTCCAGGGAACCATGGCATTAATTACCATTCCGTACCATTAATACCTCCAGTCCTGCATCCAAAAGGCTGGGTGTCTCCAGGTACTCTGGTGCGTGGCTTAAAGAATTTCCACAGCAGAAACCCTTATAAGCAGCTTCCCTTTAAAGGGCAGCCTAGCTGTGAGAATGGGTGTGCTGCCTGAAGCATTGCCTGGGGCCTCCTAATATGTGCAAAGTTCATCAGTAGCACTGAGATGGGGACAGCATTGCCAGGGATGCTAAAGGCATTCAGATAATGTAAGGGACGATTTGTATGTCTTTGACCTGAAAAGGATGGATACAGCCCAAATCATTTGCCACTGCAACTTTTGTCACATAATGAGCAAATGTCCCGTGTACAAGAGTACCTATTCTGCGTTTCTACGTTGGACAGTTAAAAGATGTTGGTTTCATATTTGACCAATATGTAACAGGATGTGGTTGCAAACAAACAGTATTGTGAAAGCTGCATGTTACATACATATTAAAGCTCTACCAATGGCCATTAGCTTAATGTCCCTAAGTGGTGGGATGACAAGCAGGGGACTGTAAAATTAAGCACCTGTGGCACTGGTATCCGTTGCCTATCACGATGAATATGGAGACAATTTTAGAATCGTAATTCCCAGCTGCGACCTTGATAAATCTGATGAACTTTGGGTTAATTTTCACATCATAAAGACCAAGTGTCAGGTGGTTCTAATACTCCATTTACAGCTAAGTACAGCTTTCTTCAACATCTTGCTGTGAATGTTGCTGTCCCTTCAGGACAAACAGCATGGACATTGCATCCAATCTGTTATCATTAATGGGATCTGAAATCCTCCACTGCTACGCTGTACCAGGCCATCTGTCTGGGAATTATAACTATTTGATACAAATAAAATGATTCGAAAAAACTTGCTGACAATTATTTAGCAAAATACATCAAATTCTAAATTGTAGTTTCTCTGATTGTGGTCAATGATGTAGCAGTTTTTTTTGAATGCTGTACTGTAGTTGTTCATTTCAGTTAGAGAAATAATGTTAAAATGGGGCACGTCAGTTAAATGGACTTGATGACTTAAATGCCTTTTTGCAACATATATAACATGGTGACTATTTTAATCATACTAACCTATTAGAAAATATTACAATATTTATATCAAGTAATTAGGCAGAATATTGTGGCCTTCTCATTGAAGTAGTTAGTTTGTGTTTTTATTCATTCACAAGATATGACATTCTGAGAAAGGTCAAGTTTATGGCCCAATTCTAGTGGTGATTAACTTACCTTTTGAACCACTGAGTCAGTGTAGTGTGTGCACCAAATGCTGTTATTTTCAAATTCTTTCGCAGGATGTGGGCATCAAAGGCTAAGTCTGTATTAGTTCCCATCCCTAATTGTCCTGCAGAAGATGATGGTCAGCTGCTCTCTTCAACTGCTGCAGTCCTCATGCTGTGGAGATGCTGGTGTTGGACTGGGTTGGACAAGATCAAAAATCACATGACACCAGGTTATAGTCCAACAGGTTTACTTGAAAACACTAGTTTTTAGAGTGCTGCTCCTTCATCGGTGCTAGTGAGACAGGAGGACCTAAGACATAGAATTTATAAGGAAAAGATCAAAGGATTATTCACATACAACGTGTGCAAATTCAGTGCGTTGGTAATGGAGGGAGAGAAAGTTTAAATTGGAGGATGATGTTCTAATCAAGGACATGTGCCAATCAATGTGATGCCTTGCCTGGCTGGCACTGAGCTTCTTCACTGTTGGTGGGACTGAATTCATCCATCAGGCTATTGGAGGGTAGTCCATCACATTGCTCATTTATTCCTTGTTGATGGTGGACAGGCTTTCTGAATTCAGGAAGTAAGTTGGTCACCCTAGAATTCCTAGCCTTTGACCAGGTGTTGTAGCCAGAATTTCTTTTAGGGCTAGTCCATTTCAGCTCCTGGTCAATGGTCAATGCTAGTAGTGGGGATTCAGTGCTGGTAATATCTTTGAATGTCAACTATGGAAACAGGCTATTCGGTCTATCAAGTCCACACTGACCCTCCAAAAAGCATTACACCCAGACCCATCACCCTACCCTAATCCCGTAACCCACCTAGCCTGCACAACCCTGAACACTACAGGTAATTTAGCATGGCCAATCCACCTACCCTGCACACCTATGGACTGTGGGAGAAAACCAGAGCATCTGAAGGAAACCCACACAGACTCGTGGAGAGTGTGCAAACTCCAAGCTGACAGTCATCTGAGGCTGGAATCAAACCCGGGTCCCTGACGCTGTGAGACAGCAGTGCTAACCACTGGGCCACTGTGCCACCCTCATTCTGCATTAATTCACGTAAACAATTATCAGCATTAAATATCTCTGATTTCTCAAAGAAAGTATCACTTATTCACATCCCTGGAGAATGTCCTTGAACTTTTCCAGAGAGAAATGCTGGGAAATCACAGAGAATCAACAAACACAACTAGAAATGATCTCTGAAGTTACAGTGGCAATCAGGAATTCAGGTTCACCTATTTTCATATCGATAGTCAAGAGGAAAGTCAAAACAGGTGCAAATTTTATGACACGAGTTTGAGGTGCGACAAAGATTTAACAAGCAGCTAAAAGAGCACCTGAAAAACAGTTTGATCTTAAACAATGAGTGATCACAACAGGAAACCTGCCTTGCTTGCAAGTACATTCATTAACATTGTTGCTGCCTTGATCCAATTCAAAGTCCAATACAGATAAATTCTCAGATTGATGTCCCTGTTCATTTTAGAGCTATATATGTTAGCTCCAATTTTATGTGATTAGTTTGCTTACACAAAAGTAATCTATATATTAAAGAGTTGAACACACGTGTTTAAAATTTCAATGAAATCATCCTCCATATTAGGATAATTGGTCATCCTCCACGTCAGGATAATTGGTCATTTTTGATGGTGATGTGTTTCAGCTTCTTTTCCTGAAACAGTTTGTCACCTTTACTGCTGGAATATAGAATTGAAATGTTTATACATTTGTGTTGCGGAGTCTGTTTTATCAGTTATTCATTGGTACACTCCTGAGCATTAGCTTCCAGTCACTACAGCAGCTTTCTGTCATCACTCTCTGTCTCTTACAACTGGGCCAATTTTGAATCCATTTTATCAAATTGCCCTGTATCCCATGTGCAGTTGCCTTCTTGATAAGTGTCCTATGTGGGACCTTGTCAAAGGCTTTAGTGAAATCGAAATAAACTACAGAAACTGTTCACCTCCTCAAAAAATTCAATCAAGTTTGATAGGCATGACCTCACTCTGACAGAGCCAGGATGACTCTCCCAGATCAAGCCTTACTTCTCCAAGTGAAGATAAATGCTCTCCTTCAGAATTTTCTCCAAGTCTGTATAATATCATCATAATTGGTGGTGCTTAAGGTATTTCTGTGGTAGAAGTTTATGATATATGACTTTTATTTAGGAACTTGATTCTAAAGTAGAGGTTTTTATTCGATTTTCAATTCTGTTAAGATAACTTGTAAGGGTTTTTTTTTATCTGTAGTCAGAATAACATTTCCAAGAATTAACGTGACTTAAGATAAAGATTAGAAAAATGATTAGAAAAACTACATGGTGAAACAACTACCAAGTTGAGCTTTTTATGAGTCAGAGAATAGGGGGGCAAGAGGCTTGTAAAAGATTGTATATCAGAAGAACAGATCCACATCAGAAGTTTAGTTTATTGGCAGTCTGAAGGCCATTAGAGCTGGAGAGAAATCTTAAGCTGTTTTAGTTGCTTTTAGTTTTTTTTTTCCTTAGATTTCAGAACAAATAGTTAGTTAGTGAGTTAGCTTGAGTTTGTGTGTTATTTAACACTGTTTACTTAGTGTTTCAAATCTAAATGCTACACAGCCTAAAGAAACAAATGAAAGCGACGGTTCACGCATCATTGACCTTAAAACTTCATGAGATCAGGAATCTATGTTGAAGACTCCCTGGCCAAACTCTTACAGACTGTAAACCACCATATCCCCGCCTTTGGGCAGATCTCCCAACTTTAACATAAGCCCTAATGTCAGTCAGGAGCACTTAGCAAATTTAACTGGGCTGGGTTTGTCATAGAGTGACAGAGTGATAGAATCAGACAGCATGGAAACAGACCCTTCAGTCCAACAACTCCATGTCAAACATAATCCCAAACTAAACTAGTCCCACCTGCCTGTTCCAGGCCCATATCCCTCTAAACCTTTCTCATTCATGTACCTATTCAAATGCCTTTTAAACTTCATAATTGTACCCACATCCACCACTTCCTCAGGAAGTCTATTCCACACACCAACCCACCCTCTGCATAAAAACATGTGCCTCTCATGTCTTTTTTAAAAATCTCTCTCCTTTCACCTTAAAAATGTGCCCCAGTCTTGAAATCTCTTGTCCTTGGAAAAATGCACTTACCATTAACTCTATCTATACCTCTCATTATTTCATTAACTTCTATTCGGTCACCTCTCAGTTTCCTACATTCCAGTGTAAAAACTTCCAGCAAATCCAACCTTTCTTTACACTCAAACATTCCATACCCAGCAACAATTTGGTAAATCTCTTCTAAGCCCTCGCTAGCTTAATAATATCCTTCCTATAACTGGGTGACCAGAACTGGGCACAGTATTCCAGAAGAGGCCTCACCAATGTCCTGTACAACATCAACATGGCTTCCCAACTCCTATACTCAAAGGACTGAGCAATGAAGGCAAGTGTGCCAAATTCTTTTTTAACCACCCTGTCTACATGTAACACAAACTTCAAAGAACTATGTACCTGACCCCCTCAGTCCCTCTGTTCTACAATACTACCCAAGGTCCTACCATTAATTGTATAAGCCCTACCCCTGTTTGTTGTACCAAAATGCAATACCTCTCATTTATTCAGATTGAACTCCAGCTGCCATTTTTCAACCCATTGATCCATTTGATCAAGATCCCTTTGTAATCTTGGAAAGCCTTCTTTCCTGAAGAAGGGCTTATGCCCGAAACATCGATTCTCCTGCTCCTATGATGTTGCCTGACCTGCTGAACTTTTCCAGCAACACATTTTTAAGCTCTGATCTCCAGCATCTGCAGTCCTCTCTTTCTCCTAAAACCTTCTTCATTAGTATGTAAGTTAGTTCGCTGAGCTTGAAGGTTTGTTTTCAGATGTTTCATCACCATACTAGGTAACATCAGTGAGAATCTTTGATGAAGCGCTGGTGGTCTGTCTCGCCTCTCTATTTATAGG
Source organism: Chiloscyllium plagiosum (assembly GCF_004010195.1). Lineage (NCBI taxonomy): Eukaryota > Metazoa > Chordata > Chondrichthyes > Orectolobiformes > Hemiscylliidae > Chiloscyllium > Chiloscyllium plagiosum. The sequence continues at coordinate 22,262,013 of NC_057741.1, read as the reverse complement.
TCTTGATTTCTTAAGGTGGATGATGTCATTTCTGTTTTTTTTAAGGGAAGGCAGATGGGATCTAAATTGATGTGTTTATTGATGGAGTTCTGAATAGAATGCCATGCCTCTAAGAATTCTCGTGCGTGTCTTTGTTTTGCTTGTCCTAGGACGTGTGTGTTGCCCCAGTCAAAGTGGTGTCCTTCTTTGCCTGTATGTATAGAAACTCGTGATAGTGGGTTGTGGCCAGTTGGTGTTCATTTTTCCTGGTGGTAAGTTTCCCCGATGTAGTTTTTTTTATAGTTCTTGCAAGGTATTTTGTAAATTACATTAGTTTTTGCTGCTGATATCTATTGGATCCTTTAGGTTCATTAGTTACTTTTTAAGTGTGTTGGTATGTTTATGGGCTACCATGATGCCAAGGGGTCTGAGTAATCTGGAAGTCTTTTCAGATATGTCTTTGATGTAAGGTATAGCTATAGTGGCTGTAATCTTTGGTTGCGTTGTGCCTGCTTGTTTGGATTTGTTTCTGAGGAATCAGTGGATTGTGTTTATTAAGTACCCGTTTTTCTCGAAAACGGTATATAGATATGTTCCTCTGCTTTTTGTAGCCCTTGGGTGCTGCACTGCGATGTAGCTCGTTGAAATAACGTCTTGATGCAGTTCCGTTCCTTCTTCATTGTCTACTATGCCACCAATTTAGTTGTCATCATCACGCTTACTAACCACGTCTTCTATATTCTCATCTAAATCATTTATATAAAGGAAAAACAAAAGTGGACCCAGAACCAATCCCTGCGGAACACCAGTGATGACAGGCTCCAGTCGAAAAAGCAACCCTCCACCATTACTCTCTGTCATAGTCAATGCTGAGTGGTCCATCCAGTTTCAATCCTTTGTTTAGGTTCTGTAGCCATTTGGTTTGAAAGGCTAAGCAGACAGCATTAAATAGCAGAGTTGAAACTTAGCAGGCCAAGTCCAAGATAGAAATGGTTTATTCACATGCATGTGGGGTGCAGCTCAAAGGCTGTCTACTGAGTTACAAATAGTTATGACTTTTATACATAAAATACAGTTACACACCACATTCTAAGCAACCAATCTACCTATCACTAAGCTTGGTACATGTCACATGTTCTAAATGTGAGACATGTCTCATGTTCTACCTGCTAACTAAATGTTTAAACTATTCAAGAGCCCAAAGCTTTAAAGATACAATCTGAGAACAGTTAAGCGGAGAAAAACATTTAAATTTAAATTTATGCTCCATAAAAACTATAGAAAGTTATTTTCCTAAGAGTATTACACTGGAGTTTCACTTTCTCATTAGCTATTGTTACAGGTAAATGGATGTAGTGTACTGATTGATTATAAAGTTTAAGCCTGACCCCTGACTTCCGAAATTTGACCTGAGTGTCATGACCTGAAACTATGTGGAAACTCCCACTGTCTTTGGGAGTCCTATCTAGCTAATTGCAACTAATCTCAAACAATTACAGACTCAGTGTCTCTTTTTCTTTTGTAACTAGTCAGTTTACCTAAAGGGAAAGGGTTATTCTTCATCCTTTTCCTGCTCTTGGAAATCTGTCCTGGATGTGTATAGTGATCTCTCGGTAATTTTCCACAATAGGGGCTTTCTGCTTTAACCTTTTACATCCTTGCTATTCCTTAAAATACTTTTATTTTATTTTGTTATGCTTCATCCTTCTGATATATACAAAGAGCAGCTATAAATAGGGAAATAGAAGGAGGAGAAAAACGCAAAGTTACAATCACTGCTGTGTATTGAGTAAATTGTTGGATCTGCAGGCTGAAAAATGTTCTAATCCTGATGGACTTGATCTGTTAACTTTTTAAAAAAGGTGACTTGATTAATACATTGGTTTTAATTTTCCAAACTTGCTTGGATTTGGGGAAGGTCCCATTAGATTGGAAATTAACAAATAGTTTAATTATCCTTCATTTTATTAGGGAGACAGAAAGCCAGAAACTAGAGTCCAGGTAGCAAACATTTGTAATAGGAAAACTGTCAGACGCCATTGTAAAGAAGTTATTGCAGAGAATTTAGTTAAGTTCGAAATAATCAGGAAAAGTCAATATGGTTTTGAAAAGAGGAAATCCTATTTAGATGATCTATTGGAGCTCTTCGAGGGAGTAAGGTGCTATGGATACAGGAACACTAATTAATATAATATGCTTACATTTCCAGAAGGCATTTAATAAAATGCTACATTAAAGATGATGGCTTAGAGGGTGGTATTTACATGGAAAGAAGATTGGCTGGCCAACAGGAAAAAGAGAGTAGGCATAAATGAATCTTTTTCAGGTTGGCAAGATCTAATCAGAGACGTGTCACAGGAATCAATGCTTGAGGCTCAATATTTTACAATTTATACAAATAGATGAGAGAACTGAGGGTCTGTTGCCAAGTTCTGATGACATAAAGATAGGGGAGAAAATAAGCTGTGGAGAGGACTTAAAGAAGGTACACAAACACATAGACGGATTGAGTGAGCAGAAGTGTAGAGAACTGAATATAATATGGGAAAATATGAAATTAGCCATTTTGGTTATAAGTTTAAAAAGGAATCTAAGTGGTGAGAGATTGATCTCTGAAATGCAGAGCGATCTGGGTGTCCTTGAGTCTGAATTGCAAAATACATGCACAGCAAGTAATTTAGAAAGCTAATAGAGTCTTCCTCAAAGGACACTCATGAATCAGATGAGCCTTTATGACATTCAACAGTGGTTATATGGTCAAATTTAATTCCAGATACCTGTTGAATTCAAGTTTCACCATCAGATTTGAACCCATGCCCCCAGTAGAGTGGGGAATCTGGATTACTAGGGCAGTGACATTACCATGTACCGTTGTTACCCTTCATTGATCTGCTTCACAGAGGATTTCCTCTCTACCTCCTCCACATGTCCTGCTTATGTTGCAGAGCAAGTACCACTGCAGTTACTGCCCCATACTATGTAGGACAATACACATTTCTGCCTTTCTGTGGTCAGCACTACCTCCACCAACTTGTCACAGAGCACAAGTGAAAGGTTCCTCAGTTGTAGCCTATCAAATTGCCTCATGAATTGCTGTAGAACATTGTACATCATTCTTCCTGATGCTTGTTGTTTCAAGAGTGAATACAGAAAGGATACTCCGCACACATGATGCTCAATTTTAGTCATGTTATGTTGCATCAGCTAATGAACTTGTTCTTTCAACCTGTTTGGTTGCATGGAGGAAATGCAGCTGCATATGTCTGTCCAGTTACTTGTTGCAATTTGCTTTGGTTTCATGGTTAAGACTGATCATTGATTCCAATGCTGCAACACTGTGTAACTTGAAACAGCGCTTCAGAAGTGAATTTCATAGCCATTGAAAAATGAGCCAATCTGAAAAGATGCAGCTATTATGGTGGAAACTGTTGAAATAAAAGCAAATTTAAAAGTGAGTCAATGCTTCAGGAAAATAGAGGACATAAATAAAGGGAGTTTTGTTTTGAAAAGAGAGCAACCTCAAAAAAGTTTCTTATTCAAAGTAAAGTCAGCAAGCTTCACTTAACATATTCTAGTTTAATACCCAAGCCTATGGATTTGATTGAACTAGAAAATAATAATGTCATTAACTGGAAAATCAGTTTTGTGCTTTGTAGAGATTTGTTGGAAAATTTATAAATTATATTAGGTTAGTAACCCCAGAAGAGTGAGATACCAATCAGACGTGGTTTTGACGTAGAAACGGAAAAGGAATTGCACAACCTTCCTTTGTAATTGACTCAACAAAAGATTCTCATTCAGTTGTAACAAAATCGCAGCTGCTGACAAGATGAACTTTAATCATGATTACCTGCAGTTCATACTGACACTACAGTACACTCATGTTCTGCTTCAAACAACTGAAGGTAAGTTGTGAGCATTTCATTTCTGATCTAGCCATAATTCTATTCTTCTGCTTCAACAGTTTACTAATAGAACACGATTAAGATATTATTTAAATTAAGTTTGGGTAAATACTGCCATAAAGAGTTTGTATGAATTTAAGGAAGCTGTTTAAATGTTATTCTTGGAAATAAAGAATTTAGCTTCTTTACATTCTCAGACAAAAGCAGTTGATTACCATCAAATTCATCTTTTCTTCCCTTGATAGCTGTATCAAACAGGATAAATGTCTCTCAAACGCCTCCAGAAATCAATGCTTGTGAAGGAGATTCTATCAACATGGAATGTTCTTGTGAGGAGGATGTACAAATGGAAAGCATTAGGGTAGATTGGACTAAAGACTCAAAATCAATCCTCAATGCAACCAGTTCAAATGGCTCTGTAAATCAAGCTTACATTGACAGACTATCTTATTCTGTTGAGAAAGCAAAATCAAAACTGACAATCAAAAGTATTACTCGAGATGATGCAGGATTGTATCGTTGTAACATGGTGATTGAGATACCAGCACCAGTTCGAAAAGGCAATGGAAGTGGAACAATATTGACAGTGCAAGGTAAATTTCCACTAAAATTAAAAATCCATGTTATGTTACATGGAATGCTCAATTGCCTGCCAAGCAGATATTTTTAGTCATCTCTTATCTAGACAATATTATTGATATTTGAAAGTGAAAGAACTAATTTGAAATAATACTGCCAATTATAGAGTTTTTACGTCATTATCAAATTAATAAATAGTAGCAGCTTGAAGAACAATAAACTTCATTATTCTGATTTCATAACTTTATGTAATTGGTTTACTTTGGAAAAATCATGCAGAGCCATGTGATAGACATGGTTATGAGTCTATAGGACAACTGATGTAATATCATTATCAGTTTCAGAATCACTTTATAATGATAAATGACATGAAAAGATAAAAACTTAAATGCTGTGCATATAAAATAAAAGGAACAGCAGAAAAATACATGTTAATATTTGCACAAATATTTCTGAACATTTTCAGCAATTCACATTCAGTTTCGAATTTACCAAAAGGTGAAAGGAGTGCATATAGTCAATTGCTTCAAACAAAAAAAATCCCCATGTTAGTTGTTACTTATGTTTTTATTTTAAAAGGTATAGGAACATGGGAAGAGATGTATGAAATTTTAACCCTCCACTATTCATTTTGCCATTGAATAAGATAATTTCTGATCTTTGTCCTAATTCTAGATATTCTCCTTTGCACTATTTGGCGAACAAACTTTATCAATCGCAGCTTTAACATGAATAATTAACGCACCACCAATTGCTATTTGGGGAAGAGTTCCATCTTCTGCCATCCTTTGCGTGAAAGCGTGTTTCCTAATTGCAATACTCATTTTTTACTCTACATTTCCTTTAACAATTTGAAAACTTAAAAAAAGTTCCTTTAATCTTCTAAATTTCAGGGAATACAACACTAGCTTTGTTAGCCTCACATCACAAATTAACTCTTGGAGTCCAATTATTATTCTGGTAAATCTATGCAAAACTCCCTCCAAAACCAAGATATCCATCTTAAGATGTGAAATCTTGAACAATTCACAATACGTATGATGCATGATATCCACCTCTTTGAATTCTAGCCCACAAAGGATAAAACACAAATTTACTATTAGCCTTTTTGTTTTCTGTCATTGTTCACAAGATTTTCATGCTTTGCATCTGGACTCCCCATGTATCTTTGGACCTTGATTCTCTCTGGCATTTCACCATTTAGAATATATCTTGTTGACCCTTTTCATGTCCAAAGTACATGCTCTCACATTTGTCAATATTGAAATTGAGTCACTCCAGTCTTGCCTATCTACATAATCTGTTAACAGCTCGTTGTAATTTTAACTCCCATCTACTCTGCTTATATCTAAAACTGTGATAATGATAAATTTAATTATGTAGTTTTCTATTCCATCATCGCTGTCACAATTAAAGATGGAGAATAATTGAGGCACCAACATAGATCTTAATGGGGTACCATTCATTAAAACCAGCCGATTAGATTAGTTGTCCATCCTCACTGTTCTTTGTGTCCTTCCAGTCATCCAGTTACTGAACGAGGTAAACAATTTGCCTTCAATTGCAAGAGCTTCAACATTTGATTGTCTCTTAGGAGGGACTTAATTGAATGCCTTAAGAGAGGAACCAGTTTAAAATTGCTTATAACATCTAACATTCCATTTTAAAAGCCAATGATGGTGTTCTTAGAGCAAAAATATTAACAAGCACAGACAAACAATACCTATGGAAGATTATTTTATTACATATTGAAAGTAATACACGTACTTTATCTTCTAATGTAATTACTTAGTATTGTTAAATATCATCTCAGATTGAATTAGATATTGTGTTTACAAATGTATTATTTTCAATTGCTAGTAACAAACATTTAAGAGAAAGCTTTTATTAAATTAGAAATTAATTTCAGGCAATCAATTAATTCAACATATACAGTTTTTGCTCAATGGATTATTATTAGATATCTGTTTTACTGCAAATAGCTGCAGAGGTAGAGACCACAGCTTCATTCAAAACGCAATGTGATAAGCATTTAAAATAGGAGAATATAGAAAGCTGAAGATTAGGACTAAGAGTGAAATGAGAATAGATAGTTTATGAGCCAGTGACAGTACAAATAATCCAATAACCTCCTTTGTGCTGGTCTTATGATTGTACTTTCAAAATGAATAAAGGGAAAGGTCAAATGCATTTCTTTGAGCAGGCAATGGTTCATTAAATTAAATTTGCCTTATATTGCTCAGACTCTTTTAGGGTATCATCTACTCCATGTTTGCCATTTTATTATGCCTACGGAGGAATCTTTGAATCTCGTAAAATCTAATTCAATCTCTATATTAATATACACTTTTGGTCTATGGACAAGAATGATTTTACGATGGTGTTCCTTCAATTTATTCTTTGTCTCCTTCCATTTTTCATCTACACACTCTCACTCAGTAATACCAACTCAAAGCACATCACTTGTATGCTACCGACACTCACTGCCACCTCCTCAGCTCCTCAAGTGTCTCTGACCTGTCACACTGCTTGCCCAACATCCAGTATAGAGTTATTACAAATCTTCTCTTACAAAATATTGGGAGGACTGAAGCTGTTGGCTTTAGTATCCACATCTCCCATCCACCCTTACCCCCCACCACCCTTACCCACATTCACCCAAAATGCTCCATTCCCCATCCATTGTCACCGTCTTAAACTCCGCAAGACTATTTGATCCTTGGTATTGTGTTTGATAACAACATGAGTTTGTGATCACTTATCTGCACCAGCCCTGGGACTGCTGCTTCCATCTCTAGAACACTGCTTCACTCCGACATTCCCTCAGTTCATCTGATACCATTTTATCCACAAGATCTGATTATTCCAATACTCTCCTAACTGGCCTCCTATCTTCAGCATTGATAAACTTCTATTCATTCAAATCCTGTTGCTTATATCTTAACTCGCCCATCATACCTATGATTGTTCACATTCACTTTTTCCCCATTCAGCAATACTCCAGTTTTAAAATCATCACTCTTGTTTTCAAATTCCGCCAACACTTCACTGCTCCCTATGCTTTAGTTTCCTCCAGCCTACAGTTTAGAGCTTTTACAGTTCTCCAATTCTGGTTCTTACAAATCCCATATTTAAATCACTCCATTTGTGGCTTTGGTTTCAGTTGCCTTGGTCCTACAACACAGAATTTCTTCTCTAATCCTATTCACCTCTTTAAGATGCATATTAAAAGCTGTCTTGTTTTTTGTACGTTCTCATGATTGCTCTTTGTGTGAGGCAGTCAAAAATATTATTACTTATGGCAATCTTGGGGCAGCATTTTAACATGTTTATTACATTAAATGTTCAAGATAGCACTTAAACTCATTACAGAGAAACACTGAAGGAGAGACAGATGATTCCCGTTAGGGAGAGAGGGGAGGACAGGAAATTACCAGGCAAATAACGTTCACATTCTCTACTTTCCACCTGCCTACTTTGTCACTATGACTGTTCTGCATCAATTCATTTGTCTAAATGTCATGTCTAGACTTAACTGTAAGATCATCAACTGAAAGAAAGTGAAGCTTTTTTTTTATGTGGAGGGTCATGGAAAACCTACACAATCAGCAATAGGAGTCAATCCATACATTCTGACTGGCAAAGAAATGGATTAAACAAAAAAAAGTTTTAATATATTTGTTGATTATTGCTTTGAACAGCATTTCTTTTGAGATTGTAAATGGTTTGTTCTATGATGGTTAATTACCAATAATGCTGGTTACACCCTGCCAACTACTGTTAGGGCCACCAAGTAAGGTTTGATATTCATCGAGGCTCTTTGCAGTCATCATTATTTTTATTTCCAATTTGATCTTTTGATAAGTTTGCATTTTATAATTCTCTAATTGGCAACCTGCTGGTGCACAATCTGTCAGGCAGCTACCCGTGGTTAAAATATACCTTTTAGTGAAGGAAACTCCTGCTGGAAGCAAGTTTTTGAAATGACTTATTGTTTTCAATTTATATGATAAAATCATATCAAGTCTTATTGGGAGACTATGTGCAGAGTCCAGTGGTAAATCTTTGTCATTTGGTTGTAAGGATAAATTTTGATTTGACATATCTGTTGATCTTAATCCTGTAGTTGTAGTAAGATAGTTGAATTGTGCTTCCCACACATTAAATAAAAAGCATCTGATGTGAAATGTTGATTTGCAATCCTGCCCGCTGATGATATCAGGTTTCAATTCCTCATACTCTGCATCCTTAAATGTCACTCTGCGCCATATTCTGTAGCATGCATCATACTGCAACTGAGTTGGCGACCTTGACAAACGCATACAATAATATTCCAATGGAATAATTAAGGCCTGATCATTGGAAGGACCTGGTGTACAGTTTGAGGATCTTGTGAGGAAGTCAGGAGCGAGTTAGCAGCGAGCCCTTGTCACCCTGAATCCATCCATGTTTTGAGGGGTGGGAGTAGGAGAGATGCGGCAGGTGTGACAGGAATGTTACAGCTGCTTGGAAAGTTTACACATACACGCAGGAAATTCTTTCTGTGGCCACACACCAGCTGAACATTGAAGAAGTCGTGGCTCTTGCTGTGTATAAACCTATCAGGTCTGTCCATGAGCGTCTCAATGCATGCGCTTGGTTGCATCTTGGAACTTGCACATAGTAGATGGCAAAGGATCTGATGAGGCTGTCGAAGAAGCTTTGGTAATTTAAGTTTTGTAGATTGTACACTGCTGTTGAAGGTGAATCTTGAAGCCAGAGGCATATACATGAAGTGGACGACAAACTAGAATCTGATAATATGCACCTCGAGACACCTGTTTCACATTCACTCAAAAACAAAAATTGTTAGGAAAACTCCGCAGGTCTAGCAGTACCAATGGAGAGAAAGCAAAATTAATGTTTTGGTCTAGTGACCCTTTTTCAAAACTGAAGGTCTGAAGTCAATCCTGAAGAAGGGTGACTGCACTCAAAATGTTAATTCTGCTTTCTCTCCACAGTTGCTGCCAGAACTGCTGAGTTTTCTCAGCAATTTCTGTTTTTAATACAGCTTTCCAGTGTCCGCTGTCCTTTTGTTTTATTTTATGTGTCACACTGTCAGTCTCAAAATATATTACAGTCATCACACCATCAAACACTTTTGCAACAATTCAAGTTATCTATCCTCAGAAAACTAGTTATCTATTTGTTATTGGCTAAAAATGACAGAAGTTACTGTCAATATACGACTCCTGTGAATTCTGAAAAAAGAACTTGGGAAGCCATGAGGAAACATATGAATGCAAATCTTTCAGCATACACTGACCAATTCCATCTTTTGGATCAATTGTGTTTGAAACGCCTTAAATATTAACTTGAGCGACAAAATTATCCATTGTTCATGTTCTGTCTATCTTCAGAGGACCTGACAGAGATGGAAAATAAGGTGGTGAGACCCATGGACAGGGTGAATGGAAAGCAGCTGTTCCCCTTAAGTGGATGGGTCAATGGCAAAAGGGCTTAATTTTAAAGTGAAAGGCAGGAGGTTTAGAGGGGATTTGATGACAAACCTTTTCATCCAGAGGGTGAGGGGGTCTGGAATGCATTGCCTGGCAAGATAGTTAGGCAGGAAACCTCACAACCTTTAAGCAAGTACTTGGCTGAACTCTTGAAGTGTTGTAACACTCAAGGCTATAAGCCTAGTGCAGGATAGTGGGGCTAGTGTAGGTGGTATTAAACTTTTGGCAATACAGACTCAATGACCTGAAAGGCCTCTATGGTTCTATGATTCCGTGAGAGAACTGTTGTGTGGGTCACTGTATCAGGAAGCTCTGTGGTTCTGTGTCGTGTATCAAGGTATTGAAAATTACAGATGACTGTTTTCATAAAATGTCCTTCACCACCACCTTCTTCCTACTACCCTTACAATACCAATAGTCATTTTTCTAACTGCATCACCAAAACACCACACAAATAAAGTCAATTTAACCTAAAAACAACTTTGATATCAACCATAACTATTTCAAAAAAAGTTGCTCTCATATTGGCTTATATTAAACTGAGAAGCTATTTCTGAGCGTATGTTGTAATAATTCTTTTATATAGAATCCCTACAGTATGCAAACAGGCCATTTGGCCCAACAAGTCCACACCAACCCTCCAAAGAGTAACCCACCCAGAACCATTTCCCTACCCTATTATTCTACATTTACCCCTGACTAATGCACCTAACCTACACATCCCTAAATACTATGGGCAATTTAGCATGGCCAATTCACCTAATCTGCACTTCTTTGGATTGTGGGAGGAAACCGAAATACCCAGGGGAAATCCATACAGACACGGGGAGAATGTGCAAACTCCACACAGACAGGCGCTTGAGGCTGCAATTGAACCCGGGTCCCTGGCACTATGAGGCAGCAGTGCTAACCATTGAGCCACTGTGCTGCACCTGTAGTGTGGTGACAAACAGGCTGTAACTCTCCTTGACAAAAGGTGTGGAAGCAGGTTCTTTGAATATATTTTATTTTAAGGTTGAAGAGGATAGATGTTTGAAAACTAGAAGATGAAAGGTTCATACAGACAGGTGAGAAGATTGGAGTTGAGGTTACAATTAGATCAGCCATTATCTTATTGAATGGCAAAGAAACTTTGAAGAGCCAAATGGCCTACTCTTTATCCTAATCTGTATATTCTTATGTTCACTCCTAATTGCCCTTGAGTATACAGTGATGAATTGCCTTCCTGAACCGCTGCAGTCTGTCAGAAGTCAGTGCACTCATTGAGCTGTTAGGGAGAGTGTTGAGGGATTTTGGCTCAACAACAGTGAAGGAACAGGGATATATTTCCAAGTTAGGAATGTGTACAATGTCCAAGAAATTGCCGCCCTAGTCCTTTCAAGTGCTAAAGATTATGGATTTAAAGGATCATGTTGAACAAAGACTTGTTGAGCTTTTGCACGGCATCCTGTAAAGCTATTGTAGGAAGGTAATGGAGAGAGTGGATCTTTCAGAAGATGAATGCATGCCAAGTCTTGGATTCTGCTGAGTTTCTTCAGGGTTATTGAAGCAGCTTCCATGAAAGTAGAGAGTATTCCACACACTCCTGACTTGTGCTTTGTGGATACTGGAAAGGTTTTGTGGAGTTAATAAATTAACCACTCACTGCAGAATCCCTAACCTTTGTTCTTCTCTTGTACCTGCAGTATTTTTATGGCTGGTGCACTTAAGTTTCTGGTCCATCATAATCCTACTATATTAGTATTGACATTCAGCAATGGTGATCCCATGGACTGTCAAAGGAAGATGTTTTTTATTGGAGATGTTCATTACTTGGCACTTCTGTGACAAGACTGCTACTTGCCACTTATCAACCTGACCTGTGTCAACCTGTCTGGACGAGTTCAGTTTGAATAACACTCAAGAAGTTTAACACCATCCAGGATAAAGTAGCCCATTTGATTGCCACCACCTCCACAAATGTTCATTCCCTCCACCATCAAAGCTCATTAGCAGTAGTGTGTACCATCCACAAGGTGCATTGTGAGAATTCACTGAGGCTTCTTAGATAGCACCTGCCAAACGCACAATCACTGCTCTCTGGAACAAGGGCAGCAGACACAAGGGAACCCCATAAGTTCCTTTCAAAGGCACTCATGATGCTCACTTGGAAACATATTGCTGTTCCTTCACTGGGTCAAAAGTCTCAAACTCCTACCCTATCTGCACTGTGCATCAAATAGCAATGATTGAAAAAGGCAGCACACCACTAGCTCGTCAAGTCCAATTAGGGATAGACAATAAATGTTGACCCAGTCAGCAAAGCACACATCCCATAAATGAATTGAAGAAAAAACTGAAATGTTGCACAGACCACTCAATTATCTGAGGGTTGTCTCACAATATGTCTATACTTCCCTGACATTTTTTGTTCGGGTGCTTATAATGTCCGCTCCATCCCTGTTCTAACATTGTGTAAGGATTTGTAGTCTAAGAACAACATTGGCTGCGGAGAGTTCAATATGCTTCCTCATCTCATACTTAAATTTCACATTCTATTTTCTCCTTCTTGTATCCCTTCCAACTCTTTCTAACTTTGTGGCACTTCCTGTTGTACTCTGTTAACCTTAATCCTATGCTTACTACTCCCTGGAAGATCTCTATAATACTCTCAAGATTGGGCAGTGAACTTTAAGGTACAAGCTACAGTAGTCTAACAACTAAAGAGATTAATTGTAATTTTAGAGTGGTGAATCAACAAAAAGAAGGTCCAGCATCAAATAAGTTGGTAATGTTTTGAGGCTCTATATTTGCCTATGTTCTGAAGCAAAGGTTGATCCCAAACCTGCGCTCTAGACCCCAGACATTGTATGTGATTAACAATGTGGGATTCCAGCTATTGTTTTGTTCATTTTAATTATAAATAAATCATCACAATTTTAATTTCCTGGATTTAAAATATTGAAGCCATTGAAAATATTTTAGCAAGAGTTAACTGTTGTTAACATTATCCCTTTAGATTGATATCTAAATTCCATTTATCAGGCTTGGTTTGCAACCTTTACCTCATTAAAATGAAGATCATTTTCCCAACGCATTCAGAAGTTTTTCAGATTTTCAATTTTTTTTTGTGTGTGAATGAGTGCCTGCTGGTATCACCATTGAATAGCTTTGCTCTCAGATTGTAGATTTTTTTTTTAATCAACCTGCTCAGAGAGGTTATTACACACCTCTGGCACAGTTAGGACTTGAATTCAATCCTTCTGGTCCAGAGGCAGAGATACTACCATTACACCACAAAAGCCCCATATTGCATAAAGATTGTACTTCTGCTGTACTCACCACCAGAGGAAAAAAAATTCTTATATTCAGAAATGCTATTACGTGCAACTGAGTGACTTTCTTATCACCAAAACCACTAAGTCTTTTTCTTTGTGTTTTCTTTTTCACTTTTTTAACTACCTGCAGTCACCCATGTAGGTAACGAAACAGTTACAAGCAAAGCCCATCATAAACCATGCAAATTGTCAAAATTTCCACCAGATGAAGTAATTTCTCTCTAACTACCTTAGTAACTTGTTTAATTATCTGAAACATTGCAATTCAATCACTTTAGACACTCAAGCAAAATACAACCTTAGTTAGACAAGCTGCCTTTATAATAAATCTGCTTCATCTGTACCGAATATTGAAAACTAAAGAGCTGGAATTTATAATGTGTATAACAAGGAGAAACCAAAGCAGTTATATTGATGTAGCATCTCAGTGAATGTAATTTATCATATATAATTATATTACATCCAATGTAGGAACCATTTATAAAACTTGATATTATTATAGGCCTGAATTGCCTTCAGCACAAATACCAAGATTAACCAAGGTTGCTCCTGCTCCACCTGTACATTAGTTCAGTTTTTCACACCGTTAGCTGAAAACTAAAATGATAGTTTGTCCAATATTTTGTGGATGACACCAAAATTGATCATATAATCGAAAGTGAAGGAGGTTATCTAAGATTACAAAGAGATCTTGATCAATTGGATTGATGGATTGAAGAGTGGCAGATGGAGTTTAATTTTGATGAATGTGAGATGTCGCAATTTGGTTAAACAAATAAGGGCAAGACCTGTGCAATTAAAAGTCGGACCTTGTATAGTGTTGTAGAACAGAGAGAACTAGGCATTCAGGTACATAATTCTTGGACGTTTAACTCACATGTCAACAAGATGGTTAAGGCGGCATTTAGCATGGTTGCCTTCATTGCCCAAACCTTTAAGTATATGAGTTGGGATGTCATGTTGAGATTGTACAGGATGTTGATGAGGTCTCTTCTGGAATATTGGGTCCAGTTCTGGGTGCCCTGTTATAGGTCAGATATTATTAAGCTGGAGAAGGTTCAGAAAAAACTTGCCAGGATGTTGCCAGGAATGGAGGGTTTGAGTTATAAAGAGAGGTTAGATAGGCTGGGACATTTTTCACTGGAGCCTAGGAGTTTGATGGGTGACCTTATATAGGTTTATAAATTGTGACAGATATACATGAGTTGAATAGCAGGTGTCTTTTCCCTAGAGTGGGGGATTTCAAGACTAAGGGTCATATTTTTAAAGTGAGAAGAGAAAGATTTAAAAAGGACATGAGGGGAAACTGGAATGAATTTCCAAGGGAAGTGGTGGATGGGGCTACACTTACAATGTAAGTGTAAGATATATGGATAAATACATGAATAGTTAGTTTGAGGGATATGGGCTAAGCGTAGGCAGATGGGACTAGTTTAGTTTGGAATTATGTTTGGCATGGACTAGCTGTACCGAAGAGTCTGTCTTTTGTTCTGTGTAACTCTGACTCTAATACCAATATTCACACTTTAACAACAATCAATATTTTTTAAACCATCACAAATGGGGAATGATCAAGAATGTTTTTACAAGTTTGTGAAGGTTTGTAGCTCAGGTTGAGGTTTAGGGTGTAGGTTTGCTCGCTGAGCTGTAGGTTTGATATCCAGACGTTTCATGACCTGGCTAGGTAACATCATCAGTGGCGACCTCCAAGTGAAGCGAAGCTGTTGTCTCCTGCTTTCTATTTATATGTTTGTCCTGGATGGGGTTCCTGGGGTTTGTGGTGATGTCATTTTCTGTTCGTTTTCTGAGGGGTTGATAGATGGTATCTAGATCTATGTGTTTGTTTATGGCGTTGTGGTTGGAGTGCCAGGCCTCTAGGAATTCTCTGGCATGTCTTTGCTTAGCCTGTCCCAGGATAGATGTGTTGTCCCAGTCGAAATGGTGTTTTTTTTCCTCCGTGTGTAGGGCTACGAGGGAGAGAGGGTCGTGTCTTTTTGTGGCTAGCTGGTGTTCATGTATCCTGGTGGATAACTTTCTTCCTGTTTGTCCTACATAGGTTTGTGGCAGTCCTTGCATGGAATTTTGTAGATGACGCTGAATTTGTTCGTGAGTTGTGCTGGGTCTTTTAAGTTTTATGTCAGGAATGTATTAAACTTAATTGTAATTATTTAGGACAGTTCAGTTTTTAAAAAAAATATATAAACTTATTCTTGAAATATCACAATATGTGAAATATGTCTGAAATGGCAAGTAATTTTTAGAAAAATATTTTTCTTACAGATGGGGCCAATAGTGTCAATGCTTGCATTTAAATTGATAACTTTGAAATAGGTTGGACAGCTTGGATCACCATAGGAAAATTCTATATCACATGATCTGCAAGTTCAGGGATAATTTGATTAAACAAATACAATTTCTTCTGCATTAAAGTTTTGGAAATCTCAACTCTGTCAATTAATCATTCTATTGAAAATGTCAATCTGGGCATTTATTAAAGATTTGAAATGTGTGTCTACTTCCAATAAAGTGTCATTTTCTTTTCGATTTTATAGCAGATAACAATGCACCCAAACTGGGAGCTTTGGTAGGAGTGGTGGTATTGTTGTTGATATTGGTTCCTGTAGTTTTATTTTACAAGAAACAACAGAAAATTCAGAGAAATGCAAGAAGTACAACTGCAGTACCAGGTATGTGACTGATAATTTATTAAAAGAAAAATATTGAACTCAAATTTTTAACTTTTTCTCTCCACAAATATACTGGCACATGTGCTGGCTGTCTATAGCCTTTTCTTCATCTGTTTCACATAACTTGGCTCTCCAGTGTAGTTGGCAATGTGGCTGCCTGGAACATTTATGCATACACTTACTTGCTAATTAGTTCTGTTGCATGTTCAAGTTAAATAGAGTCTGCATCTCACTTTTTCAGTGCACAGATCTACAGGGCCTGGATGGTTCAGTGTCTTGATTAGATTAGATTAGATTCCCTACAGTGTGGAAACTGGCCCTTCAGCCCAACAAGTCCACACTGACCCTCCGAAGAATAACCCACCCAGACCCATTTCCCTCTAACTAATGCACCTAACACTATGGGCAATTTAGGATGGCCAATTCACCTAACCTGCACATCTTTGGACTATGGGAGGAAACCAGAGCACCTGAAGGAAACACACGCAGACACGGGGAGAATGTGCAAACTCCACACAGACAGTTGCCCGACGCTGGATTTGAACCTGGGTTCCCTGGCGCTATGAAGCAGCAGTGCTAACTGTTGAGCCACCGTGCCACCCCTACAAAGCACATTGCACTCGAGCCCAGTAGGACTCGAACCTACAATCTTCTGATCCGAAGTCAGACGCATTATCCATTATGTCACTGGACTAACTTGAAGTCGAAGACAAAAGTTACATACGAAGAATAGAGGGCAACCAAAGGACTAATACGCACAAATATTTAACATGATTATTATCAACAAAGAGAAAATATTGGAGGAACCAGAGGGATTAAGGTTGAGTATGTCTCAAGGGTCTGATGGCCTGGAGTTCTAAAAGTAAATGTTGTAGAGAAACTGAATATTCTGGTTATTATTACCAAAAATTTCTTATATTATAGAACAATCTCAGCAAATTTGAAATTTGCAGATGTAACATCACAATTCAAGAAAGGAAGGATAGAGGAAATAGAGCTCCAGAGTAGTTGACTTGACATCAGCTGTTTGGAAATGTTGGAAACTATTATTAAGGAAATCAATCATGGTATGATCACACAAAGTCAACATCCTATGGCAAAAGAAAAATTGTTTTAGTGAAATTTATTATCAATTTTTTAACCGGTAAATGTATTATATGAAGATTTCCAAATGATATTCAATAAGGTGTCACACAAACAAAATTGGGATAATATGTCAGCATAGATGGAGGATTGATTAATGAACAGGACGCAAATAGTAATCATACGCGGGCAATCTTCAAGTTTATGGGCTGTGACTAATGGAAAGTCACAAGGAAAAGTATTAGGACCTCAGATGTTCACAACCAATATTGAAGATTTCGATGAATGGGAAGGGAGTATTTTCTACGTTTCCGATAATGTAAAGTTAGATGGGAATGCAAGCTGCAATCACACAGTGAAACGTAAAGCATTATAGACAGGTTTAGTGAATGGACAATGAGGTAGCAGATAGACTATTACATGGGAGAGAGTGTGAAATTATTCACTTCAGTTGTAAGAAAAGAAAAGAAAAGCTTTTTAAAATACTTTTTAAAAGGCATGAAACATTAAAATGCAATTGTTTGAAGAAACTTGGTTGTACAAGAAACATAAAACTTAACGTACAGGTACATCAAGCAATTGGGAAGGCAAGTGGCATATTGGTCTTTATTGCAAGGTTTTGGAAAGCAAGAATAACAACGTCTTGCTGCAATTGTACAGGGCTTTGAGACTACTCCCAGAGGTCAGTGCACAGTTTTGGCTGCCATATTTAAGAAAGGACATACATCATTGGAGACAGTATGGTGAAAATTCACTAGATTGATTCCTCAGGTGAGACAGTTATTCTATAATGAGAGACTGATTAAATTGAACTTTGATTCTCTAGAAGTTATAAGAATGAAAGATGATTTAATGGATATTTACAAGATTCTGAACTGGATTGATGGGACACATATCAAACTGGTGGGAGAATCTTGAACATGAGAATACCGTTGTAAGGTAAAAGGTTTGCTATTTTGGACCAAGGTGATGAGAAATTTCTTCACTCAAAGGGCTGTGATCCTTTTCAATCCTCAAGAGACTTCTGGATGCTCCGTTGTTGAATATATTTAAGGTTAGAATAGACAAACATTTAGTTTTGCATGGAATCAAGGGATACACGGGATGGGCAGAAATGTGGATTTGATGTTAAACATCAGTTATGATCATAATGAATGGTGCTGTAGACTCAATGGCTGTCTTGTTCTACTGTTGCTCCTATCACTTATTTCTAACGTTGTTAAGAGTGAATAATTAGGGCCTTATGCCATTTAAATTGGTGGCTATTTTGTGCATTAATGTGGCGTGACAAATTAAATACAATTTGTACCTTTAAGTTCTGTTTGATGTTGCGAGAGAAGAGATCATTGAACAAAATCAGGAGAATGAAGAAAGCTCATCTTCAAGAGGCTCATCTCATTGGGTATGTTGTACTATGTCTGAAACTCTATTTTTTCCCATAAACAACATAGTTACATACAGGACATTTAATTTTCCCAAAGTAAAGTGCTTCTCCCACCAGTAACCAGTCTGAGTGATTCCCCTTTTAGTCACCCATTTTCTCCAAACAAAAAGCTGATCTAGAAGTTTTCATTACCCAGCTTTAATTACAACACAAAGCTCTGACATGCTGGCATCGGGTGATTGTTTATAACATCTTGGTCCTCAATGTCAAGAAACTTATTAAAGTGGCACTTTGTTGAATAAGAACAGAAAATGCTGAAATGCCCAGCAGGTGCAGCAGAAACTTGGAAAGAAGAAAAGATTAATGTTTTAGGTTGTCAGAACTGTTTTTAAATTTGTTCAGAGGATGCAGGCATCACTGGCTGGGGTAGCATTTATTGCCCATTCCTAAGTGCCCTGCAGAAGATAGTGGTGAGCTGCTGCTAATAAGTGAGTACCAGGAATTTCATCCAGTGACAGTGATGGAATGGCAAAGTAATTCCAAACCATGGTGATGTTTGGCTTGGAGGGAAACTTGAAGGTTGAGGTATTCCAAAGCATTGGGTTTTTAAAAAATTTATGTCCTTGTGGGATGGTAGTGTCACCAGCAATTGTTGCCCATCACTAACTGCTCTGGATCACAGTGGAGTCATACGTTGGCCAGGACAGGTAAGGAGAGAAAATTTCCTCCCCTAAAAGACATGAGTGAAGCAAATGGGGTTCTTACAATAACTTCATGGTCACCATTAAACTAGTTTTCACTCCAGGTTTGAATTACTTCAGTTGAAATTCCAACAATTGCCATAATAGGATTTGAACCTGTGCCTTCAGAACAATTGTCTGAATCTGGAGATTACTAATCCCATGGCACCACCTGCCTTGTCCTTCTATGTGCTACAGGTGGTGGGTTAGAAGATACTATTGAAGGACCCATGGTGAGTCACTGATGTAGCAATTGAAAATGATTGGTCCCCTCAGGGACACTATGCTGAGGAACTCTGTAGTCATGTTTTGATGTTGAAATGAGTGGGTGACTGGAGAAATTAAGAGGTTTTAAGTGGATCAAATAGAACAGAGTGGAAAAAGTACAAAAGAGGTTTCTAGCGGAGTGGAAGATGAGAGAAATTAAATGACAGAAAAGATTGTTGTGCAAGGCCAAAAGTAGTAATAGTGGGAATAGCACATGAAGAGAAACAAAAAGGTTTCCCCACAAGAGGAATGGATAGCAAACTTTAATAAACAAATACTATCTGACAGGCAAAAGGAAGAGCCAATGCAAAGAAAAGGAGACAAAATGGGGAGGGGTGTTACAGAAGCGATGACATGTTTCTGCATCGTCACAGTTATTTCTTTTCACCCTGTCTCATTTCGGCTCTTAATTATTTCTACCGTTTTCTAGTTTTAATGAAAAGTCATGAGGTGCAATCTTTTTGAGATGGCAGGGGTTCTGTCAGCTGGTGGAAGATTTGCATAAAAGACTCCAGCTGATTGTTCAAGACAGGGACCACCAAATCGAATTGCAAGACCACCAGTGGGTCTTTGCCTGGAATTAAGGCCCCATGGAGGCAGAAGGTTTGCCAGCAAGAATTGCTGGACACTTGAGAAGCACTTGGCCACTTGGCTGCATCATGGAAGAGACCCTGGCTGCTGAAGCTGAAAGCATACCCAGGATTGCAGAGGAGCATTGAGTACAGAAGTTGAGAGGTCATCTTTTGGCTTTACAGAATATTGGTTAGGCCACTTTTGGAATACTGTGTTCAATTCTGGTCTCCCTGCTATACAAAAGAAGTTGTTAAACTGGAAAAGGTGTAGAAAAGATTTACAAGGATATTGCCAGGGTTGGAGGGTTTGAGTTATATGGAGAGTCTGAAAAGGCTGGGGCTATTCTCCCTGGAGTTTTGGAAGCTGAGGGGTGTCCTTGTAGAGGTTCATAAGATCAGAGGGTGAATGGATAGGGTGAATAGCCAAGGTCTTTTTCCCTCAGTAGGCAAGTCTAAAAACTACAGGGCATAGGTTTGGGGTGAGAGGGGAAAGATTTAAAAGGGACCAAAGGGGCAACTTTTTCATGCAGAGGGTAATGGGTGTATACAATGAGCCGCCAGATGAAGTGGTGGAGGCTGGTACAATTACAACATTTAAAAAGCATCTGGATGGGTATATGATAGGAAGAGCTGAGAGAGACATGGACCAAATGCTTGCAAATGGGACTACATTAATTTAGGATATCTGGTTGGCATGGGTTAGTTGGATAGAAGGGTATATTTCCATTCTGTACCGCTCTATGGCTCTATAATTGCAGTGTAAGGGAAGTGATATGTGTGAGTGGGCTGGGGGAGGGGTAGCACCTGATAGAGGTTTTGAGAGGCATGGTAAATAGAGAGCAGCTATTCCCCTTCATTCAAAAGGTCAATAACAAAAGGGTATAGTTTTAAAGTGAAAGGCAGGAGATTTAGAGGGGCTTTGAGGAAAAATGTTTTCCCCAGAGGGTCATGGGAATCTAAAATGCATAACCAAGGAGAGTAGTTGAGCGAGAAATCTCTCATCCTTTAAGAAGTACTCAAATAAGCACTTGAAGTGTAATAACTTTGAAGGCTATTGGTCATGTGTGAGAAAATAGGACTAATGTAGTTAGTAGCATTTTTTGTCAGTACAAACTTGAGTCAAAGGGTCTCTTCTGTGCTGTTTGATTGTTTGAGGGGATGAAGGTCATGAGGAAAAGAGGGCAGGGATTCTCAAATAGCCACAACATAGTGGTGGCTCTGAGTGTGACACTGTCCTGCTCTATGTGGAGCCCCTCAATCAGGTACTGATCCAATAATTCAGGAAAACTGCACTGTTTGACCGGTTTGCCATGTAGCATGGCAACAGGACTACTTTCAGGTGGATCAGTCCTAGCGATGGTGAACTGAGGCCAGGAAGTGAATCTTAATTGACCAACTTAAGGGCCTAATGTAATAGTAGGGCAAAAAGGTTTACCACAGACACTCCCCACCCAAATATAATTTGGTTGCGAGGGGAAGGTGACAAGTATCATATATACCACCCCATCTAATTAAATGGCCTTCTAAAACTCACCAACTCTCACAGCATAAAGTTGTACTCTGCTTTTCTCTCTCACAAGTGCTACCAGACTTACTGAGTAGAGTCAGTCATAGAGATGTACAGCAATGAAACAGATCCTTCGGTCCAACTTGTCCATGCTGACCAGATATCCCAAATTAATCTAGTCCCATAGTTTGCCAGCACTTGGTCCATATCCCTCTAAATCTTTCCTATTCATATACCCATCCAGATGCCTTTTACATGTTGCAATTGTACAGCCTCCTCAACTTCCTCTAGCAGTTCATTCCATACACGCATCACCCTCTGCGTGAAAATATTGCCCCTTAGGTCCCTTTTAAATCTTTCCCCTCTCACCCTAAATCTATCCCCTCTAATTCTGGACTCCCTCATCACAGGAAAATACTTTGTCTATTTATCCTATCCATGCTCCTCATGATTTTATAAACCTCTGTGGTCACCCCAATCTTACAAACATTAAATTTAAGTTTATGTATATATACACGAGTAAGAAAAAAATACATGACCTAGCAAATCCTACTTGATGCACACAGATAAATAGTGGGTTTCCAAATCATCACTCTTTTCAAGAGCTTTAAAAAATGAATTTGCCTTTGTCTCAGAGGGCATTCCCAATATTTTCTGTTTTCAGTCCAGAATTTCAGCACCTACAGTATTTTGCTTTTGTGCTTGGAATCCATTTGCAATTGCTCCAATCCTATTCGACAGGAAGAGAATACCGTCATCCTATTATTACGAACATTGAAACTGTCTCAGAGGAAAAGAAAAAGGTTTCACTGCCCAGTCCACTCCATTTTTGATTTTTAATGATGCAATGTCTTATGCAAACTGGAATCACCATTTACCATCATAAAGTGTTCATATCATGTCCTTAGTTTCAGGGAGACTACAATCTCCATTTAGAAAGACTTGAGATACCACAAGTTTAAATTTGTTAAAATAATCACCTCATCTGGAAAAATCCTTAGCAGTGTATTAGGAATGGGGACACATCCAACATTTCTTCTTTCCTCAGTAACACATTGGAAAAGACTGTGGTGAGTCAGATGTTACTTCGGGAGAGCTTTATTCAACTAACATATAACTCTTTGGCTTTTTTTCAGCTGGCCTCATCATTGTATGAATCATTTGACTACTTTGCAATCCAAAATATGAACGAAGAAACCAGATGCACAGTCTCAAACAGCTGAATCTTCCACATCTATGTGAAAGGAGAAGTACATTTTCAAAATTGACTTTGTATTTTAACTTGGTTCATCATTTCAGGAAGACTGGGAGTCAAGGATGCATTCTAACTGGAGACTTTGCTGTTGCCACATGTTAATTGAAGCTGTGTCAGGTCGGATGGTTGGCTGCAGCATCAATATGAAACATCATGGGTCAAAGAGATATACAAATTCATTACCTTTTCTGTCACCACCTATTGCATGGGATGAAGCGCTAAATGGTGCAGAATCATCTTCCCAGGAAGCATTTAGGGATGGATTGGATGCAATGTGTCCATAAAGAAGGAAAGGAGAAAAATAGTTGATCTCATTATTAGAAATTAACGCACCTGTACAAAAAAAACGGATTCAGCGATTTCGATGGATCCAATCTATTTTGCCTGTTACAGGTTGGAGTTCATTCAAATATTATGATGGTGGAGTATAGTGACTGTTGTGATGTTCAGACAGTATAGTAATGTAATAGTGTGGAAGATTGTAATGGCCTCTTTGAGTTTCCTGCTCCCAGGTATTTCCCGTTTCTGCGGATGACCTCCAAGCTGTCATTATAGCCCAGAAGAAGAAAGAAAATCAAAGTTTCAATATTTTTTACATTTGTTTGAGGTGTGGGCATCACTGGTTACACAAGGATTTTATGCCCAATGGCCAGGTGCCCTGGGGAATGTGGTGGTGAGCTGGTTTCTTGAACTAGAGCAGTCTATGAGATGTAGGAACACGGAGTGGTGTTAGAAAGGGAGATACAGGATTTTAACCAAGAAGAAATGAAGGAAAGATGAAATAGCTCCAAGTGAGAAAGATGTGTGACTTAGAGGGAAGCTTGCAGGTGATGCTTTTCCAATGTCCTTCTAGGGGGTAGAGGCTGCAGGTTTGCAAAGTGCTTTTGAAGGAGCCATGGTGAGTTACTACAGTACATCCTGTAGTTGGTGTACACTCCTGCCACTGTGCATCAGTGGCAAAGGGAGTGAAGGTTGAATGTAGTAGATGGGATGCAAATCGAGCAGGCTGCTTTGTACTAGACTATTTCGAAGGTTATTGAAACAGCATCCATCCAGACAAGTGGTGAGTATTCCATCACTTTCCTAATAGATTGGGACAGGTTTTGGAGAGACAGGAGATGAGTTACTCATCACAGAACTTTCAGACTCTGGTTTTTTGAAAATTCCTTCATGCGATAGGTAAATGCCAGATAGGCCAACATTTTTCGCCCATTCCCTAATTATCCAAAGGGCAGTTAAGTGTCAACCGCATTGCTGTGGGTCGGAGTCACATGTAGGCCAGACTAGGTAAGGATAGCAGTTTCCTTCCCTAAAGGACATTAGTGAACAATAAAATCATAGATGTGTTTTTTTGAGAATCTGTGCTCCTCTTCTTCCATTCAGTAAGTCAGCTGACAACATTCTGAGTCATGAAAATTAATGAAAGGGACCAATGTTCTATAAAGGAGTTAGATTTTAAAAGCAGATCAGGAACTTGACACCTGGATAAAATTTGGAACCTGACCCCCACATTTTGAATGCAGTTGCTCTAATACAGGAGGCAGAGAGGAGTTTGCTGCCCAATTTATGAGGCTGCGTGCTTCCCAGTGCCAGCGGCAGCCTGCCCATGCTGAGGTTTGCCTCTGCCTTGAGGACAGAACAGGTAGCTGATCAGTGGGCTAGGAGGACTAACATTCAAGAATGAGGGCAACCAGGAAAAATTATGGTAATTCATACAATTCATCACAGGTTACCCGAGGGCTCAATATATCTCACAGTCAGAGGTTTTCTTTCTGTGACAAGCCTGGAAAAAAGACAACTATCTGTTTGGGCTAAACAAAATAATCATGAACAAAACCTGTTTTCGACTGTCCTAACCCTTTACCAAGTTCCTAAAGGAGGTGGATAGGCCATTAGATGGCAGCAGTCAGGTTCCCCACTCCCTCCAATAGAAGCACTAGAAATCTGGAAAAGAAACAAAGTGCTGGAGCAACTCAGCAGGTCTGGCAGCATCAGTGGTTGCAGAAACAAAGTCCATTACTGCCTTTTTCCAAACTATTAAGTGCTGAGCAACAACATGGAAACACAGCAGAGATGATTTTGCCAAGTCAGATGTTGAATTTTCGGAGGAAACTAACTTCAAGGTTTTCATTCTTCTGAAAGGTTTTCAAGTAAACGTAGCTCCTGTCAGAACGCCACAAGCCTGTTCGATTAACACTGAATTTTTTTTAGGTGAAAGTTTGTTTGCTCTAACATCAATTTAGACATTTTATTATTTTTTAAAACACAGATCTTTCAGAAAAGATTTTTTCAAAATTCAGTATTATTTCCCATGCCCGGGTTAGTAACACAGGAACATCTAGATGTGTTTTATTAGATTGTAGGTGGGTGAAACGTCTGGAAAAGGAAGAAATATATGTGTAGTTTATACTTTCTACCTTCTCTAAGTGGCATCATTTCAGTTGTTCTGTTATTTTACTTGGCAACTAACCAGATAAAAATGTATGTAAATTAAAACTGAAATGGTTCAATCAATCAGTAAAGAATCAAGGGTAAACTGTATGGTTCAGGAAATAGTCTGCACTGTTGGTGATATTATCAGCATTTGACATTTAAACAGACAAAGAGAAATGTAAAAGTCTTAATGCTGATTTTTTATTGTACTGTTACAAATAGAAAATAGAAGGACACCTGTACAGGATGAAACCTAAGCTATAAGCCAACTATATTACACTTGTACATATTACACATATGACTGTATGCACCACATAAAAAGATATGTGCCTTGCAAACACTCCAAAAATAAATCATTAGGCTGGAAGCAAAACTTAAATGCAACATGTCAAAGCATGCAGAAACCGAACTGTATGCAATGTAAAGAGACAAAGTGTTAGTGGCCAAGAATTTGCTGAGTCAGGCATCTCAAACCTCAAACTTTTTCTTCACCCTTCAACTTCAACTTTTTGCGCATCAAATCGCTGGAAATGTGAACTGATAATGGGGTGCAATGGGCCACTTAGAACACAAGACCAATAGACTCAATCAAAAAAATTTAGGGAATTTAAAAGCAATAGGAATGATGGAGAAAAAAGTATTTTCTAAAATCTAATTAAATTGTCATTAGATTTTACTGGAACACTTCCTGGTTTTCAATTAATCTCATCATGAAGAGCTTAACACATGCAATGAATAGTTCTGGTGAACTTGCCCTTAAGATGTACAAAAAGGCAAGATGCAACTTGTGATGTTACAATGTCAACATTACAGAAACAACTTAAAACAAAATATGTACCTTAATGGCTATAAATTTTAAATAATTTGGACGGTTTACTGACGACAATATGAACACACTCATTAGAGCTATTGTTATATCTTGGAAAAAAAAGGTTATGCATTCAAGACATACAACACAAACCCACACGCAGGTCTACGTCAGGAAATGGAACATTTCTGTGTCAGACAATCAGTTGACATATTGTGTAGGCCACTGGAAGAAGTGTGGTTTGTGACAAATTGTTAAATAATTTTTGGAATTAGAAACAGTAACTTATATTTTCAAAAAGATTGTCAATAAAGAATCAGCTAATAATAGACCACATGTAGTGCAATACAGAACTTTTATTATTGATATTTTAATGAAAGGAATGATTTTGGATCTTGTGGCTTTCTTACAAAATTTGATGCAAGTCACAGAGTTTGAACTGACTGAAAGATAGATGTAGCCCATTGTGAGCCTCTAGCCCATTCAATTTGATTGTGGTGGAATTGGATCACCACCCCATTTTGCTGCATAGCTTCACACCCCATAGTACCATTGATAACAATATTCTGTAGATTTCAATTTTGAGTTTCAAATTTCCCCAGAAACTGTATCGACTGGGGAAGAAAATTCCAAATTTCTACAACCTGTGTATGATTAAACACATTCCAACATCCTTCCCAACTGGTTTGGCACTAACTTTACAATTATGTTTCTGTGTGCTTAACTGCCCTGCTCGTGGAAGTAGTCTCTCAGTGTCTACCATAACACTATTTAACATTTTAGATTAAAGACCACCACTTGATCTTTTATACTTAAGAGAATGCAATGCAAATTTATGCAACCTTGCATCATAATTTATCATTCTAAGTCCCTTCTTGGAGACCTTTTTGGTACTGTGATTGGAGTTATTGCCTTGGAGGTAAAAGCTCCAGGTTCAGTCCCACTCCAGAATGTGATCGCCAAGGAAAATGCATGGATATGGTCAAAGATTGAATATCAACGTTATAAATCCTTTCAAAGTATGTGAGTGGCAGTCAGTAGGAGCAGGAGGAATTCCTGGTTAGCCATACGATGGAAAGAATTGGAGCCTCTACCATCACCATCCATTATCCAAGCTACAAAATGCATGTAAAATTGTTCATTGTCAGAGTAATTTGAATTCTCTTAGTTCAGTTGTCTGGACAGGTGATCCAAATCAGATCTGCCACCAACAGCATGGGGTTTGATTCCTATAGTAGCTGGGGTGGATTCAGGATCTTCCCCCCCCGGCCCAAGTACAATTCCACCTGCAAGACTATAGAAAGACAGGAGTGGGAGTAGACCATTTGGCCCTTTGAACCTGCTTCTTCACCATTCATAAGATCATGATTGATTTGTTTGAAGTTTGCTACATTTTTCTGTCTGCACCCCAGAGCCCTTGAATCCCTTGTCTATCAAAACTCTATCTAACTCAGCTTTGGATTAATGTAAAGACACAGGCTCCACTGCCTTCTGGAAAGAAACATCTACATACTAAAACTTGCAGGGAGAGTAAACTTCTCTCCGTCTTTGTCTTATAAGAGAGGGCCCTGAATCTTAAACTTTGTCCCTGGTTTTAGTCTCCCCACAAGAAGAAACATCCTCCCAGTCCTCTCAGGATCTTATATGATTCAATGGGATCACCTCTCATTGTTATAAACTCCAATGCATACAGACTTCACCAGTTCAACCCATCTTCACAGCATAAACCCTTCTTCCCAGGATTGAGTGAACCTGCTACGAACTGCTTCTAAAGCAATTATAACTTTTTCTTCAAAGAAGACGACCAGAATTGTACAAGATACTCCAGGTATTATCTCACCAATACCTGAACAGCTGCAGTAAAAGCTTTATTATTCCATCCCTCTTGCAATAAATGACAACATTGCAATTACCATCCTAATCACTTGCTATATCTTTTCACTAATTTTATATAATTCATGGCACCAGGATACTCAGATCTCTAAGTATTACCAAATTCCGCAATCTCTCTCTCATTTAAATAAAATTGCTCTTCCACTTTTCCTGCCAAAATGGACAAGTTCACATGCACCCACTTTATACTCCTTCTGCCAATCTTTCGTCCTCTCACTTAGTCTATCGATATCCCTATGTAGACTCCTTACCTCCTCTTGACAATTTAATTTCTTACTTATAATAAAGCAAAGAACTGTGGATGCTGGAGATCAGAAACAAACAAAAACAGAAATTGCTTCAAAAACTCAACATGGTTTGGCAGCACCTATGAAGAGCTGTTCTTTATTTATTCTGAAAAAGGGTCACTGGACTCGAAATGTCTGCTGTTCTTTTCTTTTCTCAGATGCTGCCAGACCTGCTGAGTTTCTCTAGCAATTTCTCTTTGTTATTTTCCCACCTATCCTGTTGTTATTAAACTTAGCGACCATACATGAAGTCTCCCCTCATCCAAATCATTGATATGGATTGTAAATAGTTGAGGACCCAACACTGATCCCTGTGGCAATCCACCAGCTACAGTTTGCCAACCAAAATAAGACCAACTTAAGCCTGCTTTGTTTCCTATTTGCCAACCAATCCGTTAATCATGTTAACATGTTACCCTCTACCCGTGCTCTTTTCTACTGGACCAACCTTTGATGTAGCACCTCACTGAATGCCTTTTGGAAGGCTAAGTAACCACATATATCTGTTCCCCACTATTTACTGTGAATCTTACTTTGCCAAAACACTCCAATTGATTATTTAAGCACAATTCTTGAAATATGAAATAGGAATGTCTGTTTCACAAAACCATGTTGGCTTAGGTCACTTTAGGATTTTCTAAGTATCCTGCTATAACATCCTTGATAATGGATTATAGCCCTTCCCTACAAAGGATGTTAAGATAACTGGTCCATAATCTCCTGATTTCGGTCACCCTTATTTCTTTGAATAAGGTTATAACTTTAGCTATTTTTTAATCTGCTAGGACAATTCCAGAATCTAGGTGGAATGTTGGGAAATTATATCCAGCATATCAACCATCTGTGTTCACTGTTTTTAAAAAATTTTTAATGCATAGGCCTTCTGGTCCTGGGGACTTGTTTATTAGATCCAATAGTTTTTAGCACCTTTTCTGTGGTACTTGTGATTGTTTTAAACTTGACCCTCATTATCATCTCTTGAGTTTCAATTACCTTTGGGAATTTTCTAAGTCTTCTGCCATGAAGTCAAACACAACATAACTGCTCAAATCCTCCAACATTCCTTTGCTTTCCATTATTAATACCCCAAACAAGTCTAATGCGTACTTTAGTTACTCCTTTTTTATTCAAGTACCAACTAACTATCTGTTTTTTTAACTACTGGCAAGCTTTCTCTGCTTTGTGCCTTTTTATTACCTTTCTAGTCATTCTTTGCTGGTTCGTAAAATGTGTCCTCTCACATACCATTATTCTTTACATATTTGTGCAGTGTCTCTTCCAATTTAATACTGTCCTTAACTTTCCTAATTAGCTAGAGGTTATGCATCCTTCTCAGATATGAGCTATAGGGAGAGGCTGAACAGGCTGGGGCTGTTTTCCCTGGAGGGTTGGAGGCTGAGGGGTGACCTTATAGAGATTTCCAAAATTATGAGGAGCATGGACAGGATAAATAGACAAAGTTTTTTCCCTGGGGTCGAGGAGTCCAGAACTAGAGGACATAGGTTTAGGGTGAGAGGGGAAAGATATAAAAGAGACCTAAGGGACAACATTTTCACGCAGAGAATGGTACATGTATGGAATGAGCTGCCAGAGGATGTGGTGGAGGCTGGTACAATTGCAACATGTAAAAGGCATTTGGATGGGTATATGAATAGGAACGATTTGGAGGGATATGGGCCAGGTGCTGGCAGGTGGGTCTAGATTGAGTTGAGATATCTGGTTGGCATAGACGGGTTGGACTGAAGGGTCTGTTTCCATACTGTACATTTTATGACTCTCTGACTCTATAACCTTCATTTTTCACAGAGATAAATCTTTCTGTTTTTAAACTATTTCCTTAAAAATCTTGCACAAATTTCTTCTGTTCCTATTTTTTAGCCTAATCTATTAGTTCACCTTAGTTCGCTCTCCCTTCATACTTAAGTTTATTTAGCTTTAAAACACTGGTCATTGCCTAAACTTGCACCTTTCAAACTGAACATGAAATTCTGTCATGTTGTGATTACTGTCCCTGGTATCCTAGAGGATCCTTTGACATTAGACTATTGATTAATCCTGTCTCATTGCACATTAGCTATAACTGCAATGAGCTATAGGGAGAAGCTAGAAAAACTAAGGTTGTTTTCTTTGGAGCAGCAGAGGCTGAGGGGAGATTTGATAGAAGTCTATAAAATTATGAGATGCACGGATAGGGTTGATAGTCAGAGTTGAAATGTTCAAAACCAGGGGGCATGCATTGAAGGGGGGAGGGGGGAAATTCAAAAGGAGATGTGAGGGCCAAAAGTTTTACACAGAGTTAAGAGTCGGTGTTGGACTGGGATGGACAAAGTTAAAAATCACACAACACCAGGTTATAGTCCAACAGACTTATTTGAAAGCAATAGCTTTCGGAGCACTGCTCCTTCATCAGAAAGATAATGAGGCAACACCGTGAAAGTTAGTGCTTCCAAATAAACCTGTTGGACTATAACTTGGTATTGTGTGATTTTTAGCTATGTCCACCCTAGTCCAACACTGACACCTCCAAATCATGACTACACAGAGAGTGGTAGGGGTCTGGAATGTGCTGCCAGGGATGGTCATGGAGACAGCTACAATTGGGGCATTTAAGGGACTTTTAGATAGGCAAATGAATATGCAAGGAATGGAGGGATGTGGACTAAGGGCAGGCAGAAGGGATTAGTTTAATTTGGTGTTATGTTCGGCACAACTGTTCTATGACCAAACCTGTGATATTCTGTCTGATTGGCTTAGAATGTAGTACTCTAAGAAATTGTCCTGAAAGTATTGTATAGATTCATTTTCCAGTTAACTTTGCCAATCTGATTCTCTCAATGTGCTTGGATTAAAGTAATCCATGAGTATTGTCATATAATGGCTTTGTGTTCCTTAATTTCTTCCTGTATACTGTGTCGTAGAGTACAAATACTGTTAGAGGATCTGTAAACTATTCCTCAAGTGACCTCTTAACTTTACTATTTCTTATCTTGACCCAAAAGAATTTGACATTTTGTTCTTTAAAGTTAAGGTGATCTCCCAGTACTGAACTAAAGCCACCTTGCACTAACAGAACTAACCTGTCACCTTCTCCTACCTTCCTGTCATTGATTAGTCAAATGCCCTTCATTTAGTTCCCGGCCTTAGTCACTTTCCAATAATGTCCCTGTGATGTCTACGAGGAGAAAGTGAGGACTGCAGATGCTGGAGATCAGAGCTGAAAATGTGTTGCTGGAAA
>NC_057741.1:22224167-22230575 GCF_004010195.1 Chiloscyllium plagiosum | reverse complement strand
GAGGGATTTGACTGAGACAAGGTGGGGGGAGGGGAAATGAGGAAACTGGAGAAATCTGAGTTCATCCCTTGTGGTTGGAGGGTTCCTAGGCGGAAGATGAGGCGCTCTTCCTCCAACCGTCGTGTTGCTATGGTCTGGCGATGGAGGACTCCAAGGACCTGCATGTCCTTGGTGGAGTGGGAGGGGGAATTGAAGTGTTCAGCCACGGGGTGGTTGGGTTGGTTGGTCCAAGTGTCCCAGAGGTGTTCTCTGAAACATTCCACAAGTAGGCGGCCTGTCTCCCCAATATATAGGAGGCCATATCGGGTGCAGCAGATGCAATAAATGATGTGTGTGAAGGTGCAGGTGAATTTGTGGTGGATATGGAAGTATCCCTTGGGACCTTGGAGGGAAGTAAGGGGGGAGGTGCGGACACAAGTTTTGCATTTCTTGCGGTTGCAGGGGAAGGTGCCGGGAGTGGAGGTTGGTTTGGTGGGGGGGTGTGGACTTGACGAGGGAGTCACGGAGGTAGTGGTCTTTTTGGAAAGCTGATAGGGGAGGGGATCCTCAGAATTGTCGAAAAAAAAGATTTTACATTGGTTTGCAAATTGCCAAATTTACCTGATTTTTATACCATGGTTAACATAAAGCACAGGCCATGTTTCAGTACTTAACAGGAATTGCAGTAAATACAAGTGGGCTATAGCTCGAGGTAAATAATAATGAACTATCATATAATTCTACTTGTTAAAACTCTAACGCCTTCTAAACTCCCCCTTGATTCCCCCAAACACAAACAAAAACACACACAAAAAAATGTTTGGTGCTGCACTTGGAGGGAAAACTAGGAAAACAGTTCAGTGGTTTCTGTCAACAGGATCCATTGATATTATTCTTGATTGGAATGCTACTTATTTGTCTTCCTTCTGTGCATGGTTTCAGTAGCTTACACGAGGCCTGGGTGGCAGGGTCACACAATTATTAAAGGTGTCCCATTTTATTAATTAAAAGCCATAAGTTATGGCAGTAAAAGTAAACTGGTTCTCTTCAGGCTTAAAGGGACCTTTTCCTGCAGATTAACAGAGAGTTACTTGGCTGCTGACATTTGCTGGCTTCTCCCTATCTTGTTCACAGACCCAAACTGCTCAGCTATCTAAGAACAACTCGTAGTTGTTGGCAGACAAAAGACCTTTGTCATTGGTCTGTGGACTAGTGACCAGTTTTCAATCATTTGCTTGTCAACTGAATCTAGATTCGTACAGACTTTGACTCCAGCTCAATGGTCTGCACCACCATCGCTTACTGCTTGAACCTGCAACTGTATAAATGATGCTTGTAATGAGTGATAGCTTACTCACTCACTTAAAAACTATGGTAAATCTTCAACAATCCTTGGGCGTAAAACAGTTCTTTTCCTATTTAGGTCACAATCAAAAATACCCAGTCTTTACTTTGTTTTATAAATTTCTGGCCTTAAAATTCTAAGGAGGAAGGGACTCTTCTTGACCCACTTTGTCTTTGATGGGGAAGGTTGGATTTCCCAAGAAAAATGACAGGAAGCAAAGACCTTGTTATTTCTCTTCTGTTTTTGCTAATCTCTTCACAGAGTTACTATGGAGACTAACACGCAAAAGTCAAATTTAAGCATTCTTGTCTTTTAAGAAATGATCAAGAAGCAGTTCTGCCATAGGAAAGGACAGAACTCGTAACTCGCATTAATAAAATTGTACACAGAATTGGATGAATCAAGTGTAAGTCTATCAAATTCAAATTTTCCAATTCTCTCAGTAATTCAACAGTGAGATGAGGAAATTCAATGCAAAGGAGAAAGGAATTCTATTCAAAAGACATGTGGGTTTTTACTGCTTGGTCCAGAGACCCAATGGACGGGGTTCAGTCACCTTCTTTTAGCATTCATTTGCAGGCTTTTCATATTGGAAATCTTACTTAACAAGAGGGCCACGTGAAGTTTGCTGACTCCCTCCCACACAACACTTACAGGATGTACATACTGTACTGACCACTCACTCTGGTCTTCTCAACAGCAGAGTACTGACATTCAACCTGGCTCAGAAACTGCCACAAAAACATGGTAGTTATTCTCTGGGAAATCATAAAGATTATTTCTGGGACATTGTGATCAACAGAACTTGGGTGGTTTCCTGTACTTGCACATATTGAACTTCCAGACAAAACATCTTCCTTAAAGAACACCATTAGCTACCAAATTACCCAATAGTATTTTAACCTATTTAACAGTATGGGTGTTACATGTAATCAAAATTGCGGTTTTCTGCTAAACTAGTCTAATATTGACTATTGAATCTCTCAACACAGACAATATCTGTGCTTCTGCTAAATAATTTATAGACATTTTTTCCATTCTATTTGTATAAGTCTTTTTATTATTTAATGCAATCCATTGACGTAGGTTGGAAAATAATATAGTAACAAAGAAAACAATTCAGCATGTACTGTTCTATTTTTAGTTGATAAGAATGATTAGTTCCCAGCCTTCTGAATCACTGAATAAGTACAGTATGATTCCATTAACAACGACCTTGTAAAAAAGCAGTAAAAATCATCATGCCTGGGGCAGAACTGGATTTGCAATCCACTTAGTCTCCTGTTTATGCTGGTCAAATGTTAAAACACTGTTTAAAACATTTTCCAATGCACAACAGTACTTGCAAATAGAATCCATCGATATTTTTAGGAGAAAAAAAAATAAATCTGTCATCTAAGATTTTATCTTTACATGGCAGACTGTATGGCAAACTGTTGAAAGTCTAGATTGCATAAAGTTGTAAACACTCCTGTCACTGCTACCCCCCTGCAAAGGCATTTCCACATTTTCATGCCAAGACTTGTATTTTTTGGAATGCTGAAAATATTTTCTTCTGGAACACCAACTACAGCTCATGCTCAAACGCCTGTGAGAATGAGTCACTGGCAGAATGATGCATTCCCAGCTCTCAATCATTGCAGGTTGAAATGGTTTGCAATTTACAAATAAACTAAAAGCTTCTGCTATTGCATAAATGTCAACGCAAAACCTTGCTCAAATCCAATGATGTAATTAATCACATTTGGATGGAATAAATTCACAAGACAGATATGGTTATTGAAGGAAATTTGTTATTTTCTGAAATGCTGGAGTGATCTGCTGTTTTGCAATTAGAGATTCTAATCAGATTTGGCACCTTCATTTACAACCTTCTGCTGATGAGGGTAAATAACTGATGTTGAACAGATGTGTGGGTTTGTCCAAGATCGACTTTTAGTCCGAAAATAGAGAGAAAAACGATCTTAAGATCAGCTGTAGTTATAGGGTTTGAGCGCCATCTGCTGGGGCTACAGTAACAAAATTGAATTTATGAAATTGTGATTGGAGCAAATGAAAATATTCAAATAAAACTGAGTGCCTTTCATATAAATAGCCATCCCTGTTTTACTATTGCTATTTTCTCCTGACAAGTTTAAACCCTGTAGCCCAGATTACGTTTCCTACTTTTTATTAGATAAACTTCCCAACAATTTGTTATTTACAAGAACAAATTGATTAGATTACATTACAGTGTGGAAACAGGCCCTTCGGCCCAACAAGTCCCCACCGACCCGCCGAAGCGCAAACCACCCATACCCCTACATTTACCCCTTACCTAACACTACGGGCACTTTAGCATGGCCAATTCACCTGACCTGCACGTCTTTGGACTGTGGGAGGAAACCGGAGTACCCGGAGGAAACCCACGCAGACACAGGGGGAGAATGTGCAATTCCCTGAGGCGGGAATTGAACCCGGGTCTCTGACGCTGTGAGGCAGCAGTGCTAACCACTGTGCCAACATGCCGCCCACAAATTGAATCACAGCATATAAGAATTTAGGAGTATTTTGAATATGCAAAACATTAGCAAGAGAAAACAAGAACTAATGAATTTGCGCGAACTGAATAAAGTGTCACAGGAAACAATTTATTCACTTAATAAGTTCTGTCTGTTCTCTCAGTTTGCACTATGTCCCAAATCCTCTGACCAGAAGGTTGTCAACGCAGCTGACTCCCCAGGCTTTGCCTGGAAGTTGGACCTTCCAATAGGCAATCACCTAGCATCTGGCAGAATCTGGAAACATTTCTAATGCTGAGACAAAGGTTTCCAACTAACATAGTTTAACAGCCAACCAGAAAGGTTACAGGGATCAAAACCTCTCCGATTCACCACTAATAATGTTCAAACCACTCACCTTCATACCCATGTTTAACCAACTCTCCAAGCCAACCCAGAATACTACTTGCTCACCCACCTGACACATTTAGCTTCTTTCACCAGCTGCCAAAATTTCAATATGGCAACTAGCGTCAAAACTGGGCCTTGGTTTCAATGTTGATGCATTCCACTGCTGGCTGCATAGATTCCAGGCCCGGCCTGCTTCAGCTGGGAACATTCTGGGCCTGGACACTCGCACAGATAATTCCTTCCACGTATTTTCTTTGTCTGATCAAGGTATCAATACGGGCTGAGATTTTTCACTTTGGAGTTAAAGTATGGAGTCAAGAGTGTAAAAGGTTACCATTTGCAACATGGCAGAAGGCCAGACATATTGTACAATCCCATGCTTTTCACCTTATTATTTGTGCAAGGAATATCTGAGATAGCAATCTGGTGAATTGTACGGGGCAAGTGGGCAGAAGGTTCTGGCCCCAGCAGAACCTTGCACATCCATAATTCTGCTGCCAAATTTAATGAGCAACTGGACATCACTTCACTCACTGAATAAAGAGCTTCAAACCAGTATTCTATTGGGGCCACTAACCCCCTTGAAGATGCTGTAGGAGAAGCAATGCTCATCCCTTCCCTCTGAGATGTCTCCTTAAAAGTTCTGATAGGTGCTGGCTGGGAAAAGAGGGAGGTCTGCTTTCCCAGAAATACCGCAAGGTGACTCTCTCATCAAAATCATGCAGCCTGGCTCCAGTTAACGTCGAAGGTTAGTGTCAATGGCCCTCAAAGAAAAATCTACTGCACTCCATGAGGATAATTGACACCACTTTATCTCTAATAGTCACACATGTGAGGGGTAGCAGTCAATCTAATTGTGCCGTGTGCAGGCAGCTCACTAAGTGTGACAGCCGACAAGCCTCAGCATCGCCTGCATGATGTGGATTGAAGGCCTCACATTTACCTGATGCTCTCCCTTCCTGTACACAGTGCTTCCTACCCACTTACTGAGAACAGCTCACCCCTGGCATGGTTATGTAAGCTCAAAGTGCGCCTGCATTCACTACCTTCCCATCACACTCAATCCTTCTCTTTATCTCATTGCAAGAGTAGCTGGCACAGAAACACCAAAAATGGCCCAAGATCGGTTGAGGGGTGCCAGACATTAAACAGCTCAGCCCTTTGAGCAACCTGCAATTGAGTTGGCTGGGCAAGTCTAGTGTTGTCTGTATGGCAATGGGGAAACAGGAGACCAATATGCAATATAAAAGCCTGTTCTTCTCCAATGGATACACAGCAAACACATTGGTCCATTGCATGTGTTCATCTACTCTCTTTTCTTCTAAAGGCACGAGCAGCAACCAGGACTCAGAAAAGTACAAGAAGCTGCAGCCTCAAACCATCAACGTTAGCAGTATCTCTGAGGGTGAAGCCTGGGAATCCTATCAGGATGCATTGGTACATATTTATCTGCATTCACCACCAGCAGAGTGACAGTTACCTTGGTAGGTATGATTGCTGCAGTGCACTTGGAGGACATCATCTGGTGGTCACATTACTGACATGTATCTGCAGCCAATGGAGGAAGAAATATCAGTGGTCTGTCGGAGACTAGGCACCTGCTCAGAATCAGGTTGCTGATGTGCCTCTGCACTTGTTATAAGTGTCAGAGTCAATCTGCAGACATACGTATGAACGTAAGATCAGTATACCAGAGACCCTCAATAGACTTAAGTGAATCCATCCATCTTCTGAATACTGTGCTGTTTCCATCACAGAATACTTGGCTTTCTCCATGGGAAGGGTAGGGACCACCTGCAGACCCAGGTACAACAGAATGTTTTGACAGTGGGACAGGGCATTTCCACCTAACTCTACATGCCTCACCTTCTCAAGAAGATACAGGGGGGTACCAGCAGAAGCCACAAGGAGGAGAAGTGACAGTCATGCCTTCTGGATCTTAGGACAGTCCAGAGTGTATTGCCACTCCACTGCCCCACTGCTTGCAGATGAGGCTGTACTGGTGCAGGATATTCTCAAGAGGTTACAGTCTTGTAAGCCCCCAGAGAACGCCCTCCAAAGTCTTTAAAGCCATCAGATGCCCTCCACCCAAAGCCGCAAGTGTGAGGGCAGAACCAAGATGTGGTGGGATCGAGAGAGAAAAATAATCTAAGCGCACATTGCTTGGAAATCTGTGCCACCATTGTATGTATT
>NC_057741.1:22217926-22223037 GCF_004010195.1 Chiloscyllium plagiosum | reverse complement strand
TTACAATGTAGATCTTTCCGTCTGGGATATACTGCATTGTACCACCTAACTGCACCATGCATTGGATCCTTATTTTCAGAAAGTCTATGGTCTGTTCGGAATTGGCTCTTTTCAAAGCATGTGCAGTTTTATCTTCTCCCCTTCTGTAAGTTGAAGGATTTCTTAGAGGAATTACCTGCCAGGTTAGCACCTAACAACCACCCATCTATTTACTGAGGCTTTTGAAAAAAGCTGAGTTGTCCAGCATATAAGTTCCTTATATATCTAATGCATACTTACATTATCTGGCTGTTGTGGCCACAAATGATATGTATGTTAAGGGAATGAAATCAATTTCTGTTCATAAACACTGTCAGTTCATGTAAAAGTTCTCTGATCGCTATCTGGGTGCCATAACTTATACTCTTAACTTGCTGGAAACTAGAGATGGCTGAGAAACCTGATGCCCTCTCTTCCTGAGACCCCACTTCAAGGGAGAATGAGATGAATTGATGGGCTCTCATGAAGACAGTGATATCCTGGATATACTTAAAGAGTTGAGAACTATGAAATGCCAAAGACACCCCCAGTACTTTACTGGAGTGATCTGCTGGCATAGAAACCAAGGGCAGCTGTAACTTTTAGGGCTATCATGATGAGATTGCTGTCAAAAAGTGTGGTGCTGGAAAAGCACAGCCAGACAGGCAGTGAGTGGGGAGCAGGAGAGTCAACGTTTTGAACATAAGGTCTTCATCAGGAAGCACCACACCTTTTGACTGATCTCCAGCATCTGCAGTCCTCACTTTCACCCAAGATCAGATTACCACCTAGTGGTCACAGGTTTTCATCCAGCAGCTGGCATTGGTACAGGATGATGGTTTCAGAAATCCTGAGGATTTGTCTACACTGACTGTCGCCTGCCTAGAGATCTCGAAGCCTGTGGGTCTTGATTTGTGCAAAAGCTCTCCTTCAATATGATAGCTCTTGTCTTGTTCCTTCTCCCTCTGCAGACCATAGGGCAACAGGTGGTGGATGTTGCTGTTCTCAGAAGAAACTTCAACAGTGGCTCCTTCAGAGTTATAAGGGCACAAGAAGGGTGGTAGGGTCAATCTGTGTCATGGCCCTTTCGCTTCCAGGAGTAAGAGAGAGCACACACTCTTATCACAAGGATCACCTGGACATCTTTTCCCATGAAACTGTAGGCAACATCCTCAGAGATTGGTCTCGTATCAAGCCAAGCCCCCAAACATCATGTGCTCCATGTGATCCTGCCCTGTGGCATGTGAGAGCAGTTTGTTTTCACTAGTATCACAGTGCTTGCAAAAAGCTATGGCTTCTGGATCCCTTTCTGTCCTGACAATATCTCCTCCTGTGCACACGTCTTCCTGAACTAATTTATGTTGCTCTAATAAAAGTGTGAAGACAGCCTTGGCTAGAAGCAGCTGCTATTAGGAGAGTATAATGCCTTTAAGAGAATTCTTCTTAAAACTCCCTAGCCTTTCAGAAAATTCACCCTCAAGGTCTCCATGTGCTATGTGTATATAATGTTGTGACTCTGGAGCCAGAATGTCTGCTTTATGTGTGTGCAACTTGCAAACACAGAAATCCATT
Organism: Chiloscyllium plagiosum; assembly: GCF_004010195.1. NCBI lineage: Eukaryota > Metazoa > Chordata > Chondrichthyes > Orectolobiformes > Hemiscylliidae > Chiloscyllium > Chiloscyllium plagiosum. The sequence goes on along the minus strand of NC_057741.1, from coordinate 22,221,447 downwards.
GCTTTGTTGTACTGTCTGACTCATAATGTATTTTACCATTTTAATGAGTGACTGATTATCAGATCAATGTCATTAACATGACAGCAGTTATGAGACCATTCCACACCTCTCTCCAGTCCTATCATGCCAGACCTCTCCTACACCCTTCATCTTGTGTGTGGGAATAGAACAGCTGCAATATCACAGAAGTGACTCCTTGTGACAGTCTGCCATTGCCATTGCGGAAGATGATGTTTAGCCCGAATGTTCCCTGCTATGTTGACTCCTGTAGACCTGAGATTATCATAAGATGTCAATCAGGCCACAATGTACTTTCACTCAGTACTTTACAAGCTGAGATAACAATTGGCTGATGTGAGTTATGCTTTTGAAATCCGTGCACACAAATAAACACAAATTCACAGAACTTAAAGGGGAACTGTAACTAAAGAAAATTCCAAATGAAGCTTACAAATTCAAACTGGAGTGTTGGTTTTGGGGCTAATGATGCACTCCAGGCCTTGTGGTGCCAATCGATCACAGTAGGGCTTGAATGCTTTAGTAGACACCACTTGCTCCTTTTCCAAAGACAATTGATGTCTGGTGTAAGTCAGTTTTTAATCTGTTATATCAAGTTATAGGAAATAAACTGAATCAAACAAATTAAGCTGGGTTAAAAAAATGTCAGCACCTTTAACATAAGAACTCGAAGCAGGAGGAGGCAATTCAACCCCTCGACATTGCTCCACATTTAATACAATCATGACTGATCTCACCTTGGCCTCAACTCCACTTTCCTGCCCATTCTCTATAACCCTTCAACCCATTCCTAATTAATAATCTGTCCATCTCCTCAACTTATTCAGTGTCCAGGCATCCACTATACTCTGGGGCAATGAATTCTACAGATTCATGACTTTGTAAGAGAGCTAGGGATATAGGTAGGGTGAATGGCAAGAGACTTTTCCCTAGGATGGGGGATTTAAAAACGAAGGGGCATATTTTTAAGGTGAGAAGAGAGAAATTTTAAAAAGACATAAGGGGCAAAGTTTTTGCACAGAGGGTGTTTCGCATTCCCAGAGGAAATGGTGGATGCAGGTACAGTTACAACATTTAAAAAAACACTTAGATAAGTATATGAAAAGGAAATGTTTGAAGGGATGTGGGCCAGGAGCAAGCAGGTGGGACTGGTTTAGTTTGAGATGATGTTCAGTACAGACTGGTTGGACCAAAGGGTCTGTTTCCGTGCTGTATGGCTCTATGACTCTGTTTTAAATCTGCCACCCCTTAGCCTAGAACTATGACATTTTGTTCTTAGTTGTTCCACATGGAGAAACAGCCTCTCTACATCTACTTTTCAAATCCCTTTAGCATTGTATATACCTCATATAGGTCTTCTCTCCTCCTTCTAAACTCGAGCGAACTTTAGAACTGCTAGATCTTAACCATCCTGTCAACATATAATGCAAACTTCAAAGAATTCCTTGGTATCTCTGTTCTACAACATTGCCTAAGGCCCTACTTTTAACTGTATACATTCTGTCCTTGTTTGATCATAGAATCCCGACAGTGTAGGAGCAGGCCATTTGGCCCATCAAGTCCACATGAGACTCCTACAAGCATCCTATGCATTCCCTGTATTTCCCATGGACAGTATGGACAATTTAGAATGGCCAATCCACCTTATCTGCACATCTTTGCATTGTCAGAGGAAACCAGAGCACCTGGAGGAAACCCACGCAGACACTGGGAGAATATACAAACTCCACACAAACTGTTGCCTGAGGCTGGCATTGAACCTGGGTCCCTAGCGCTGTGAGGCAGCAGTAGTAACCACAGAGTCACTGTGCCACCCCAAGTCTGGGTCCCAAGTGACCAAAATGCAATACCTCACATTTATCCAAATGAAACTCCTCAGCCCATTGACCCAATTGATCAAGATCATTTTGTGACCTCCTTCACTATCCACTATACCACCAATTTTGGTGTTATCCACAAACATACTAACCATATTCTGCATATTCTCATTTAAATCATTCATATAAATGACTTCATTTCTCTGAAAGTTAACAAATATGTTTGCTGAAGTAAAAGCCATCTTCATGAAGGGAGGTAACAAGAAGCCAGTGACAAATTCTTTGGAACAGTTTTCAAATGCTAATTATATCTCACTGATTGACAATAGTTGGCAACATATACTGTCATTAAAGTGACAACTCAATTACACCCATGTAATGAGAATGCCTTAAATATTTAAACCAAGGATTGATAGAATTCCAGAAATAGGACGGGGATTTCTGCAAGTAATTATCTCCTTGTAAATACTGCATTCCTCCTCTGTCAAAAATAACATAATATGGGTGGAGTAAGTACAGATGCATCATGTGATTTAACCACATTCATGAGGAATACTTTGTAAAGGAGGAGGTGCAAATATTCAGTTTAGTGAGCTACAGAATGGTGAAAAAACTTTATAAACAAAAAGGAAGATGATAAAAAACAGGTCAGACAGGCTAGTTACTTTAACAGCTGTCATTCCAAAGGTGTGAAAGTGAATTATAAAGGATGTCATCGCAAACCATTTAGAAATTCAAACAGAGTCAGGATAGCTTCATAAAGAAGAAATCATGCTTGATAAAGTTATTAGAATTCTTTGAAGAGGTAACAAGCAGGATAGATAATGGAGAAGCAGTGGGTGTACAGGTCGTTCTGCTATAACATGTTTCATCTGCATGAATTGGATATAACGCAACTGACAAATTATTGACATTACTCGAATAATGTGAACTTTTATTAAACTGGTATAGCAAATTTTTTTGTTAGCGATCTTCCGTTGCTCGATTTTCAATAGCGGTTTTCCACAGCGTGATTTTCGATATTGCAAGGGCGCAGAGGAACACGACTGTCGTGTTATAGCAGAACGTTTGATAAAGTAACACAGATTCTACTACTCAGTAGGGTAAAAGCAACAGTATCATGCTCGCATAAACAGAGGATTGGCTAACTGGTAGAAGACAGTTGGAATAAGAGCGATATTTTCAGGATGACAATCTGTAACTACTGGGTTGCCACAGGCTGGTGCCACAATTATCCTCAACATTGTTGTGACTCACCGGGGAAATGAACTGAAAATCAAACCTCGCCAATCCCAGAATCATCAGAAAAGTTAAAGATTTTATAGACATATGTAAAGCTCCCCAATTTACCAGACTTTCAGACTCAGGTTGATAGGGTGGTTATGGGAGGGGTTTTTAACTTTCGAAACATCGACTGGGACTGTCAGTGTTAAAGGTTTAGATGGAGAGGAATTTCTTAAGTGCACATAAGACAATTTTCTGATTCAGTATGTGGATGTACCTACGAGAGAAGGTGCAAAACTTGACCTACTCTTGGGAAATAAGGCAGGGCAGGTGACTGAGGTGTCAGTGGGGGAGCACTTTGGGGTCAGTGACCATAATTCTACTGGTTTTAAAATAGTGATGGAAAAGGATAGACCAGATCTAAAAGTTGAAGTTCTAAATTGGAGAAAGGCCAATTTTGAC
>NC_057741.1:22212044-22216181 GCF_004010195.1 Chiloscyllium plagiosum | reverse complement strand
AGCAGGACTTATACACTTAATGGTAAGGTCCTAGGGAGTGTTGCTGAACAAAGAGACCTTGGAGTGCAGGTTCATAGCTCCTTGAAAATGGAGTCACAGGTAGATAGAATAGTGAAGAAGGCGTTTGGTATGCTTTCCTTTATTGGTCAGAGTATAGAGTACAGGAGTTGGGAGGTCATGTTGCGGCTGTACAGGATATTGGTTAGGCCACTGTTGGAATATTGCTTCTGGTCTCCTTCCTATCGGAAAGATGTTGTGAAACTTGAAAGGGTTCAGAAAAGATTTACAAGGATGTTACCAGGGTTGGAGGATTTGAGCTATAGGGAGAGGTTGAACAGGCTGGGACTGTTTTCCCTGGATTGTTGGAGGCTGAGGGGTGACCTTATAGAGGTTTACAAAATTATGAGGGGCATGGATAGGGTAAATAGACAAAGTCTTTTCCCTGGCGTCGGGGAGTCCAGAACTAGAGGGCGTAGGTTTAGGGCGGGACAGTAAAAATATAAAAGAGACCAAAGGGGCAATTTTTTCACGCAGAGGGTGGTACGTGTATGGAATGAGCTGTCAGAGGATGTGGTGGAGGCTGGTACAATTGCAACATTTAAGAGGAATTTGAATAGGATATATGAATAGGTATATTGAATGGGTATATGAATAGGAAGGGTTTGGAAGGATATGGGTCGGGTGCTGGAAGGTGGGACTAGATTGGGGTGGGATATCTGATCGGCATGAATGGGTTGGGCCGAAGGGTCTGTTTCCATGCTGTACATCTCGATGACTCTATGACAGAAAGCATCGACAAAGGCTGAATGGCCATTTCTGCTCCTACATCTTATGGTTTGAAATAAATGTACTATTACTGGTGATGAAATTTCCCCGTGCAATTGTTTTTTGCTGACTATAGACATTAATCTGTTTGTTTTAAATTAATTACTTGCTCCATCCCTCTCAGCTCATTTAAAATCCCCATTCTCTGCCACCTCATGTGCCATGCCAATTCTCTCACCTCTATCCTCATTGCTTTCCTTCCTCAGGCTCTGCACTGAATGACACTTCATCTGTAGGTGATTATAAACTCCTTTTCCACTTGTTATTTTTGTCCCCTTTCTGACATCCTATTATCTAATTTCTCCCTTTATATAAACATCCAGTCCATTTTCCTTCACCTCTCTATATCTCATGGCTTTACTATCCCTAGAGCTTCCATAGCAGAAGGCCAACATAGTGGCCATCAAAATTGAATACCATACAAGGCATGAGGGATGCAGATATTGTACAGGCTGTGACACCAGCACATTCTGAAAGTCAGCTTAGCTTTAGTTAGAGAGAGTATGAAAACAAACCTCTTCTTGGATCACCATCAGTTCAAAACTGCTGCAGATGAAGAAAGGCTTGCCCATAGTCCCCTGCTGATGCTTTACTAATGTAATTGGACAAACTTACCTTAGTTATTCCATCTGATAGCAGCGTAACTATAAATGGCATGGTCTAGTATGAACCTGAATGAATGGCCATCCTAGTCACATCAGACTTCCCATCCAAACATGAATTTTGGTGATTATGCCAGGAAAAGACTCCCCAAATTCACTTATCACTAAACATTCAAAATGCCAACCATCTAAGTTTTAGCCTTTCACTTAAGACATTTCTGCAGCTATTGAAATGATATCCATTGCATTGTAATAAAACTGAAGATATTCTGTGTCATTGATAACCTGCCGCCAGGATTTGGTAGAGTTACTCACACTGTCCTCTGCAGTCTCTCTAGCCTCATTGAGCTGTGTGGGACTGGATAATCCGGTTTCACGTCTTTACATATCTTTAATCAATGCGTTAAGCCAAGTCTCTGAAGCAGGTAGGACTTGAAACCAGGCCTTCTTGCCCAGAGGTAGGCAAACTACCACTGCACAAAAAGAGCCCTCTGGTTTCATGCATTAAATTTGGTCATAGCCTGGGTGTTTCCTGCCACAGTCCCTTGTTCATCTCCCAAATGTTTACCTCATGTTTCTGAACAATCAATCCTGGACTCCTGCTATATCTCACCTACACATTGCCTCCTCACAACAACATCCAGGAACTTCAGTTCCACACAAATGCGAGCTGAGATTGAGCTTGATTTTATCAAACTTCTCTCAAATTCTCAGCCACCTCTAAATTGTCAGGCTGCTTGTTTGATGCCCAGCACTGGATAGAAAGAAATGTATTTCAATTAAATACGAGGGTGACAAGAAGTATCTTCAATACCCAGGACAGACCCTGTTCACGAGCCACTAAATCAGTCCCACACCGGCACTGTCTGAGGTCAAACCATGGTATCACCAATGATGCTGAGGTCACTTTGAACTATAATATCTGCACCATTACTTATTTCCACCTTTACAGCATCACATGACTCTGTCCCATGTTCAGCTCATCTGCTGCTAAAATTTTTATTTATGCCTTTGTTACCTGTAGACTTCACTCTTCTAATGCACTTCTGGCCAGTCTCCAAATTTAATCATTCAAACTTGAGGTCATTTAAATTTCTGCAATATTCCTGATTTTACACCATCCCATTCACCCATCATCCTTGTTTGTTGACTGGCATTCTATGACTTCATAGATTAACTTGACATATTGATAATCACCCAGGTTGGATTTGTTTTTTTGTGCACAGTGCATACAATGCCCTACATGACCATATCTCTCCCTAGCCTGTAATCACCCCCAGCATTATAAGCCTCAGGAATCTATATTCCTTTAACTCTGTCCACTTCAGCTTCTCCAATTTTAACACTCTACTTTATAGATGGCTGTGCTTGAGCCCAAAGCTCTTAAATTTCCTCCATAAATATCTCTCCTTCATGTTTGCCCTTTAAGACACTCTTTAAAACATATCTCTTTTATCAGGCTTCAGATTAACTGCTGTAATATTTCATGTGGTTCATTATCACATGTTTATTGTTGTGAGAGAACCACATTTGGTTCTTAATTATATTAAAACTATTGTATAATACCATCCTCATATTGAGGATACATTCCATTATGTTGTGTGGTACCATCACTATGCTGCATGGGACAGATTTCAAACAGACCTGGCAACTCAAAACCGGGCATCCATGAGGCAGTGTGGGCCACCAGCAGCAGCAGCAGCAGCAGCTTTGTATTCAACCACAATCTGAAATCTCAAGAACTGGTATATCCTCCATTCGACTATTTCCATGAATCTGTGAGAACAAACCCCGTGAGCAAAGACTGAAGACAGTAACGCCAGGAGCAGCATTAGGCTAACCGTAAAATGTGATGCCAACATAGTGAAGCTACAGGATTACTGACATGTCAAATAGCACAAGCAAAATGTTATAGACAGGGCTAGATGATACTATAACCAACAGATCAGGTCCAAGTTCTGCAGCCCTGATGTATCCAGTTGAATGGCAGTGAACAATTAAACAAATATCAAGATGTGGAGACTCCTCATACATCCCCATCCTCAACATGGGGACAAGTTTAACACAATACTGCAAAAAACACGGCTGATATATATGCTTCCAACTTCAGCCAGAAGTGCTTAATAGATGTTGCATCTTGGCCTCCTCCTTGCAGATTCCAGTCGTCAGCTGAGTTGACTTCAATCCACATAAACTCAAAAATATAGCTGAAGGTACTAGATATGGCAAAGGCTATGGGACTGACAACATTGCATTCACCAGAACTAGCCATACCCCTAGCCAAACTGCTGAAGGACAGCTGCAACACTAGCAATTACCTGACATCGTGAAAAACTGCCCTGTTCACCAAAATCAGGGCAAATGCAATCTGGATAATTACCAACAAAAACAGAAACTCAATAGGTCTGGTAGCATCTATGGAAAGAAAGCAGAGTTAATGTTTCGGGTCCAGTGACTCTTCTGTGGATGAGTTAACTCTGCTTTCTTTTCACAGATGCTGCCAGACCTGCTGATTTTAAACCAGAGTCTCGATTAGAGTGGTGCTGGAAAAGCACAGCAGGTCAGGCAGCATCCGAGGAGTAGGAAAATTGACGTTTCGGGCAAAAGCCCTTCATCAGAAATAGAGGCAGAGTGCCTGCAGAGTGGAGAGATAAATGAGGGGGGGGGGGGGGGTGGGGAGAAAGTAGCATAGAGTACAATAGGTGAATGG
>NC_057741.1:22186281-22208889 GCF_004010195.1 Chiloscyllium plagiosum | reverse complement strand
AGTAGATAAAAGTAGATAAAAGTTTTTGATGTTTGAGATGGTGTTGAAATACTGTTTGTTGAGAGTATGAATTCTGAGAATATAGTAAAGGAGGGGTCCTTTGCAATTCTGAAAGTCAGCTGAGGCAGGGCTGACTGTAGAGAGATTAAGTGCTGGCGCATGGCTGCGAGTGTGGAGCGAAGGATCTTGAAGGAGGTTTTGAATCTGTAGTCTGTACTGTTTGTCCTGTCCTGATCTGAACTCTGCTGGTTTAAAGGTGGTCCGGAGTCCGTGTGGGATGAGTTGGTTACGGAGGCAGGCACTGAGAAAGCAAATGTGGCTGTGGTAGCGAGTCTATTTCAGGACATGGTTGAAGAGCTTCACGGCAGAGGAGATGACCTGGGGGTTGTAGTGAGAGAGAGACTCACTGAGATTCTTGTAGAGAGAGGAGGAAAACTTCTTCAAGGCAGGCATCCTTGCAAGAGGATTCCTTGCTGATTTTAAACAGCAATTTCTGGTTTTGTTTCAAATCTCCAGCATCTTCATAATTAACAGAACAGTCGATAAGTAAAGAACAGAAATGTTAATCCTGAATATATATGACTGATAAGCTCTCTGCCACATATGCACTTCACATCACTCACTTGACAAGATTACAGTCCTTATAGGAAACAGGTCATAGTCCAGTTTCCAATAGTTTCACTTGTCGCAACTTTGCTGTGTTATAACATTGAGTGACCATCAGAAAGCACTGCCCACAACCTTCAAATACTTATGAAACACGCAGTTAGGCTGTTTGGCAATTTCTCACCCTCGCCTCACCAAGGCAAATCTTTTATAATCCTCAGATGATGTTCAACCAGCGACTGTCTCCTCTCACATTTCACTCAGTAACTCAGAAGCAGTAGTCTTCTCTGCTGAATACACAAGATGCAGCCTTTTGTTTCAGTGAGATATTCCTTGATCTCATTCTTTCTGCCCAAAATCTCAGAGACGATGCGTCCACTATTTACTCAGCATTTTTGCTTTCAGATGTCAACTTTTTTTTTAAACCTGTTCTAGGTAGGACTCAGCCCATCGTCGTCTTGTTCACCAAGCCAGCAGAACACATAGCAAAACAAATAGCTTCTTTCAAATTCTATTTTATCTGATTTTCCCTCAGTTAAATAGTGGAGGAAAGTCATGTTCTTAGCCTCACATGAAAATTGATATTTGCTACAGAAACTAGATAAAAGTAATCCCAATAGAGTTTCACCTCAACAATAATGGGTGGCTTGGTGGCTCAGTGGTTAGAACTGCCACCTCACAGTGCCAGCGACCCAGGTTTGATTACAGCCTCGGCTGGCTGTCTGTGTGGGGTTCGCACATTCTCCCACTGTCTGCGTGGGCTTGCTGTGATTTCCTCCCACTGTCCAAAGATATGCAGGTTAGGCGGTTTGGCCACTGGAAATATAGGGATAGAGTGGGGGGCGTGTGTCTGGGTGGGATGCTCTTTTGAGGGTTGGTTGGACTTAATGGGGTGAATGGCTTGCTTCCACACTGTAGGGATTCTATAATACACAGAATAAGGGAGATCTCTTGCATTCAGGTAGAGCAATCAAATGCTCATGGCATTTTAGCCTTTATTGCAAGATAATCTTATACAGGACTTTGGTGCAACTATACCTGAAGTATGATGTGTAATTTTGAATACCGTTTTTTTTAAAAAAATACACTTGCATTGGAGGTAGCATTGTGAAGGTTCCTTGAGATGAGAAGATTTCCTACGATGAGAGGTAGAGGAAATTGGGTCTCTGATATTTAGAAGACTAAGAGGTAATATCATTGAAACATTATGAAGGTCGTTGACAGGGTAGATACTGCTTTCCCAGCTGGGGAATGTACTGTTTCATGATAAGGGGCCAATGTTTTAGCTCTGAGACAGGGACATACTTTTTCACTTGAGGGGTTGTGAATCTTCGAAATTTCTTATCACAGAATGATGTTGGGGTCAAGTGATAAGGTAGTACTGTAGCAAGAGTTCAGTTAACTGAGTTGGCCAAATGATTGGTGTGGAATGCAGAATGATGACAAGAACACTGGTTCAATCCTGATGTCAGCAGTGGTCATTCGTGGCTTGTGTACCTTGAATTGTCCTGCCTCTATGATCCTACATAGGTTATAGTTAAACGTTCAGTTAGTCCAGAGGATCGTGGACAACCCACATTGGCATCTTTAATGCCAAGATAGATATTTGGTCTCACAAAATAAAGGGATAAGATGAGCAGACAAGAAATGGAAATAAAGCCTGAGAGTAGCCATGACCAAATGCAATACCAAAGTACAATTCACAGATTTACAAAAGAAAGAAAAAAACAGAAATAATTGTGGATGCTGGAAATCAGAAACACAAACAGAAGTTGCTGGGATAAAAAACACAGCACATCTGGCTGAATATGTGCAGAATTAACATTTTAGGTCTAGTGATTTTTCTTCAGAACTCTGATGCTGCTTGACCTGCTGAGTTTTTTCAGCAATTTCAGTTTGTGTTCGCACATTCACTCTAGCTCCTGTCTCTTATGCTCTTATCTTCAGTGAGATTATCTACCATCTATTACTTTCATTACACCTAGCAAAGTGTTCTGCAGATTCTTGAGTTTAGTTGAATAAAATTATACTGTTCAATTAGCTTACAAGTATCTGAAGAAAGCATCGGTGGTAACACCCTTTCACTAAATATTCAACAACAATGATTTATATACCGTATATACTCGAGTAATAGTCAAATTATTTTAAGACTACAATTTAAGATTAAATTTATGAGGTCAATTATTACACAGATACTACTTTTGAGGGGCTGAAATTCATGCCCATTAAAATTCATGCCATTTTATGAGCAGAAGCCTAATTGATTTCTAAACGAAAAAAAAGCAATGAATTATGATATTTAGTAGATAAAGACAACAGAAACAAAAATGAATTACCAGTAGTCAGCTTTTATTTAGACACACAAGAAGTAGAAATATTATACGGCTTTAAATCACAATTACTGGCACATTACATCTTAAATTAAACATGTCAAATACAAAAGCTCATTAAACTCCTGTAAAATCACACTGTTTGACACCTTTGGCACTAAATAAAGCTTAATAATCATGAGAATGAATGATATCATTGTATGGATCCTCTTCATCCTTGCTGTCTGTAGTCAGCAGTAGCACATCATCTGCTGCTTCTTCATCTATGTCATCCCATAGATAATCATCCACTGTACCATCCAATGCGTTTGAAATTCCATTTTTTGGATGATTTGAAAATGCTGTCAGCTTTCATTTTATGTCATGAATCAACAATCCATTCACAGATCAGTGGTAGTGATGGAGCCTGCATACTGCCTCCTTTCGTGAATCTTTTTTCTCCATCACACATCCAATTATTTCACTTCATTCTCATCATGTCCTTAAATGGCTTATTGACACCAACATCGATAGGTTGCAAAACACTTGTAAGTCTGCTGAGAATTATAGCTATGTCAGCATTGTGTGATCAGATGTTACCAACAAAGTTACTCCCTAGATGTGATCTAAACTGGTTGCAGACGAGCAAACTCTTTTTCTTGCTTAGTCCATCAAGTTGTAAATTCTAAACTTCCTTTATCCATTTTCTACATCCACCTTCATCCATCCAGCTTTGTGGATGACAATTCCTTTTGGAAACTTTTCCTTTGGCAAAGATTTTCTTTTAAAACAGCCATTGGTTTTAACCTAGTGCTATCAGCCATACAAGAGAGAACTAAAAAGCAAACCGACTCATCTCATGACGAGTGGTTCTCACCAATACTGTTTTTTCTTCCTCCTATTTGATTCACAGTTTGATTCTCTGGCATGTCAAGAGTAATAGGTGTTTTGTCCATGTTTCCAATGCATGATAACTTGTAGCGTTCCTTCTGTCAATTTCTGATTACAAACTAGCGAAACTGTAAGATCTTATCTTCTAGGTCAGCAGGCAGTTTTTGTGCAATCATAGTCCTCTGCCAAAGTACTGAGTCATGATTGCTCATGAACTTTGTGCACCATCCAGCACTTGCCTTAAACTCGAAATTCTATCCTTCTATGATTCGTTTCAAGCATGGATTCAGTTGGCTTCACAACTAACACGTTTTCCATTTTGACAATGTTCACGTACCCACTCAGCAACTTTATTCCCCAATTGTGGCCTCTTGCTATGTTTACCTCTGTTGGCACACTTTCGTTTTAGCATTGGACCAACTTCAGACAATGTCTTTCTCCAGTATCTCACAAGCTTATCCAAAATACAAAATTGTCTTGCTGCTACATGTTACATGTCTTCTCCGCAACTTCAATAACTTTCAGTTTAAACACTGCTGTATATTTTTTGTTTTCTCTGGAGGGCATTTTTACACAAAATGAAGAAATTTCAAAACCTCAACCAGGTATATGACTATTCCACGAGGGTGGTTGTCATCTGACTCTTTCATGTTGAATTAGTGCGAATTGTATATCAAATCAAATATCATTTAAAAAATTCATGTTCTCACCATAACATTTGTGTACAGGATATTACCTTGACTCTCAAATGTTGATCTGTTATCTGTGAAGAACTTGGGGTGACTTTTACACAAGATATATGTAAAATTCCAGATCTTTTGACTAAAAATAGGAGGTCGACTTTTACAATAGATCAATTATTACTTAAGTATATAGGGTTTGTCAATTGTTAAACAGTGCCATTTTTATTAGAATCATAGGATCCCTACATTTCAGATAGAGGCCATTCGGCCCATCAGGTCAACACTGACCCTCTGAAGAGCATTCCACCTAGCCCCAGTTCTCCCACCCTATCCCTTGGAACCCCACATTTATCACAGCTAACCCACCTAACCTGCACAACTATGGGCAATTTAGCATGGCCAATCAACTTAATCTACACATTTGGGAGGAAACCAGAGTGCCCAGAGGAAACCCACACAGACACAGGGAAAATGTACAAATTCCACCCAGTCATTCAACCCAGGTCCCTTGTGCTGTGACGCAGCAGTGTATGCAAATTACAGCAGCTTTTAAGGAAATTGTAAGTTTCTGTGCTTTATTTTGACTACAAAATTATTTTGAGAACAGTCAATACTGCAACTCGCTGAAGATTTAAGGCACATTTTTATTAGTGTTCCAGGAAGGCAGATGGAGTTTAATTTAGATACATGTGAAGTGCTGCATTTTGGAAAAACAAATCAGAGTAGGACTTAATGGTCCTGGGAGTGTTGCTGAACAAAGAGACCATGGAATGCAGGTTCATTGAAAGTGGAGTTTCAGGTTAATAGTACAGTGAAAGAGGATTTTGGTATGTTTTCCTTTATTGGTCAAAGCATTGATATACACGTTGGGAGATCATGTTACGGATGTACAGGACATTGGTTAGGCCACTTTTGGAATATTGTATGCAATTCCGGTCTCCCTCCTATTCGAAGGATGCTGTGAAACATGAAAGAGTTCAGAAAAGATTTACAAGGATGTTGCCAGGGTTGGAGAATTTGAGCTATACGGAGATGCTGATTAGGCCAGGGCTCTTTTCCCTGGAATGTTGGAGGGTGACCTTATAGAGATTTATAAAATCATGAAGGGCATGGATAGGGAAATAGACAAGATGGGACAGCACGGTGGCTCAGTGGTGAGCACTGCTGCCTCACAGTGCCAGGGACCCGGGTTCAATTCCCGCATTGGGCAACTCTCTGTGTGGAGTTTGCACATTCTCCCCATGTCTGCGTGAGTTTCCTCGGGGTGCTCCGGTTTCCTCCCAAAGTCCAAAGGTTAGGTGAATTGGCCATGCCAAATTGCCTGTAGTGTTAGGTGCATTAGTTAGGGGAATAGGTCTGGGTGGGTTGCTCTTCAGTGTGGACTTGTTGGGCTGAAGGGCCTGTTTCCACACTGTAGGTAATCTAATCTTTTCCCTGGAGTGGGGGAGTCCAAAACTAGAGGGCATAGGTTTAGGATGAGAGGGGAACAATTTGAAAGGAACCCAAGGGGCAACGTTTTCACACAGAGGGTGGTGCATGTACGGAACTCGCTGCGAGAGAAGGTGGTGGAGGCTGATAAAATTACAACATTTAAAAGGTATCTGGATAGGTATATGAATAGGAAGGGTTTAGAGGGATATGGGCCAAGTGCTGGCAAATGGGACTAGATTAGGTTAGGATATTTGGTCGGTATGGACGAGTTGGAATAAAGGGTCTGTTTCACGCTGTATAATTCTATGACTCTATGACTCTAAGTGGAGCTATAGTTAAGCAGATGGAAGCTACTTGTGGTTAGGTTGTAAACTGCATCTTGCAAATTTCATTACGTTGTAAAAGAATTCTTCACTCTCATCAGATTGTGGTCAGCTCAGCACAGAAAAATCTGAACATCAACTGGGTAGCAAAGGGCTGTTTTTGGTTAGACCAGTCTGAACAAAACTTGAGTACACAAGATGCCTTTTGTCTTAGTGAGATATTCTTTGCTCTCTCACGCTTCCTGTCCAAAATCCAGGAGGCAATGTGACCGCTATCTACCCAACATTTTTGCTTTCAGATATTAATTTTTTTTAATGTGTTCTCAGTAGGACTCAGCCCATAGTCTCCACATTCACTAAGCCACAACCTTGCTATCTGGTAGAACACACAAAAAAAATCAAATGGCTTATTTCAAAATTCTATTTTACCTGATTTTCCCTCAGTTACATAGTAGAAGAAAGTCAAGTTCCTGTGCTCACAAGAAAATTGAGATTTGGTAAAGAAACTAAAATGTTCTTCATATTTATATAAACAATTTGGATGTGAACATATGAGGTATTGTTAGTAAGTTTGCAGATGACACATCACCTCCAATTTTGGTGGACAGTGAAGAACGTTACTTCGGAGTACAACGGGATCTTGATTAGATGAGCGGTGGAGGCTGGGACAAATACAGCATTTAAAAGGCATCTGGATGGGTGTATGAATAGCAAGGGTTTAGAGGGATATGGGCCAAGTGCTGGCGAATGTAACTAGATTAGGTTAGGAAATCTGGTTAGGAAATGGAGTTGGACTGAAGGGTCTGTTTCTGTGCTGTACATCTCTATGACTCTCTCCAGGACCAAAGTCCAGCCTCGTTTTGTGCTTTACATTGCATTAACAAAGGTCTGAGTTGACTTTATTTGTAGCATTTTTGATGGAAAGGGGGCTTGGGACAAAGGCTTCTATCTAATCAGTCTCAGTCTTTCCATATAAAGCCAGAGTTCCTGTTACCAAGATAGGAAAAATATTAAAGGATTGGGAGTGAAGTTTTTATTTGCTTTATCATCAGACAATATGGGATCACAATGTTGTGTGTTATTTTAGTACAGAGAAATTGCAATACGGATTTGGTTAGTCTCTAGTCATTCATTTGTTAAAATGAAGTTAACTGCAATTCAGTAATTAGTAATTTTAGCTTGTTATATTCGAGAATCAAGTTCCATTTTATCCATTCCAGGGCATATCGTAATAAACTGAAAACAATTGGTTGATGCACTGTTAGCATGTTCAACTAATTATTGATAGTTCAGGAAAATCTAATTGCTGTTAGATTGGTTCATTTATTTTGTTAACCTGTCACTGTTTCTATTGTTTGTGACATTATTAAACTTGACACAAATATTTGCATGCTTTTAGTAAACATAATCTGCACAAATCACATCATATTTCTTTATGTTGTCAAGAAGTTTAGCATGTTTAACTGTTTACAAATCCATTATCAAGTAAATAAAATGGATTGACTACTTTAAAAACTGGGATAATAAGAAAAATATTCCTAGAAATGGAAAAATGGACAAAGTACATACTTAAATCTATAAATTACATGTGACAAATTTATATATGACTAAAAAGACACAAAGTTGAAGCTTATCATCTTGCACTCATCAAGAAATGCAAGAAAACAAATCTTTTAGCAATGTGTGAGTTCCCAACTGTTAAATATTATTTATAACACATCTATTGTAGCAACATCATATGTAGGAGATAATGAGGTCCATATCCAAGAGATACATTGATGTTTCTTGATGCGGACATTCACTGTTAAGTGATTACCTGTTAACAAACTTAAATGATTATCAAAGAATATTTTAGTCCAAGGGAGGCAAGGAGTATGTAATAGAAACCAGAAATTAAGTCAAATTCCTATAGAACAGAGGAATTCAGTTGCTTTAAAAATATACTCGATCCCTCCTCGTAACCTCGTGATCTTTCACAATGCTTCTTGAACACACCACCTATTGGGAATGGGGTTGGGGAATTTGGGAGAGGTGGGGTGTCTTATTCCACTAATAAAATGTACCAAATTTGTTCAAGTATACTAAAAAGCAGTAAAGACTGGTTCTTATTCAGATCAAATATATATCACAGTTGAAAAAAAACCCCAAACAAATGTAAATAATAGAAAGTAAAATAAGGTTTGAAGGAAACTGAGTGGTCAACCCAATCTTATTTTAACCTAACCTGTCCAGCCAGAACTAACTCCCAAAATACAGCTTGCACATTTTGTTTAACACAACAAATCAAAGCAAGCATATAGCACATAATTTTATGTAGTGAATGTTGCCATGAACAAGTCATTCTGAATTCTGCCTGTCATCACAATCAGTTAACATTTACTTTAGTTTCACAACAGCATGTGACTGAGTTCACAAGGATGAATTATGCAACAACATAATTAAATCTCGATGTAAATTTTCTCAAGAATTGATGACAATAGCTTCAGACTGGAAATACAGAAGTTTGGGTCAATTAGGTCCTTAACAAGCTCAGTTTCCTGTTAATTTGTCCCCCTAAAGTTTATGGAGATTGGGTGAGGAGTGGACATGAAGGCAGTGGCTCAATCTCCTAGCAAAATTCATGTACCCTTCCAACACATTGCTTCAGATCTCTTAATTAAACTTAATTTGCTATGCATCTAACCATTTCAATATTCTACCCTTGCTCCTAAAATTGTTAAATTTGATAGTTGGTATTATTGGTAAACTTTGAAAATATGTCCCTCAATATGGAAGTCCAGAACTATAATACATATCCAAATCAGCAGTGGCACTAATACTGACTCCTGGGAGAAAACCACAAACCTCTGCTTTCCGTCTCTTCTCTTTAATTCTATCAACTCCAAATTTGCTAACAATTCTGTTTATCAACCATTATTTAGAAGTCCTGATACATTACATCAATTGCATTTCTCTCCATTCCTTCATCAAATAATCCTATCATGTTTGCCAGATACAAGTTGCCTTTAATAAAATCATATTGACTACAAAGTATTAACTCAGATTTTCCTGTGATAATTAATTTTGTTCTGGATTTATGGTCTCTAGATGCTTCACTGACATTACACTGACTGGCCCAGTTAAAAGAAATATCCTTCCTCTTTTTTTGAATAGGGCTGTAGTTCCTAATTCATAAAATTGCCCAAGGCTGAGAAACTGATACCTATACAAACATACAGGCAGTGCATTTTAAAATCAGCTCTACTACAAATATGATTCCCATAAAGAAGCATGAACATCATATTAGCCCTCATTATAAATGACAGTGCAGAGATTTGTAATGCTCACTACAAATAGTATAATCCCTAATGGATCACCTGCTCACTCTTTTAAATGGCCATTAAATCCTTTGGGTTGCTGAATGACTTGAAGAAACAATTTAAAAAGGTCGCTGTGAATCTGCCATCAGTTAGCTAGAAAATATACCTATCAGTTATTTAATGTGATAATCATTTACATTTTAAAATATAACTTGATGTATCTGGAATTATTACAATCAGGCAAACATTCTATAATAATCTACACCATGTACAATATTAATAATTGCTTATTCATAAATAATGCACGTTTCAAATTGCAATCTTTTTAGATTCAAGTTTTCTCTTGGTAGGGAGCAGTTTAGCCTATTAAAACCCCTTTGTTGATAGTGTTCTAATCATTGAATTTTGATGGGTTAAAAAAAAGTGTAAGTAGTTTATCAATAACGATGTTCATTCAGAAGTATCTTCCTCTAAACGTCCATTTGCTGACATTAACATTGTCTTCTGAGACAGTGATTCACTTCCAATTTGACTAAGAATAACAAGTGGGAAATTATGATTTTTTAATTTACAATGATCACAGGGGAGACGCAATGTGGCCACTCTAAGATTGTGCAAAGTGTGGTGTTTGTGTTTTCAAATATTTTCTGGGTCTGTAGAGTGTAAAAGGGGCTCAAATTGCTTTTAGTAGGGAAATGTGCCCTGTCTGTCAGGTGAGAGAGAGTAGGGAGAATTCGAATGTTCCTGGAGACTGTGTGTGTTTGGTTGCGATTCCTATCAGACCACATGGATCAGTTGGAATGGCAGTTAGAGGTAATGAGGAATTTACAGTTGTGAGGTGGTGTGATAGAAGGTAGTTTCAGGAAGATGGAGACACTACATATACAGTCAAACAGATGGTTGACTGCTAGAAAAGGTAGAAGTAGCAGCCAGGTACTGCAGGAGTCTCCTATGGCTATCCCCATCTCAAACAAGAACTATATGCCATTTCAAGTACTTTGGGCGGCGGGGGGTTGGTCCCTCTGAGGCATATGGCACTGACAGTCAGGTTTCTGGTGCCTTGATTAGCTCTAATGTAATGAGGAGTATGTCAGGTTCCAAGTGATTGAATATAATAGGGGGCTCTCTAGTCTGGGACATAGATACGTTCCTGCAGCTGCCGGTGAGAAATCAGGATAGTGTGTTGCCTCTCTTGTGTCAGGGTTGAGGATGTCTCAGAGAGGATGTGGAATATTCTGAAAAAGGGAGAAGAGTGACCAGTAGGGTCGTCATGCACGAATGACAGGGAGAAAAAGGAATGAGGTTCTATCGAGAAAATAGAGGAAATTAGGCAGGAGGTTAAAACATATGTCCTCGAGGGTAGCAATATCGAGACTATTACTGGTGTCATGCACCAATGTGTGTGGGAATAGGAGAATAGACCAGATGAATGAGTGGCTGGTGTGTATGGCAACAGTTCACATTTTTGGACTATTGGGATCTCTTTAAGGGTAGAAATTACCTGCTTAAGAGGGACGTAGCCCATCTGAATTGGAAAGGGAACAATATCCTTGTAGGGAGATTTGCCAGTACTACTCGGGAGGCTTTAAACTAGTAAGAGGGTGAGGATGGGAACCAGTTTGATAGAAAAGAGAAAAAGCTGAAGCTGCTACAGTAGATGAAGGGAGCAAGTCAAATAGTCAAGGCACATGAGAGCTTGGCAGAGAACGAGGTAAGACTGACAAATTAAACTGCATTTACTTCAATGCAAGAGACCTGACAGGTACTTAGGGTATTTCTGGGAGATTGTTTAGTAAACTATATGGGTGGAACTGAGAAATAAGGAAGGGATGATCACCTTATTGGGATTGCACTATCGCAGCACCAAACCCCCCGCCCCCGCCCCCCCAAAAACCGTCAGCAGGAAATTGAGAAGCAAATATGTAAGGAGATCTCAGATATTTGCAAGAATAATAGGGTTGTAATGATAGGGAATGTTAACTTTTCAAACACAGACTGGGACTGTTATAGTGTTAATGGCGTAAATAGGGAAGAATTTAAGTCTATACAAGAAAATTTTCTTATTCAATATGTGAGTGAGAGAAGTAGCAAAACTGAACTTTCTTTTTGGAAATATGGCATAGCAAATGACTGAAGTGGCAGTGGAGGAGCACTTTTGGACAAGTGATCACAATTCTAAATATTTTAATATTTTTAAAAGGGTAAAACTGATATATAAAAAAGTTAACTTTCTAAATTGGAGTATGGGACTGTATTGAAGATTCCTTCGCTTTCTAGTTTTCTGATTTCTGCCGTTACTTTTGACCATAAGGCAAACAGCACCAGGCTGACCTTGCAGAATCATGGAATTGCTTCATGGTCAATATGCATGGTGGCTTTGGCAGTCCTCAGACCTTCCTGAAAAATTTCTGTGTATTTAATTAGGACTTCACTCAGGCAACCATTTTCTAATTGAAAAATATTGAACTATTCTCAGTGAACTTTTCTCAACCAATTTCGTCCCATCAAGTTTGGGCCTGAGCCTTTTATGACAACCAGGTGTAAGTGAACCAGCGGCTTTTCATAAGAGACCGCAACCAAAGATGTACCCTTTATCTGTAAGGGTTTATGGGTATAGGTTCTCGGTCTAGCCGAGGTCTTGAGCAAACTGAAGGATGGAGTACAGAATGAATTTTATTAAAGACTGGTTTTGCAAACACTGAAAGGCCGTGGTAGTACTGACCTCCATTCAAACTAGGTTACCAGAACCAGACGTTTATTTTGATCGGTTCTGATTTGGATGCTGCTAAGCAGTTTAACAGTTCTGAACCAGATGTAGGTGGACTTTGCAGTGTGTGCACTCTCCTGTATACCAGCCTGTGTTCTCTTACTCAATTTAGGCCTCATTTCCTAGCTAGAGTCCGCATACCAGCAGCAATTGCAACAGCTTGTCAGCCCAGATCCTGAAGAAAACGTTAACTTTTTGACAAGGCTTGGCTTTGTCTTTGGGGTTTTGTTGTGAGCTAACCTAGGGGACCTTCCATTCAGGATATGTCCTGAGTGAGGCTATACAATTGACTTCACTCAGTGTATTCCCCAAGCTCAGTCTGACTGGTAAGGGTGTCCATTTCCATTGGAATACCCTTTAGCTCATATGCTCCACTTGCTGCATTTTCCAATGATAAAGCCAGCTGTAGTGCCTGTTTGAAGTCCAGTTGGGCTTCAGTTAGTTTGCATGGTTACATAATTAAACCCACATACTAAACAGTCTTTCAGCATCTCATTAAGGGTGAAACCAAAGTGATATGGCTCTGACAGTCCTCTTAAACTAATCAAAAATCCCAATACTTATTCCCCCAGCTCTTGGATTGCTAAGTAAAACCAATAGAGTCTCAGAATTAGCGAAGGCTTGGGGTTGTAATATTTCGTAACTAAATCCATCAATTCTTGCAAGATTTTAGATCTGGTGCCTCAGGGACAGTTAGGCTCCTAAAACTGAAAAACCAGTGGATCCACAAAATGTCAGGAGAGTTAATCATTGCTTTTCATCTACTCCAATGTCATTTGCCCAGAAAATAAAAATGCATTCTTTGCACATATTGGGCCCAGTTTTCAACGGCAGGATCAAATGGGGTAGGTCATGCTTCCCACATAATGACATGATGCCAAAAATGCTTACCCCAACTCAAAAATGACTGTAGCAACTGAATTTCTTCAGGAACATGCTTTACTCCATTGAAATAACTCCAAAGGTTACTACTCCATCACCAAGTTACACTTTATTTACATGTGGAAAGTCCTTGACACTGATCCAGCTCCCTCAGAGCCATATCTCAGAGTGACAAGATGTCTGACACTCCTGTTTTTATCTGTCAGCCAGGGCTCCTAGTTTAGACAAGATTAACAGCCCCAATCAGGGAACTCTTATTCTATGCATCCACCTGGCTGACATCATTACAACCACTACAATCTGATTAAGTATTTCAATGGAATAAAATAATGTCAATTCTTCTTTTTGTTGATTGTAACTATATTATAAGAATAAAGTGTGTTCTGATTAAAGCTTATCCAAATGCCAGACTACTCAGACTTCTTGGCATCATGGTAGCCTACAAACTCATCAACACACTAAAACAGCAATTAATGAACTTGAATGACCATATACAGACAACAAGCAAAACCAATGTCATTTACAAAATACCATGCACGAATTGTAACAAACACTACATTGGACAAACGGCAGAAAACTAGCCACCAGGATACCTGCACATCAACTAGCCACAAAAAGACATGACCCACTCTCACTAGTATCCTTACATAAGGATGAGGAAGGACGCCATTTTGGCTGGGACAACGCATCCATCCTAGGTCAAGCCAAACAGAGGCATGCATGAGAATTCCTAGAAGCATGGCATTCCAACCAGAACTCTATCAACAAACACTTGGACTTGGATCCCATTTACCACCCCCTGAAAAAAAAGCAGGAAAATGACATCACCACAGGAAATGATGTCACCAACCCAAGGAAACCTAATCACAAAGAAAAAGCAAGCCATACCACCAGTGCTTCACTGGAGACTCACTGATGATGTTACTTAGTATAGTGATGAAACATCTGAAAACGAACCTTCCAGCTGAGCAAGCAAACTTATATCCAGTTTATCTAAATTAGATCTGTAACACAGTGCCTTATACCTACCCTTTCTAAAATATATATATAAACTAGTGTCCGGAGTATCTCCATAACATACTTTGGTGGGATCTGGTCTGGTCCATGACACAGTTGAAGAACAACCAGAGGACCCACTAATTGGAAGGTCAGGCTTGCACCATGAAAACAATCCTGGAGCAGAGACTAATGTGGTAAGATTACTCTCAGTGTCAGTAATGGCTAGCGAGGGAATTCCAGAACCTTAGAGGCTAGAAGTCATAGCCATGAACAATTAAACCAGATATCAAGAAGCCATAATTAGATGAAAGTCAATATCTCAGAGTTGTAGCACTGGAAGAGATTACATAGGTCAGGAGCAACAGGTCCAAGGGTAGATTTGAAAACCAAAGTATTTCAAATTGAAGCATTGCTTAACTGGGCAAAAATTTAAACTTTTGCTGGCCTAAATTTGTTCCCAGTCCAAGCAAAAACATTCTCGATGATCTCAAGCTTATGAAAGATAGATTGCTGGAATGGAGTCAAGAATGTATTGGAACAGTTGGTTTTCAAGGAATCAAACCACAAATGCTGTTTTCAGCAACAGAAGAGCTGAGGCAGAGGTGATACTGGGTGATGTCACTGGGGTGTAAACAGGCAATATTAGTGATGCCACAAATATATTTAATGTACATAATTCAGAAAGACAGAAAAGTATTTTATTCTAATTTCTTTTATAATTATAAATATTAATTTGATAAGTATAGTTTTATTTTAAATGGAAAATTAATTGAATTCCTTTTTATAAATATTTGATTATTAATAACTGAAGTTTTGCATATCACAAGAATATTAACTTTTCTCCTTTTGACATAGATTCCCTTGCTCATGTTTTAATAAATCCTCCTTCTTTCTGTTCATCAATTGGTCAACAGTCACACAATCTCAATGGTAAAAGCTTGCAGGCCTCCCAAAAATGAAGTGTTAATCTCCCAGTCATATCACACATTGCCTGTTGTTTTTCTGAAAAAGTTCTCACCGGACAGTGGGTCTTTTTCCTTGGATGGTGAAAGCTAACACGAGGGGACATAGCTTAAAATTGAGGGGTGATAGATTTAGGACAGATATCAGGGGTAGTTTCTTTACTCAGAGAGTAGTAGGGGGCATGGAACAGCCTGCCTGGAACAGTAGTAGACTCACCACGGGCACTAGACATACATATGGATAATAATGGAACCGTGTAGGTTAGATGGGTGTCAGATTAATTTCACAGGTAGGAGCAACATCGAGGGCCGAAGGGCCTGTACTATGTTATAACGTTCTACGTTCTACTAGACTGCAGTTGAGCTGCACACCTCAACCCTTCACCCACTCATTCTAATCTGCAATTGGTCAGCTATGGCTTTTAAATTCTGAGCCAAGGCTTACGCACTCTCTACCTCATTTCCTGGTCTTTAAAGTCCACTCTCTCTCCAGTTATTTTCCTGCCCTTTAATGTCACACTCAAACCTTTGGTCATCAATTATAGCACCTTTGGTCTAACTGTCCAAACTATTCACAACCACCAATCTAACTTCAGAACTTGCCTTCCCACCAATTTTGTTTTAATCCTTGGGCAGTCCTACTCCTCAGTGCAATATTCAGAAATAGGTGCTCAAAACGCTAAAAATGGTACCAAAAGATGTTAAAACATTAATGAACTTCGGTTAAAAGTTAAAAAAAAATTAAATATTATTAAGGCCACTTGTACATTAATTGGAAATGCTGGGCATGTTCATTATATAAAAAAAATTTGTAACTGTACTTGGAAAGACTTTGACTGGGAACTCAGCCAGAATTTCAGCAAGACAGGAATTTTGTCTACCCTAATGATTCAGCTCCGATCTCAGATTTTCCAGAGTTAGAGCAATTTAAACACTGCCATGTACTCTCGGCTGAATTTCCACCTTGTTGCCGCAGAATGACTAAATGAATCATTCGATATCCAGATCCACATCATTATTAAAGTGTGTTATTGATTTACACCAGAGGAAGAGAGTTTCTAGGCAGTGCAAGAGCTTCTCCACTGAACAAAGGCAAAAATACACATATTTGCTTTCAGCCCACCTTGCTTGTCACTAACAAATCATATTATTAATTAGTTACAAAAACACCAAAACTGATTTTTCATGTGACTGTGTCATCAGTGCATAGATAGCTCAATGCTTACTCATGGTCTCATCATGTTTACAGGATCCCCTTATCAATTATCTTTGAGTCTTCACAATGCATCTTATTCAGCCACATGCCAGACAGTACTCCCTTGCTGATAACAGTGGTTCTCCTCAAACTGCCTTAGACTGAACTTTCACAGGAATATAGTTAAAAGCCATAATGGTTGTATGTTTAAAACTCCATTTCAAGCTTGATAAATGGCTACACCTGGTTAGATTAATTCTGTATAGAATAAAATACATGGCTATGTTTTCGCTATAGTACACAATATGTTACTTTAGGTAGCTCACCCTGGTGTTCTTCACAAGTATCGACATCTGTTCCTGTGTAACAGAGCCCATTCTGTGCATTGCACAGATCCTTTGCATGTTACCTTTATCAAATTACCTTGGATATACTCTGTGTGTGAAGACATCTATTTACTCTGGCTTATACTTTGACTTGAAACAGTAGCCTGTACAAGCTGCTAACATCTGCAGCTAAAAATCTTCCTCATCTTTTTTTTAATCAACCAAGGACCACTTTGAGCCATTTTATGCTGTTCAGTCATGGGGAATGGCTAAACGCACTTTGAAACTTGCCTGGAAGAGTTACCAGCAGTCGAAGACCTACTGCAACCATGTGTGTACTTGGTCATTTATAGAGCAGGCCACATATTTGCTCTTTTTTAAAACATTGCTCCAACTATGCAAATGGAACCCTATGAATATGTGAAGTATTTCCATAATTTGGAATGTATCCGCCATGTTTTATAACTCCTGTCACTTCTGTGAAAAAAGTTAAAAATAAAAGAAACATCTTCTCATTGCAGTTGTGGTTATGCCAAAGTCAGGTACATCATCACTTAAAGTTCTACTTTTTAGGTATATCACCTAGAAAGCTTTTAATTCTCTTTTAAATGGGCAACCAAGCAATCCCACGACCATGGATCAAATTAAGTTTCTGAAATGCTTCTACATCCAGCTCTGAATGGTAGTGACCAGTAAAACATTTAAAGGAAAAATGCAGCTCCACACTTCATGGTAAGGTCCTGGGAAATGTTGCTGAACAAAGAGACCTTGGAGCATAGGTTCAAAGTGGAGTTGCAGGTAGACAGGGTAGTAAAGAAGGCGCTTGACACACTTGCCTTGATTGGTCAGTGCTTTCAGTATAGGAGTTGAAACGTTATGTTGCAGCTGTACAGCACATTGGTTAGGCCACTTTTAGAATATTGCGTTCAATTCTGATCTCCCTGTTGTGAAACTCGAAAGGGTTCAGTAAAGATTCACAACAATGTAGCCAGCGTTGGAGGGTTTGAGCATGAGTGTCGGAGGCCGAGGGGTAACCTTACAGAGATTTATAAAATCATGAGGGACATGGCTAGGTTCAAGGTCTTTTCCTCAGGGGAGGCAAGTTCAAAACAAGAAGGCATAAGCTTAAGGAGAGATGGGAAATATTTAAAAGGGACTTAGGGTGCACCTTTTTACTGCAGTGGGTAGTGAGTGTATGGAATGAGCTATTCCAGTTACAGCTAAAACAGGGGCATATACCCAAAAAATTAATAAAATTGTCCAGCTATGTATTGCCACAAAAAGCAGTACACAGCCAATTACCACTCATGAGTTGGGTGATGTATTGTTGCTGCAACATGTGGAAGCTGCTGAATACTAATGCATAATCTGTAGTAAGAGTTTGCAGGTCAAAGAAATTTGGATCTGAGTTGAGGAGCTGGAATCAGAGTTGCAGACATTACATGGAAAAAGGGACACTGTCCTAAAGAGCAGTAACAACCTGCAGAATAGGTAGTTCAAAATCGGTCAGTGATCAGGGTTAGAGGGGTGTTGCTGCAGTGAGGCAGGAATGAGGACCAGGAGGTTACAATTGAGTCCCTGCAATTGTGCAACAGTGACAAAGTTCTTGCAAGCTGTGCAGATCAGAGTTGGAATAAGAGGGAGCATGAGCAAACTGACGACAGCACCTTGGCACAGGGAGCCGTTCAATTAGGTATAAGCAATAAGAATGTAGTTGTGTAGGGAACAGTATGATTAGTTGCCTGCAGTCTTGTGCATGATTCCGGAAGATTGTTTTGCCTGCCTCATGCCAGGGTTAAGGATATCTCATCGTTGCAGAAGAACTTGAAGAGGGAGGGAATGGATCCAGCGATCATTGTCCAAATTGATACCAATGACATTGGTAGGATTAGAAAGGAGGTTCTGCTGAAGGATACTCAATAGTTCAGAACGTAAAAGCTAAGAGATTTTGCTAAAAATTATACAAAGTCAGAACACAGCTGGAATATTGTGAAACATTTGGGTTCCTCATCTGAGGAAAGGTATACTGGCATCAGAGGCAACTGAGAAGGTTCACTAGACTGAATCAAGGTATGGGCGGATTGTCTTATGAGGAGAGATTGGGTAGGATGACAAGGATGGGCTTGCACTCATTGAAATGGAGTAGAATTAAAGGCGACCTCATTGAAACATAACAAAATTCTTAGTGAGCTTGACAGTGCAGATATACAAAGGTTATTTCCTTCTGGGGGAAGAGTCTAAGTGCGTTTGGACAGATGCATGAGTCGGTGGGAAGCAAAGGGATACAGATGCTTAGGAACTGGGCGATAGGTTTAGACAGTGGATTTGGATCAGCTCAGGCTTGGAGGGCCGAAGGGCCTGTTCCTGGGCTGTAAATTTTCTTTGTTCTAGGACCATTTGATGTTATCTCAGAATAAGAAGTGGTTATTTAATTGAGTTGAGGACGATCAGATTAGCCATGATCTCATTGAATTTCATAGCAAACTCAATGAGCTGAATGGCCAATTGTCTTAAGAGGGGAGATTGGCTAAGATGGGCAGGATGGGCTTATTGGTCTTTCTACTCCCTGTCATCAACAGCGATGGAAGGTGCCATTGACATTGCTATCAAGCAGCATTTATTCTGCAGGATTTTGCTCATATTTGCTCAGTTTGGGTTAAGAGCCGCATTACATGAATTATGGAGACAAATGTGAGAATAAAAAACAAAATCACAAATAGAATACACTGCCTGGAGGTGTTCAAGGGGACATTTGATGATTATTTAAATACAAAACATGCTGGACTATAGGAAGCAGCAAGAGACATATCAAATTGTAAATGTTCACAGAACCAGCACTGACACGATGGGCAGAATAACATTCTACTGCATCATAAAAATTCTGTTCAGCAATTTAAAAAAAGGTTATCTATAATTTAATAAAATATGGTCAGAATCTGTTTGGGAGCAATGGATATAGTCAACAGACATTGATTGATGGGCTATCATTAACTCCAAACAGTAGAGGTAGCATGGACATGGTATAAATCAGATGAGAGTAGCGTGTAGCATATGCAACACCATTATCACAGATGACTTCAATCTGAATATAAAATGTGTAAACTAACTAAGCATGAAAGGTGTGGAAGATGAGTTTCTGGAGTGCCTTGGGGATGGGTTTCAAAGCAGCATTTTGAAGAGCAGATTAGAGAACAAATTTATTTGGCTTAATATTATTAATGGTGGTTTTCATTATCATCTTGTTTAAAAGAAACTTTAGGGATTAGTGACCACAATATATCAGAAATTTATATTATGTTTGAAGGTGCCATAGTTCAATCTGAAGTAAAGGTCATGGAACTGTACAGCACAGAAACAGATCCTTTGGTCCAACTCACCCACGTCAGCCAGATATCCTAAATTTATCTAGTCCCATTTGTCAGCATTTGGCACATACCCCTCTAAACTCTTCCTATTCATGTATTCATCCAAACGCCTTTAAAGATTGTAATTGTACCAGCCTCCACTACTTCCTCTAGCAGCTCATTCCATGCACACACCACCTTCTGCATGAAAAGGTTGCCCCTTTGATCTCTTTTAAATCTTTCTCCTCTCACCTTAAGCCTAGCCCTGTCGTTTGGACTCTACTATCCTGGGATAAAGACCTTGGCTATTCACATTATTCATGTCCCTCATGATTTAATAAACCTTTATAAGGTCTCCCTTTGACCTCTGGTGCTCCGGGAAAATAGTCCCAGTCTATTTAACCTTTCCCTACAGCTTACACCCTCTAACCCCGACAACTCCAGGATTCTGGGTAATCCAAGATGGAGGACGGGAAATGTTTCTGGCTGTAATAGCTGCTCCTTTTTTGAAGTATTTTAGTTGGTGATTTTCTCAAATTCCAGGGGCAGCAATTACTATTTTATATGCTGTTGCATTGTTTTGGAACTTTGGGAAAAAAAAGTCAAAACAACAGCAGTTTTAAAAGGGAGAAGAACAGACAAAGGAAGCATATGGTGAGGACAGTGCAGGAGAGAGAGAGAGAGAGAAAGAACTTGCACACTTACTGCCTTTGCTGTTTTTGAATTCATGTATTGCTGGACATCGGAGTGCGTCTGGGAAAATTAAGAAACAGTGAATTTCACAGCTAATCTTGGTGGAACCTGTTGGGCGAAGTTCACAACACAGAATCAGATAAGTTAATCGTTGTTTTAAGGCTGCAGTAGTGAGTACAGTGGGTTCTTTCTTGATTGTGTTTTTGGAAATAAGTTTCTTGATTAAACTTAAAATATAAGCCATAACTATTAATTTAACTTGGTGCAGTGTTTTGCAGAGGAATAAGATGGTGTTATTTTATGTGTCTGTAGATTGTGAAGGAGCAAAAATGGCCTCTGCAATGATATGTACTTCTTGTCAGATGTGGGAGTTTAAAGAGAGTTTAAGGGTTACTGCGGATTATATCTGCTATAAATGCTGTTGGATGTGAATCTTATCAGATCGAGTGAATCGGTTGGAGAGACAGATAGAAGCGATGAGGAATTTGCAACAGCAACAGTATGTGATGGATGGCAGTTATAGGAAGGGGGGAAAGTCTCAGATACAGTCACATAGATGGGTTAACTCCAGGAAGGGTGAGAGAGGTCAGCAGTTAGGGCAGGAGTCTTTTGTGGATATACCCATTTCAAACAGGTATGCTGTTTTGGAAAATGTAGGGAGTGATAGATTCTCAGGGAACATAGCACGAACATCCAAGTTTTTGGTATTGAGACTGGCTCTAATGCAACGAGGGGTACGTCGGCTTCCAGGAGATCAATTGTGTTAGGGGATTCTGTAGTCCGAAGAACAGACAAGACGTTTCTGTGGCCAGCAGAGAAAAAGCAGAATGGTGCGTTGTATTCCTGGTGCCAGGATCAAGGATGTCACAGAGTATGTTCTCACGGGGGAGAGGGGCCAGCAAAAGGTCATTGTCCACATTGGAACCAACGACATAGGAAGGGAAAAGGTTGAGATTCTGAAGGGAAATTACAGAGAGTTAGGCAGAAATTTAAAAAAGGAGGTCCTCAAGGGTAGTAATATCTGGATTACTCCCAGTGCTACGAGCTAGTGAGGGCAGGAATAGGAGGATGGAGCAGATGAATGCATGGCTGAACAGCTGGTGTATGGGAAAAGGATTCACATTTTTGGATCATTGGAATCTCTTTTGGGGAAGAACATGTACAAGAAGGATGGATTGCAGCTAAATTGGAAGGGGACCAACATACTGGCAGGGAAATTTGCTAGCGCTGCTCGGGAGGATTTAAACTGGTAAGGGGGGGGGGTGAGGGGTGGGACCCAGGGAGATATTGAGGAAAGAGATCAATCTGAGACTGGTACAGTTGAGAACAGAAGTGAGTCAAACAGTCAGGCCAAGCAGGGACAAGGTAGGACTAATAAATTAAACTGCATTTATTTCAATGCAAGGGGCCTAACAGGGAATGCAGAAGAACTCAGGACATGGTTAGGAACATGGGACTGGGATATCATAGCAATTACAGAAACATGGCTCAGGGATGGGCAGGACTGGCAGTATAGTGTTCCAGGATACAAATGCTACGGGAAGGACAGAAAGGGAAGCAAGAGAGGAGGGGGAGTGGAATTTTTGGTAAGGGATAGCATTACAGCTGTGCTGAAGGAGGATATTCCCGGAAATACATCCAGGGAAGTTATTTGGGTGGAACTGAGAAATAAGAAAGGGATGATCACCTTATTGGGATTGTATTATTGACCCCCTAATAGTCAGAGGGAAATTGAGAAACAAACTTGTAAGGAGATCTCAGCTATTTGTAAGAATAATCGGGTTGTTATGATAGGGGATTTTAACTTTCCAAACATCGACTGGGACTGCCATAGTGTTAAAGGTTTAGATGGAGAGGAATTTGTGAAGTGTGTACAAGACAATTTTCTGATTCAGTAT